>NC_041381.1:675974823-675999005 GCF_002162155.2 Triticum dicoccoides | reverse complement strand
ACTGCATCGCGCTTTGCACCGATGCGTGCCAAGACGTCTGCTGCCTGATTATTTTCCCGGGCTATATGGTGAAATTCGAGCCCCTCGAACCGAGCTGACATTTTAGGACGGCATTGTGATAAGCTGCCATTTTCGGATCCTTGGCATCAAAGTCTCCATTTATTTGGGATATCGCGAGCTTCGAATCCCCATGCACCTCTAGGCGTTGAATGCCCATGGAGACTGCCATCCGGAGACCATGTAGAAGGGCCTCGTATTCGGCTGCATTGTTAGAGTCCGTATACATTATCTGGAGTACATATTGAACTGTATCTCCTGTTGGGGATGTCAGAACGACACCAGCCCCCAGACCCGCTAGCATTTTGGAGCCGTCGAAGTGCATGATCCAGTTGGAATATGTGTCGTACTCTTTAGGGAGTTCAGCTTCAGTCCATTCAGCGACAAAGTCGGCCAAAACTTGCAACTTGATAGCTCGCCGTGGCTTATAGGTTATGTCGAACGGGAGGAGCTCAATGGCCCATTTGGCAATTCGGCCCGTCGCGTCGCGGTTGTTTATAATATCATTAAGAGGCACTTCGGAGGCTAATGTTTTTAAACACTCTTGAAAGTAATGTCGTAGCTTCCGGGACGCCATGAACACTGTGTATGCTATCTTTTGGTAATGCGGGTACTGTCACTTGCATGGAGTGAGGACAGTGGACACGTAGTAGACTGGTTTTTGAAGGGGGAATTTGTGTCCGTCCGTTTCTCGTTCGACGACGAGCACTGCGCTTACAACTTGATGAGTTGCCGCAATGTATAATAGTATTGGTTCACCGATGTTAGGCGCGGGAAGGGCCGGGTTTGTTGCCAATATGGCTTTTATTTCTTCGAGTCCGACCGTGGCAGCATCCGTCCACTCGAAGTGTTTGGTGCACCGGAGGAGGCGATAAAGGGGTAATGCCTTTTCTCCCAAGCGGGAGATGAAGCGGCTTAGAGCCGCCATGCATCCAGTCAATTTTTGTATTTGTTTGCGGTCCTTTGGAATATCCAATTGTGACAGAGCTCGGATCTTGGCTGGGTTTGCTTCAATTCCTCTACCGGATACAATGAAGCCCAAGAGCTTTCCGGCTGGTATGCCGAAAATGCATTTTTCCGGGTTAAGCTTGATGTCATATGTTCGGAGGTTATCGGACGTGAGCCTCAAGTCGTCTATTAGAGTTTCGGCATGCTTGGTTTTGACGACCACGTCATCCACGTATGCTTCAACTGTTTTGCCGATCTGGTTGGCCAGACATGTCTGAATCATGCGCTGATATGTTGGGCCTGCGTTTTTGAGCCCGAAGGGCATTGTGTTGAAGCAGAATGGGCCGTATGGGGTGATAAATGCCGTTGCGGCTTGGTCCGGCTCTGCCATCTTAATTTGATGGTAGCCAGAGTATGCATCGAGGAAACACAATGCATCGTGTCCTGCGGTAGCATCGATGATTTGATCAATGCGGGGGAGGGGGAAGGGATCCTTTGGGCAAACCTTGTTGAGGTCCTTGAAATCGACGCATAGGCGCCAGGATTTGTCCTTCTTTGGTACCATCACCAGGTTTGCTAGCCAGTCCGGATGTTTTATGTCTATGATGAATCTGGCTTCCAGTAGTTTGGCTAGCTCCTCTCCCATGGCTTGTCTCTTAGGTTCAGAGAAATGCCGAAGAGCCTGCTTAACAGGCTTGAATCCTTTTAGGATGTTTAGGATGTGCTCGGACAGCCTGCGTGGGATTCCTGGCATGTCTGAAGGGTGCCTGGCAAAGATGTCCCAATTTTCGCGTAGGAATTCTCGTAGTGCGGCGTCTACATCGGGGTTTAATTGTGCCCCGATGGAGGCCGTTTTTGTAGGGTCCGTTGGATGGACTTGGAATTTGACTATTTCGTCTACCGGTTTAAAGGAGGTGGACTTGGATCTTTTGTCGAGTATCACGTCGTCCCTGTCCACCGTGGAGCGCAGCGCAGTTAGTTCCTCGGCCGCTAGGGCTTCGTATAATGCCTCAAGGGCCAGTGCAGCTGTCTTGTTTTCGGCGCGGAGTGCTATGTCCGGGTCACTAGCAAGAGTGATGATTCCATTGGGTCCGGGCATTTTGAACTTCATGTACCCTAATGGGGTATATCTTGAAAAATTGTGAATGCCTCTCGCCCTAACAGAGCGTGGTATCCACTGCTGAACGGGACCACTTGAAATATGACCTCCTCGGACCTGTAATTATCCGGCGTGCCGAACACCACATCCAGTGTGATTTTTCCTGTACAGCATGCTTCCCGACTGGGGATTATTCCTCTAAAGGTTGTGTTGCTTCGCTCAATGCGGCTCCAGTCCATTTCCATTTTTTGAAGGGTTTCCTCATAAATGAGGTTCAATCCGCTACCACCGTCACTGAGTACCTTGGTAAGTTGAAAGCCGTCCACTATCGGACTGAGGACCAATGCGGCTGGTGCTCGGGCTGTTCGGAATTTAGGTTCGTCACTGGCATTAAAGGTAATAGCCGTGTGACTCCATGGGTTTATTGTTGCTACCTGGTAGACTTCGATAAGGCTGCGGAGTGTTCATTTCCGCACATTGTTTGATGCGAAAGTCTCGAAGACTGTTGATATTGTACTGGTATTCCTGGGGTGGTGCTCTGCGGATTCTGGAGTTAGAAGCTCCTCGCCACTTCTGGGCACCTGCCGGAGTATCCAACATGCTTTAAGGCTATGAGTTGGTGTGACGCCCTCTGTACTATGAATTCTACAGGGTCCATTGAGCCATCCCTCCAGTATGGTCCCATACCCTATAGAGGATTTTTGTTTTTTGGTGATTAACCCCTGTGCATGGCGATAATGCGCCCTTTTATTTTGGACTGAGGTTGTATTCAGGGCCGGATCGTCCCAGAATTTTATTTCGGGTTTCTGGACGCTTTCCATCGCACAGTATTTTCGTACCATGGATGCCAAGTCAGTGAAGCATGTAATATCACGTCGACTTATGGCGTTGAGGATTCCGATGTCCGTGCAATTATTGCAGAAGGATGAAATTGCATCCTCCTCGCGGCAGTCCTCTATCCTGTTCATAACCAGGAGGAATCTGGCCCAGTAATGATGTACTATTTCCATGGGCTCCTGCCGAACTTGGGATAGATCCCTTATGCTAGGGTGGGCGGGTGGAGTTAAATCCGGAACCTCGCCCGATCTCAGGTTCAGGGGCCAAGGAGTTTCCGAATTCGGAAGCTTGGGTTCTTGGATGCTGTCCAATGAATCTGGCCCGCTGCCTGACTTTAGGTTCAGGGCTAGAGTGATGTCCTCCCCTCCGCGGGTATCCGGCTTGGGGGGATCGGGAATCCGAACATATTTCGTCCTTAAGATGGGTATAGATTCGCCGCATTGTTCCTCCACCACTGCGACGTGGTGGGTGACCTGGGGAGAGTCAATTTCTCTTGGATCAGGTTTAAGCCCAATATGATCGTAGTCTGTAGCGACTCCCAGGGCGGCGATGCGATCCAAGAGCTCGTTTAAGGAAGATAGCTCCATCGGATCTAACTGCTCGGTGAGTTTCGAGTCGACGTGGAGATTGCTTTTGATGACCCGAGAAGTCATCGTCGCCGCGGCGGCCGAACAGGCAGTCATAAGAAAACCGCCTAGCCGGAGAGTTTGGCCGATAGCCAAAGCTCCTTTAGCAACAGTGCCGTCTTTAAAGCTGGGACGTGACATCCTTCCTGATGGCGACGGCACAGTGGAACTCTCAATGAAAACACCAATGTCGATGTCAAAACCGGTGGATCTCGGGTAGGGGGTCCCGAACTGTGCGTCTAGGCGGATGGTAATAGGAGACAAGGGACACGATGTTTTTACCCAGGTTCGGGCCCTCTCAATGGAGGTAAAACCCTACTCCTGCTTGATTAATATTGATGATATGGGTAGTACAAGAGTAGATCTACCACGAGATCAGAGAGGCTAAACCAAAGAAGCTAGCCTATGGTATGATTGTTGTTCGTCCTATGGACTAAACCTCTCCGGTTTATATAGACACCGGAGAGGGTTAGGGTTACACAGAGTCGGTTATAATGGGCGGAGATCTACATATCATATCTCCAAGCTTGCCTTCCATGCCAAGGAAAGTCCTATCCGGACACGGGACGAAGTCTTCAATCTTGTATCTTCTTTAGTCCGGGAGTCCAGCCAAAGGTCATAGTCCGGCCATCCGGACACCCCCTAATCGAGGACTCCCTCAGTCATACCTCAAGACAAGCTTCACCGCAAGTTGTTCCAAATGGGACTCTAGCTTGCCCGTCTTGGCTCTGAGGCCGTCGACTTCTGTGGTCAGATTCTCCTTGTCCTTCCTCAGTTGCTCGACTTCCCGATTAGCATCCGAGATGGCCATCTTCAACTTCGCGTTCTCATCCCCCAACTTGCCGACTGAAGCCAGCTTCTGGTCCGCAAGCGTCATCTTCTCACGAGCTTCTTTTTGAGCAGCAGCAAGGTCCAGGTCCTTCTTCTCCAACGTCTCCTTCATTCTCTCTAAAGAAACAACACTCTTCAGACGAGCCTGAAGTTGGCGGTTTTCACTACGCACATCTGCTTATGTGAAGTCACTCGGTTCAAAGAGACTGAATGAAAAGCAGTGGAAAGTGCGAACTACTAAGCAGACGAAACGGTCGAATGATTACCTCCCATGATGGACGTCTCTTCTTGAGCAGTCTTGAGATTCTTCTTGGCAAGTTCAAGGTCAAGTTCAACGCTGATATGCTTCTTCTTTAACTCGGAAAGATGAGCTCCAAGATCACAAGACCTCTGTAGTCAGCAAAAGTGATATGTCAGTCGACAGAAATAAAGGGCATTGATGGAGAAAAGTTACTCTAAGACTACTGTCGAATCAAATATTCAACAAGTAGTCTTGGGGACTACACCTAGTGGGTGCACTTAGCGTGCCCCCACTGGTTCAGATCAATACTCGGCAGGGTCTGCCCAGCGTGAGTTCAAAAAAAAAAGAAAGATATACATTCTAAGACCTCAGTCGACTGCCAGCAGTCGACCGTGGTCTCGGGGACTACACCCAGTGGGTGCACTCGGCGTGCCCCCACTGGTTCAGAAAGTCTGCTGAGATTCAACCCAAGTCAAGTGACATGGAAGATTTCCCAAGCTCTAAGTAAAGAAACTCCCTAGTGGGTGATCGGATATAAGGCAACATTCGAAAGCTCAGTCGGAGTCTTGCTGACATGAACATTGGCCTGAAGGGCAGTACTGGCGTTGTAAGCCACCTGGCTAGCCTCGTGCACCACCTTCACCTGCTCCATGACGAGGCTTACCTGGCGAAGAGCTTCCCTAGCGGCACTCGGTGAATCGTCCGGAGTCTGATATGCAGTAAAAAGTGATGGCTGCAGAGCAGCTGAAGTAGTTGCTGGGTCAAAGGCGTGTGGTTGCACTGGAGCAGCAGGAGTTGGTGCAGTCGAGTCCATCGGATGATCAGTCGTCAGCGGGCTGGCAAACATGTCTCTGGTCCGAACAGGCTATCCGGAACAATCGACCACCACCTCGAGCGTCGGCGTCGATTGAGGAACCTGAACCTCAAGCCTCCTCCTGCCAGCGCTCCCACTCCTCCTCTTCCTCTCCTGTAGAGGCACTTCTTCTTCATCGTCAGGAAGCACAACAACTTCTTGCAGAACTATAGAAAGAGAGAAATGTCAGAAATCCTGCGATTGACGATCTACTCAACTTAACGAAGCTTGGTCGATCGGACTTACCGACTCGTGAGGTAGCCTCTTCATCTCCTGGCGCCTTGTCAATGTCCATGTCAGTGTCAGCAGAGGTGGGAATGGAAAGGCACATGAATGGGTCGGTCAGAACAAGAAAATCTTCAGTCGACCTACGAAATCGCAAGCGAGATACTCACCCCGAAGCAACCGGGACGTCCATCTTAATCTGTGGCAATGTCTTCCGAGCCTTGGGAGGAGCAACTTTAGGTTGCTTGGCCACCTTCTCCGTCGGCTCCGGGGTCGATGTCCGAGTGCGCTTCTGAGTACTGGCACTCGGAACCACGCTTTTCCCGCGCCCGCCAGACGGATCATGCTGCTGTTTGGACCGGCGTTTGGAGTGCGGCAGCGAGTCGACTTCTTCCTCCTTGTCCGACTCCTCGCTCTCCTCCTCCTCCTCTTCTCCCGGAGACTCCCACTCAACGCTCTCCTCCGCATAGTCCCCTCCCTCTTGGGGTTGTCCTGGTTGCCTGTGATGCTCCTCAGCCACAAAGCTACGGTTTCGGATGGCACTTCTTCTAGATGAACCCGAGCGGTGTAGTCCGGTCCGGAATACAGCCACATCGGGTGATCACGGGCCTGGAGAGGCTGGATGCGTCGACTGAGGAACACTTCCAGCAAGTCCAGGCTAGTAACGTCATCATTGATGAGCTGGACCACTCTATCCACCAACATCCTCGTCTCCATGGTCTCAGCCGCGGTTACTTTCAATGGGGCAGGGGTCTGAACACGGTCAAACGAGAAGTGGGGAAGACCGGTTGACTGACCTGGAGCTGCGACGTCCTGGCAGTAGAACCAGGTCGACTGCCAGCCTCTAACGGAGTCAGGGAGAGTCATGGCGGGAAAGGCACTCCTATTCCTCTTTTGGATACCTAAACCCCCACACATCTGGATGACGTGGGTTTTCGAGTCACTCGACTTCGCCTTTTTTACCGACTGGGAACGAATGGTGAAGATATGTTTGAAAAGACCCCAGTGCGGTCGACACCCTAAGAAGTTCTCGCACATCGATACAAATGCAGCTAAATACGTGATGGTGTTGGGAGAAAAATGGTGGAGCTGAGCACCGAAAAAGTTCAAGAACCCCCGAAAGAAAGGATGCTGAGGAAGCAAAAAACCGCGGTCGACGTGGGTGGCGAGCAGAACGCACTCACCCGGTCGAGGCTGGGGACTCATCTCCCCCTCCGGCAGCCTTGCCGCTCCCTTTGCTATTAGCCCAGACTCCGCCAGCTCGTCCAGATCCACCTGCCAAATCGAAGACCGGATCCAATCGCCCTGGATCCAGCCCGGCGGCAGCCCCGCGCGCGACAATGATCCGCGTTGATGCTTCGTGCCCTTCGCCACCCCCTTCGTCTTCTTCACGCGTTCTAGCGCCGCCGTCTTGTCCTTAACCATGGCGACGGAGCGGCGGCGTCGGAACAGAAGAGCAGGGTGCGATGGAGGAGCGGAGAAGGAAGAAGGAGGAAAGGGCGTGCACAGTGCAGACGCCTCGGTCCCGTCACCTTATAAAGGGTCGCTTCCGAGTGACTGACGTGTGGGACCAGGTGATCCTGTCAAATCCCGCAACAGTCGCACGCAGTGTACGTGGCGAAAAAGGCGGCGCGGAAATCGAGGCATCACTGTTTATCCGCTCCGCCCGCTTCGACACTCCCTGTCCCGCGTGCTTCCGCGAAATTTCTCATTCCGCGGAATCCGGGTTACATTGTAGACAATCGCGCCCAAGATCCCGCTCTCCGACACAGCACTTGACGCATGAGGTCACCAGTTCATTCGACAGCTCACTGAATGGATCAAGGCGACTGAGTCGACACCGAAGTACTGATGCAGGTGTTCAGACTTGCAGAAAACACCCACGAAGGCACGAAGCTCGGAGTAGGTTCAACTTCAACCTACTTCCCACTCACACCTTAATCCATTCGGGGGCTACTGACGAGGATACAGACCTGGGGTAGGGTCATAGGCCTGACCTATTCGTCCTACCCAAGGTCACTACCCTGGAAGATAGAAATATCAAGAGTCAACAGGAGAGCGCCGGTCGAGTGCGTCGAGTGCAATCCACTCGACGACCACATCACTCGACGGTCCTCCCTACCGTCACTCGACCATATGGAGAGTCACTCGACTATATCGAAGACCAGGAGTCGGAAGAGCACACAACGGCCGTACATTCACTCCTTAGTCTTTATGAGCATTAAGAGTACATAAGGCTGGCGTTACCAGTAACGCCCCTTACTTTATGTACATTAAGCCCCTTGTAATGGAGGACGGCGGGGGTCCTGGCACACTCTAAATAAGCAACCCACCTCCTCTGGGACAAGGGTTCGCACCCCCTGTAATATCACACACATAATCCAATCGACCGCCCCAGGGCACCGAGACGTAGGGCTGTTACTTCCACCATGAAGGGCCTGTAACTCGTAAACCTCGTGTATACACCTTCACCATAGCTGAGATCTTGCCTCTCCATACCTACCCCCCTTTCTACTGTCAGTCTTAGGACCACGACATTCGGTACTTGGATCGGTCGGATCGTGAAGATGTACGACTACATCAACCGCGTTGATAAACGCTTCCGCTTAGCGATCTTCAAGGGTATGAAGATACACTCTCCCTCTCGTTGCTATGCATCACCATGATCTTGCGTGTGCGTAGGAATTTTTTTGAAATTACTGCGTTCCCCAACACGAAGCGGCCAAGAAGAGGAAGATCGACATGAAGCAGGCGTCCCGACAAAGGCAGCTCGACATCGAGGCCGCCAATGTCACGACCAGGCAGAGGCAGCTCGACATCGAGGCCACCAATGCCGCAACCAAAGCAAAGGAGGTGGCCCTAGCGATCATGAGTGTGGACTTGACCAAGATGAGGGAGAAGACGAGGAGCTGGTTCGAGGCTAGGCAGAAAGAGATGTTCGACGCCGATGACCTAAACTTGGTCGTCTGTTTGGCCGTGGTCGTTCTTTTGAGGCCGGCGAGAAACCTATTCATTTTGGGGGCTGGCTGTGTTGCCGGCCGCTAGCTGTGTTGCCGGTGACAAAACTATTCATTTTGTAGGCTGCCTCTGTTGCCGGCGTGAACTAGGGACGCTGACCTGAACTAGGGCGTGGTTTATTCAAAAATTGTCATTTGAAAAAGGATGCGGACAGGATGAGGCCGGGATGCGTCCGCGCGTTGGGCGCACAGGCACCGCATCCGAGAAATGGTCGGGACACGACCCCATTGCCCTACCCAAACGGACAGAATCCGGTCCAAACGGACATCCTTTTGGGGTCGTGTGTCGGAGTTGGCCTAATCCATGCGAACCGGTTTTTGGACTTCTAATCAGGGACGAAAGTAGTAGTACAATAGAACAATTCCAGGTGGCAATGATTATTACTCGAGCTTGTCGTGGCTTTAGCAGGCTTAAACTCAATCATTCCCGACAGAGTATACATACATAGATTAATTAGTCCCATCTGCCCTAGTCCAAACAAATAACTCGATTTAATCCAAAGAAGAATTGTCCCTGCTAATAAACAAAAAAAAGCTAAAAAAAGACTAATCCGTACTCATCCACACTAACCTTCGACACAAACAACGAGTACGGGACAGGGCCGGCCCTGTGTTTCGGGAGGCCCTAGGCGAACTCGACCACATGGGCCCCTACGTCCTAAGTCCTAAGACAATATATATGTATGCGTATGTTATATATATATAACTTATTAAAAATAATTTTCAATCACACATCTTTAGTTTAAAATATGACTATAATAATTCAAATGACTCCATCGAGAACAATAATAACCAAATTCGAACCGACTCCATAAAAAACAATAGTACTAAAAAGATCGCAAAATGAAACTAACATGACATGATTACCTCAAATAAGAACGAAATTAGACTGACTCCATCGACAACAATAATACTTCAGTGCTTCAAAAAAAGTTTCTTCGGGCATTTCTTGATGTGAAGTCATTAAAGGCACAATCAAGATCAACATTGTCCAAGATATCCTTCTCAATACAGCACATAGCCAGGCCATTCAATCTATCTTGGAACATAGTTGACCTCAAATAATTTTTCAGTAGTTTCAGTTTAGAAAAACTTCTTTCAGCTGAGGCTACAGTCACAGGCGCTGTTAAGAGGATCCGATAGGCAACAGAGACATTTGGACATTCTCAAGTGCACTGACCAAAGATTGAGCATCACTTACAGCTGCTGGGTCATCAGTAGAAGTCTCCTCCAATTCCTTCAAAGCTGAAATTACATGGATAGTTTGGTACCTGATAGGCTGCACACTCTTTATTCGACTCTCCCAACGAGTACTGGACAAAGGCTTGAGAGTTAGTTTTGTTCCTTTTGGAAGATTGTCAAGTAAAATCTTCCACCTTTTAGTAGAACGTGAAAACAACACGTATATCCGTTGTATAATACCAAAGAATGTAATAGCCTGTTTGCAAGATTTTGCCATATCACAAAGAGTGAGATTCAAACTATGACATGCACATGGCATATACAATGCTTTGGGGTTTTCTTTAAGGAAGCGACTCTGGACACCTTGGTATTGTCCTTTCATGTTGAAACCATTGTCATCACCTTGACCTCTCACATCAGCAGCATTCAAATCAAAAGAACTAAATGTATCAATCAATACCTTCAAAAGCCCCAACCCCGATGTGTCCTCGACCTTTAGGAACTCTAGGAAAAACTCCTCCACTCTCGGAAGGTTGCTTGACATATTGACACAATGCACAATGAGAGTCATTTGTTCTTCATGGCTCACATCCGGGGTACAATCCAGAATAATTGAAAAATACTTGGCATCTTTTATGATCTTTAAAATTACATTTCTCACGGCATCAGCAAGGACTGAGATCAACTCGTTCTGGATTTTGTGGCCAAGATAGTGATGATGGATTTCACTATTTAGAATACGCCGGATGTGTTCTTGCATAACAGGATCAAATTCAGCAATCATTTCAGTCGTGCCCAAAAAATTACCATTATTATCTTGATACAACTTCTCATTTGATCCATGAAAAGCCAAAGTATGTTTTGCAAGAAACTTCACAGCTGAAACTATTCTTACCAGAACTTGTCTCCAACGCTCCTTCTCCTTTGCAATCCCCCTTTGCATATCATCATCAATTGTCCGATTTTTGCTTAGTCTCAACCTAACTTCATTCCATGTATTCATGTTTGTTAAATGGTCAACACTGTTCTCATGATCTTTGAGACGCGCACTCAAACGCTTCCAGTCATTCAATCCATCAGATGCCAGCATAGACTTGCTCAGTTTTGATTTGAACAACTTGCAACAAAAATAATATACTTTGTTTGCACCTTTGTGGTAAAGCAACCACTTTTTGTCAACAAACTCACCATTACTTAATTTCCTGGAGTAAAAAGCATATGAAAAGTGTCTACCAATGGTGTCCTTCTCGAACTCCAGATCCGGTACTCTAATAGGTCCCTTCTCAATTAAAATATCCCTTTTGCTATTGTCAAGAACTTCCCATGTTCTTGGATCAAAAATAAATGAAAGGGAATCTTCATGTTCATCATTAGAGGAAGGCTATAAATTTTCCTCCTCCATTATACTGTCAGCATCAACTTCAAAATTTATTTGCTCCCCTGTGCGCGCACCATCTTCATTCACCTCAACATCTGGATTTTCATGCTCAGAAGTAGTTTCTTGCCCTTCTTCTTCACTGACATCAACATTGCTTGAAGATGTAAAGAAGTTATTCAAAGAACCCTTCAGTGCTAGAATTTTCAGATCACTTTCTTTCTTTTTCCTCCTTTTTTCAGCACCCGACAGTTGCTTCTTCTTAGGTAACATGGCAGACTAATGTCCTAAAATCATGAAGAAAAGATCAAAAGAGCATATAAAAAATTAGGAATTTATAGATCAGATGATTGGAACCCTAGACATGTTATATACAATGACAAAAATTTGATAGATTGGATTAGAATACATACATACTAAATAAAGAATAAATAAACTACTGAGATAGTGATTAGTGAGATTGTCAAATTCAGGTTTGGGGATGGACAGGAAACATGGATGCGTAC
The DNA here is from genome assembly GCF_002162155.2 of Triticum dicoccoides. Taxonomy (NCBI): domain Eukaryota; kingdom Viridiplantae; phylum Streptophyta; class Magnoliopsida; order Poales; family Poaceae; genus Triticum; species Triticum dicoccoides. Next base: position 675,987,208 of record NC_041381.1, on the reverse strand, counting down.
TTATTGACCAGGCATGTTGTTGACTTCCAGTTGGATGCGTACTCGTATACGTATTGCCGTATTGCCGCGGTGCCGGATGCCGGATGGCCGGGCTGCCGTCTGCCTACCGGACTGCTGTGTGGCGGCGACGCGGCAAGGGTCAAGGGGCAAGGCACCGAGCGACGAGCGAGAAGGCCGACGGCGACGGGGGTGCGAGAGCGACGAGGAAAGGTAAAAACGAGCGTGAGTCACGGCGTATCCATCAGCGATCGCTATTCGCTAGCTAGCTAGCTATATCTGGGCCTCCTAGCGACCTAGCCCATCCTATTTCTTTTTTTTTAATTCTTTTGTCATTTTTTTTTGCTTTTTGCTGGGCTATAGTATCCAAAAATAAGAGAAGGATGGATGCACAAGCCTCCTCAGCGATCGTGATTCTCGACCGTTGGATCGGGCCGCTTGATGCGTTTTCGTCCATTGGATCGACAACTGGAGGAATCTGGGCCGTCGGATCAAAAGAAGTTACTGCTGGAATGAATAGTAACTTCCATTCAGTTTTCCTTACTGTTTTTTCTTACCATAGAATTACTATGCTGCCTCGTTGACGTGTGGGGCCACTCGCTGGTGGGCCGCGCCGGCCAGCGAGTGTGGCTGGGAGAGTGGACTGTGCGGTGCGTGGCCTCCTTCAGCGCGCAAGTATCCCGTGCCACCGCCGAAAATACCGTTCCCTGCCGAGGGTATATTCGGTATTTCCTGTAATGGGTCTGTGCGTGCCATCTGATGGTTGGCTCGTGGATGGATGAGGTCAAGCAAGGCGCCGATTGGGTAAGAACCCTAGCATCCACTCCCGTCGCCGTTCCTCTCATGCCGCCTACCTCACCGCTGCTGCTCTCCTCGCCGAGCTCGCTCGCCGCCGCCGCATCCCATCCCCGTCGTGCTCCCGCCACCATTCCTCCTTCCCTCCTACCACTCCCCTCCGCTAGGCCTAGAAATCGACGAGGATGCCGAGCCGCCACCCGCTACCGGTCCTCAGACCGTCCTGATCGACCAAGCTTAGGGTCGAGGGGCGCGCCGGATCCGGGCGCGGCGGCTCATATCCCCCATGCTGCGCGGAAGGACGGCGACCTCGCCACCTGGTAGCCGCCTTCCTGGTCAGCACCCTGCGGATGCGTTCCTGGCGGACTATGTGGCTGCGCCCGTCGAGACAGAGAAGGAGCACATGCCCGCCGACAGGTACCCCAGATGCTGTGGCCGCGGCTCGAGGGCCTAGATTTGGCCGCCGTTAGAAAGTACGCCATAGATGGGATTTGGAAGGTGAGCCCCCGCATCTTGATTTGATTCAACTTGTTCATTTCTAGCTGGTACTGATATGTGATGGGCCGGATTTGGAATATGCCTTTCTAATTGGATTGCTGCTCAATGATACCGTCATGACCAACGGTGCCATGATAGCTGATTAAATCTGCAAATTCTTTGCCATTGACAGCGGCGTTGTTTGTCAACTACCTTGATAGGTTCCTCTTCGTCTATCCCCTTCCTGTAAGTCTATGATCTCATTAGCAACTGAAGAAACCCTGCTAAAATCCCATAAAGTTGTTGGAATCATTGAGAAATTGATTTCTCATGGCAGGAAGGCAAAGCGTGGGACGGCTCTTGGCAGTGGCTTGCATTTGTCTCGCTTCAAAGATGGAGGAGACCTATGTGCCACTCCCCATGGACCTGCAGGTCAGTGAGTGATGCATCTCATCTCATGATAGACCTCCACGTATTGAAAGGTTATGTCTTTCAGTTTCATCTCAATTAATCGATGGTTTTTGCTTGACAGGTGATTGAGGCAAAGTCTTCCTTTGTATGGCAATGAGCATAAAAAGGATGGAGCGGTTACTTCTTGCTCATTTATTGACTACTTCCTTCGCAACTTCAATCATCATGACACACCCTCCATGCTCGCATTCACCCGTGACCCACCCCATCTCGAGCACAACTAAAGGTATGAAAGTTAAATCAGATCCCTTTTATAGTATTCATAGATCAATGTGTTAAATCGAATATCACTTTTAGTATCCATCAATCAATGCGTAAAAGTTGGCAGCGATCAATTATTAAAGTTTGAGAATTTGGATTGCAGGAGCTGATTTTTGGGTTCAGACCTTCATAGTTTGCTGCACCTGTTGCACTTGTTGTATTTGGGTTGCTGCACCTGTTGCACTTGTTGTTATTTGGGGAGCGCAACTTCAGTGGTTGAAAGAGCTACAACTAATTGCATGTGTATAAACAAGGTAGTCATCGTCTCAATGTTATCATTAACTAAACCATTTGCCCACCATTACCTAATATGTTAATGCAATGATGTTTTGTAGGAGCGAGTGTTAAGATGCTACAAATTGATTCAGGACAAGATAGCAATGGGAACCACGGTCATCAAATCGGTTGGATCATCAATGTTCTATGTGCCGCAAAGCCCGATAGGCGTGTTGGATGCTGATGTATGTCTCAGCCAACAGAGTGATGATACTGTTGTTGGATCTCCAGCAACATGATACCACAACTCTTCGACAAGCAAAAGGATGAGAATTGGCAGATGACCGATCACATGTCGTGATGTACTTAAGGTGTGTTGCTCACCATCTTGGCCGTTTTGTTGTTTCAAACATCTCAATTTAGTTTGGTCACTCGAGAACTGTAGTGTGGTTAAGTAGTTGCTGGAAGGAACAAAAACACAATAGTTAAGACTTGACCCATAAAAACAAATGGTTTCTCGTGAGCCTATTCATGAAATCGACATATGTAAGGGGCATGTTAAGCTGTTAGGGTCAACCTTACAAGTAGAAACACGATGAATGGATATCTGGTGATGGTACATCAGAATCGCCAAACTCAACAGAATATAAGCATGTGGTACTAAAAAGTACTGCTAGAATTTTTCAATGTTTAGATGGTGTGATGTTCCATGTTCGTCACTATTGGGAATACTTTGATAGGACTAAATGAATAATAGAACCCTTTGTGTTTTATATGATTTATTATTGAGGGCCTGTTTGGAAGAGAGGGGTTGGGCTAGGAGTTGGTTTAATTTGTACATTAGGACAAAGATGATTCAGTGATGAAACTACAGTGCTAATTCAATGTATATATCCTACTCAATGTGCACATCAACATTCTTATGAGCAATTTAATATGTCCATCTCATTCGTCGTTATTTCCGCTGAAGATTATTTGAAATTATCAAGCAGTGGCCCTCTTCAAGTCCTACTTTGGTGGAACTTTTAATGAAGATGCTATTAGGAATAACTTGGTGTTTATATACCAACTTCTTGATGTTAAGGGCACATACAGTTTTGGACTTTGCTTGGTGCTTCAGTTTCCACCATGGATTGATTTTTTTTGTGATACCGACTCTGCAACTGTGCAAAGATTATGGACATCAGTTATCCTCAGAATCTCTCACCTGAAATTCTAAAGTTATATATAACCCAGGAAGGCGTAGCGTCGCCATTTTCCTCCAAGATTTGAAATTGAAAATAATCTGTCAAAACTGAAAGAAACTGGAGTACTAAAGATCTGCTTGTACTGTCATTTTTTTGTTTGAATTGCGCACCAAAAGAAATTGTTGCCAATCAGTTAGTAGCATAATTATTGACAGGGAGTATTTAGGATAATCGATGAGTTTTACTTAGATGCAAAAAAAATCTGTTAGAAGTTGTTCCTTTTTTTTTCTGTGTGCAACTTTTGTATATGGGGGTTCATGAATATCATTTGTACTGTCCAGATTGTAGCTTGTACTGCCATTTCTAAAAAAACAGTACACCAAAAGATTCCAGCTCCATAATTTTACTGTATGAGACAGCCTGTATAATTTTCAGCTCCATAATTTTTAGTTTGTAGAGCTCTGTGTTGTCATGTTTTTCTGTTCTATTTTTATATTTTTTGTGGTTATAGCTCCTATACTGATTACCATGTATTCGTGAAAAATAGATAATGAAAATCAGCTTATTGCTACAAAGCCCAACTCATGAGCATGTCGGAGGGGAGCAAGAAGATAGGAGGTGTCGAGGAGGGAGAGGGCGCTCTTCTGTTTTGGTCCATGCTGCTACGAAAGTTGAATTAGTGTATCGAAAGTTACTTTATGTAGTAGTATCATCATGAAACCTTGTCTTTTTCCTATTCTGTTTGATTACTTACCCTGTTTCAGTGACAAAGGTCTGTGATAGATTCGATTAGGCACATATTGAGTGTCCAAATTCGTAAATATTGAGCATACCATTTCAATTTCAACTTAAACATACAATCTACTCTTTTTCCTTAAGATATAGGGGAGGGTGTATCATATATTGCTTGTTTGGTATTTGCCTATAGTTATTATTTCGTAAAGGCCTATGTTTGGCCTTCTGTTATATCAGGACATCTTGGTTCTAAATTTCATTCCAGAGATATGCTAATATCTCATTTAGATTGGTTGTTTTAGGAAATGAGAAAAATGCATTCTCTGTTTGTTCTATCTTTCCCTGTTTTTGTCATCTTCAATATTTATTGTTTCTTCATACGTGCATTTTTATCGTCCCAACCATCCACTGGCCTGACTAGGGCATGCCAAGGTACACATTTAATTATCAGAAGATGGTTATGTATTTATGGGGCCTACATTTGTAATGGTTCATTAAGGTCACCATTGAGTCGCCTTTTGTACTTAAGAGGCGTATTGTGCGACTACACGTTTGTGTTTTTTATCCATTCACCCATTGCAGTGTAAATTCGAGTTCTTGGATTTCTATTTCTCGTTTCTTCTTTTTGGTGAGCGGGGTTAATTGAGCTATTTTCCTCTTGGTTTGTTGCAGCAATTGGGAAGGATCATCCTGTATTATCTATCATGGTTATTAGCTAGCAAGACTGATGCCACAAGTGGATCTGCCCAGTAAATTTGTTAATTTCTTCCTTGCAAGAATGAGTTGAGTTTCGTTTCTAATCCCTCAAGTCTATTCAGATTGCCCATTGTTTAGCTACATACAAATATGCACCTTGATTGCTATGCATAATCCTATAGGTAATTCCATCTCTTTTTGTTGATACTTTATCCTGCTTGGATCATATATGCTTGTGTATAACACTGATTCAGGTGGACAATTATAAATTTACTGCACACATATAAGCTTTCTATACATAGATAACTAGAGCATTAGTGCACTCGCTCAATTCTGAAACTGTTCATATTTATGGCTTAGGTATAGTAAACAAGTAATTCTTTATCTGATTGAGAACACTACTCTTTGTTTTTGTTGTTTTCAGCATAATGGTCTTTCGAATTTTATTGAAGCTGGCTAAACAACATGCGTTGATGCGGATACAAATAGATACCTCCTGTTAATTGGCCGGTGGCAGCTGTGGCGCATCAAGGTGCAAGGCAGCGGCATCGCATTAAGGTGCAAGGCAGCGGTAGCATGTTCATACTACGGGAAGGAAGAGCTCCTATTGTTTTTTTATGCTCCATGCCGTAGGTGAGCTGCCACCTTCTTCCCACATGTTCGGGCTAATCAAGTAACTTCCAGAATGAATTGTGATATCTTTAGACATAGGTCATTGGCTATATTTGCATGTACTATCATTCTACTAGCATGTGTAGCCACCCTCTTTCTGCATTCCTTTTGCTATGGTTTCATTTGGCATTCCTCCTTCATGATTATTATGTTGTACCTTTTGGGTTGTTAGATGTTTCACCTCGGCAGCATGGTTAGATTCCTTGCTTTCTCCATGTGATTTTTTCCAAAAAAACTTCTCTATTTAAGGAACCATTCTTGCTCAAGATGTTGCATCGACCAATGCTTAATACCTAATAGAACTAAAAGTCGGTTACCTGGTAAACACACCTTATTAACGTTATGATGGGCAATCTGGGGCCATCTAGAGTAGAATTTGGTTCATTGATTGAAGTAGAAAGACAAAGGTCAAAGTGATCTTTTCCCAAGGTAATCTCCACTGTTTTTTAGGCTTATGTGCCTGATGTTTTTTATAAATGAAGAGAAAGTTAATAACTTCGCAACTACATACTCCCTCTGTTCCTAAATATTTGTCTTTCTAGAGATTTCAACAAGTGACTACATACAGAGCAAAATGTGTGAACCTACACTCTAAATTATGTCTATACATCCGTATGTGGTAGTCCATTTGAAATCTCTACAAAGACAAATATTTATGAACGGAGGATGTAGTAATCATGGCTAGATTATAGAGGTTAGAGACGTACAAATGATTGATTAAAAATATATATTTATATTTGCAACAACACAATGGATCATGCCAGGTAAATATTTTTGTAGAATATAAGTCAGGTTTAGAACTTTTGACCATGACAGCTGAAAAACCAAAGTAAATCCATGATATATATTCAGTATAATGTATATTTAGATATTCATGGCGCTGCATAAGCATAATTCAGTTCCCTGGGAGCACTAGCTGCTGGCGTATACATGTATTTCTTGATTCTAATAAGATGCAGCCAATCTTAGAAAATATAGTAAGCACCTGTCATGAAATTTAGAACTGGCGTGATGTGGCTCTCTGTTAATAACTATCATGCTTGCATAGCTGGTTGATTTATTTGATTATAATCAAACTAAACCATCATAATTTTAAGATCGTGATTATTCAGATGAAAAATGATCAAAGAAATACATGTACCAAAGTCACATCTGTTTAGATCATGATTAGGCATACAATTGCTCCTTCAAATTATTGTGATATTGTAGTGCTCTTTAGTCTAATAAATTATGTATTGTGGTGCTGCACCTCCTTTTATCTTCTTTCCTCGACATATACTCTGCATGGGAAGTTGCCTACTTGCTATGAGCTTCAGATGCATCGGTAGCCACAACACCTTTCTATATACTTTTGTTAATAATCTGCCTATATTTATAAGAAAAAATGCATGAACTTATATAGCTCTGCACTAGGACACTTGACTTTCGCTATGACCTGTCATTTTTGTGAGCCGCAGATGATTTTGGCATTGATATTCTCATGCAAGTCATCTTATCTTTGCAAGCCTACTAATAGAATACACTCAAGATAGGGCACCACATGTTTAGGTTGTCACTCCTATGTTTATAAGCTTACAGGAAGCTAACATTTTCATTATCTTTGGCACTTATATTGTCATTATATTAACTTGTGCAACAGAGTTTTAAAATCAGAATGGGGCAATAAATGTGTCTACTATGACAAAGTGAAGACAAAACGAATGCATCGAGTTACTAATGCAGTGGTTTTGGTGAGAACTGAAACCTTTCACTTTCAAGGTTGGACATTGATATCAACTATGATTATTTAATAGAGAAATTCAGTTATATGAAGCGAAAGAAAAGCATGCAGTACCTTACATTGATAGTGATTATTAGCCCATCGTGGTACTTCAAATTCTGATAAGAATATATTTCATGACCGAGATTTGGAATTTGGAGAATCTCAATTCTGACATGTACATGCGCATCTCCTTTTATTTTGTCACGCTACTGAATGTTCTGATATGGGATTACTTATTCTGTATATCTCTTACAAATAATAAAATGGTCTATATATTTTAATTATATTATGTTATCGATGATGCATGGTTCTGGAATTTGGAGATTAACATTTCATAATCTCATGAACTGAATTGGAAGCTGCCTTGCTTCCAGCTTTTATAATCTCATGAACCTGTTGAACTCGATGATGTTATTCTTCTGGTACAGAGTGAATGTTTCTTCTTACCCTTGAACACTATAACTGGTTGCTCTGTTACATGTGCTAAACTTGCCTTCATACTAATGCTTCATGCCGTTTGATCTTCCACGGCTTGACAATATCATTTGGACCGGCAACCTCGCGTCAAGGCGCGTTGCCGATCTAGTATGTATATACTCCATCATGCCCCCCCCCCCCCTCGCCAGGGCCCTGGGCCGTCGCCCCGTCGCCCATGCCCCAGGGCCGGCCCTGGTACGGGACCACTGAGTCATTGACACTATGATAGCAAATTAGTTAAGCATCTCCATCTTGTCGGCACGCTACGCGGGCGTGATTTCTTTAGCCTTTTCCCGCCATTATCGGGGCGCCCATGTGAGGTTACGTTTGACCAGCTGCTGCAGATTTGATTAGCTTGCTTGGGTCCTGCTGATCTCGTTGGTTTTCCAAATGGGTTGGATGTATGCGCTCATCTCTGCTATGCCCTCCTCTATGATACTCTCTCCGTTATACTATAATGTAATACGTATAGGCTTTTTATAAAACCAAATTTTACAAACTTTGATCAAGTTTATAGAGAAAAATTATTTATATCTACACTCCCAAATATATAAAACATGAAACTAAGTGTTCTGATGGATCTAATGATGTATGTTTGGCATTCTAGATGTAAACATTTTTATTCATTTTTTTTTTGGACAACAAGAATATATAAATATCACAAATATACCAATTACGCCCGGCCTCTATACCAATAAGATGTCAAAAGACATCAAGGATACACACATCCAAAAAAGAAATGAAAAAACAAAAGAAAGAAAAAAGACCCCGCCTCGATGATCAATCACTAGCAACAACACTCTAACCATTGCCGAAGACAACACCCGGATTACGAAAGAAGTTCTCCAAAAGCAACATCTCCAAGAAGGAAACAATGCACAAGCGTTGTCGTTGCCCGATCAAAGATCTTGGATTTTCACCCTGGAGAAAGTCCGATTCATCTAGGAAACAATGCCTTCAACAAGGTCATTGTCAGGTACATCCAATAAAGGTCAGACCTTGGGTTTTCATCCTGAGAATCGAGACTCGGTACTCGAGGAGCGCCACCAAAAATGTAGTCCTCCAGTGTTGCCGCCCCCGCTTGCCGAGGCCGCTGTTACAAGTCACCAACCACCTGGCACACAGTCTTCATCGCATCCAATATAAGCTTCAAGACCTTCAAGCACAGTTGCCATGGCTTTCTCCACCTCTAACAATGCGATGAGAATCTTGATTTAGACATGTCCCATGACACCGATAAGAAAGCGAAGCTTCGCGCTGCGCTCTCATAAGGTCGTGATGGCTGATAATCGCGCATGACCGATGCATTTACGATCTGGATATGCAGAGGCGACAAAGGCCAATATGTATAGATATCCGACGGGGAGCACCTGACCTCATCAGTGGCCAGATCGAAGAGGTTGACATATGGCTGAAAGACGAATTGGCGGCGCTAGGGCCAAACCACCACTGTCACGCCGCTAAGAGGGTGTTTGTTTCCAGGGACTTATTGGCTTAGGGACTTAAAAAAGTCCCTATAAGTCCCATCTAAACCAAACATGAGGGACTTATAGGGACTTAAAGTGGGCATTTGAGACTTATAAAATAAGACTCTCAAGGAGGGACTTATAGGGACTTATAGTTGTAATATGCTCTTATAGGGACTTATAAGTCCCATGAACCAAACAGGTAGGGACTTTGTAGGGACTTGGGACTTATAAGTTGGGACTAAAAAAAGTCCTAGGACTTATGAACCAAACAGGGCCTAACTCCACCAGCCGAGGGCCACGACGGAGCCGGCCGCCCGCGACCCACGCCGTCCTCAGCCCGCCTCGCTTGAGCAGCCAGATCGGCTCGAGCTGCCGCCATAGTAGCCGACGATCCCGACCGCTATGCAGGCACACCACCTCGACGTCTGCCACGCCGCCGCGAAGCTGTCATCGCCGCCGACCTCCAGCGTGCCGCCGCGCTGCTGCGCCCGCCAACAACGCAGCATCCAGGCCGGGCAGCCTCGGCCCGCACCAGAAGCCCCACGCGAGGAGACGAGACCACCCCGCCACCGTCGGTGCCGCCCGGGCTTCACCTGGTGCCGAGGGAGGGGAGAGAGGAGGGGATCCCCGGCGGCGGCGGCTAGTTTTACCTCCCGTGACACGCGCGCGGGGCATGTCGCGGGAGGGATCGCCGATCCTGTTTTTCAATCTTCTCTAAATAGTTCAATCAAATATTTTTTTTCATAAACTCCATCAAAGTATGCGAGGTTTGAATTTTCAAAAAATCTATATACACTACGTTATGAAACGGGAGTAGTAACTACTCTGACAGGAATGCTACTCCTATGTCACAGGTCTGGTCATGATGGGAAAAGTTTTGCACTAATGTTACAGGGCTGGCTAGCTACTATAATTAATCTTCTTGTGCAGATTTCATTAGCTTGATTGGGTCCTGGTGAATCGTTGGTTTTCCATATGGGCTGGCTCCATGCGCTTAGCTCTGCTATCAGATACACCGTTTGATCACTACTACCGCGAACTACTGTGCAACCTTGCCAATCTCAAGCACAGTTATAGCTCCAGACGGACGGCACGGGCGGTGCCCCCGATCTCCTCCAGCGGCTGCCTCCTCCTTGTTTCTTCCCTCGCTGCCGCTAAAGGTGCCGTCGGGCGGCGGGACGTTGCTTTTTTATAATCCGATCCAGCCCGACGGCTGCCTACCAAGAGTGCACCCCGATGGCAGCGGCTGTGTGCAGCTCGTCCATGGTACACGTCCGCGCGTGCAATGGTTGCTTCCCGGTTGCTGTTTTGGATGCAATAATACTAGACATACAGGGTGATTGATACAAAACTTTACAGGAAGAGAACGTGGCCTCATCTAACTGGCGCCCGCCTGATTTTCACTGGTGGGCCTGCCCTTCTAATTAGATATCTGTCAATCACACCCCAACAGCCCCATAAACCCTCTGTAACTTTCTGTACGTCTAGCATTGCTAGATGTGGCGGATGTGGAGCCGTCGTGCGCCGGCTTTGATCCGAGGATTTTATGGTGGATGAAGGGGAAGTGCCGCTTGCGTCGCACTCATCCTGGCATCGTCTTTCTGTTCGTGTTAAAACCTCGTAGTAAGGTGCTGTTGTTCTTGGCTCTAGTGTGCACGGAACCATGTGGTGTGTAGTACATAAGAGGGTAGAGCTTCAGTTTGCTCTCAGCTAAAAAAAATATGTGTGGAATTAACGTGCACCCTCGTGTTGGCTGAACATAGCAGTTTGTGGCAGCTTAACATGAGCAATTTTGTTCTTTGTTGCCTTGGCTCAATTGGTTCATGATTGGTTCTATTGCCTGCCCTTTTCACAATGTGTATCAGCGCTCGTAGTTGGAGCATGATTGTAACATCAATCGGGATCTCTCAAGTGTACAAAGTGAAATAGTGTATAAGGTAGCTAGCTTGGTACGGCTTGTATGAGCACTGAATTATGAGGTGCTGGCATGAACGACACTTTTTTTTTTCCTTTTGAAAGGGAGGCATGAACGACGCTGGATGAGTGTCCAAACAAGAGAAGATAATAATCTCAATCAATCATGCGTGGATAGAAGGAGCATCTTCAGTCTTAAGAAAAAGGAAGATAGATATTGTGAGGGGCAGGGCAAGAAGATCCGTCGAGGTAGTGGAGTGGAAGCAACATTGGATGATGGTCGCGGGGGACACCGGGACAAGAAGATAATAATCTCAATCAATCATGTTTGGATGGCTTCCACGCCATCGTGCACCTTGCCTGGAGGATGCCTGGGTTCTGCCTGGAAGTTGTTTGGTTCATGTCCTGGTAGGAAAGATGCTTGCCTGGCCTGGGCGTTCCTGTCATGTGATTAGCCTGATTCAATTTAAAAGAAGAAGACAAACAGAAGTATCTCGCCCAGGCATCTGGATTAGCCTGGTCCAGGCGTCCCTTTGCATGTGCCTGGGTACTACAAACACTAGCCTGGCAGTAGTTTATGTCTAGAACTAGTTGTACATCTGTTTTTTTAATACTTTAAGCAGTCAAATCACACCAACCAGGCAAGGACATGAACCAAACACATGAGAGGCAGGCTAGCCTGGCCAGGCAAATTTTTGCATCGGTCCCAGGCTCGTTTCAGGCAGCTTATTTTCTTAGGCACACTAGCCAGGCCTCAAACCAAACACGCCCTGATTCCACTAGTTGGGGTCTAGCTAGATGGACAAACATATCACAACACCGCACCTTAGAGCATCTCCAGCCGCGCCTCTAGAAAGGCTTCCCCAGATGATTTTTCACGCCGGCATCGAAAAAACGGTCCAGTCGCGTTCCCAGGAGCCCGATTTTCGCCGCCCTGGGCCGAAATCAGCGCCGGCGGACCTAACCCGAACCCGGCGCGCAGGGGGGCGCCGGGCGAATCGTTTTTGGCGCGCAAGAGCCGCGGGCCAGCCGAGTCAGCGACACGGGCGCTTCGTCGCCCTCATCGCCTCGGTTCCTGTGGGTATCAATGCCAAGGCTGCCGCCACCGATCAGCCTTGCCATTGACTCCTCACGGGCGGCGCGTCACGGGGCGGCGCGCCGACGCCTCTCCTCCCGCGCACGCGTACACACGGGCGCGGCTATATAAGCCGGTGGCCTCCCTCTTCTCCGGCCACCCCAAGCCCTAGCCACCAAGC
>NC_041381.1:675973131-675974464 GCF_002162155.2 Triticum dicoccoides | reverse complement strand
CCCGTGCCCCGATGGCCGAGCGTTTCCCCGGCGACGAGGCGGCGGCCAACGGCTTCGGCCGCGGCTCGCCGCGCGAACAGGAGTCGTGGCTCCTGTTCGAGGCCAACATCCCGGCGCCACCGGACATGCACGCCGGGCCGACAGGGTGGAGGCTCAGCAACGGGGGAGTGCCCGTTCCCCCGTTGCACAACGCCGTGGCGCGCCCTGGCTACTTCGCCGCCGAGGTTGAGATCGTGTGCGCCTCCCTCACCGACGAGCAGCGCGCCCTTCCCCAGTACGCCGCCGACAACCACACGGCGTCGGCGGCGTACTTCGAGCGCCGTCAGCAGCATAGGCTGGCATCCGCCAACGGGGCGCCGGTGGTGGGCGGCACGAAGAACAGCGAGGGGCGCCACCTGTGGTGGGGCGTCCCGGCCGCACGCTCGAGGGCGTGCTGACGCACCTTGAGGGCGGCCACAACCCACCGCTAGCATACCCTCCCCAGGCGAGGACGTCCATCCCGGCCCACCGCCGCCGCGCCGGGCAATTGATGCCCAGGAGGTTCGACTCCTCCTCGTCGTCCTCCTCGCACTCCTCCTCACGGGCTTCTTCCCACTCCTCCGGCTCTCCGGCGCTGCTCGGCGTCAAGGTCGAGCCCGCGGTGGAGACGCCGCTCGGCCGCGCACTCGCAGCGCCGGCATCATCATCAACGAGGGCAGTCGGCGCGCCTCCTCGTCGGCTCCTCCGCGCTTCGTCAAGCCAAAGACAGAGCCGGGGCTAGTGCCGGTGAAGACGGAGCCGGGTCTCCCCGCCGTGAAGACGGAGCCCGGTGACGTGGAGCTCGACGACAACGCGGCCCTGAAATGGGCGCGCAAGGACTCCCTGAAGATGGCGAGGGAACGCCAGTGCGCCGCCCTGAGGCGGTTCGAGCAGCGCCACCGGAGCCGCGACGAAGGAGGAGTCGTCGTCATCGAGGACAGCGACGACGACGACGCGCCGCCGCCACCGGTCCGCGTTGGCGACGCCGGTCAGGGATCCACCAGGGACGGTCGCGTCAAGGAGGAGAAGGCCGACGACGACGGCGACGAGGACGGAGGCGACGACGGCGACGAGGACGGAGGCGACGACGGGGACTACTCGGTGTTCAATGATTTCCTTTTTAGTTATATTTTGTTGTGTACCGACGAGCATGTCAATATATGCCAAGGTTTGCCGAAATTTAGCCGTGTTTAACCGAACTTCGCCAAACGTTTTTTTTTTGAAAAAATTATGCGCATCTGGGGGCGGCCGTGGGGCCGGTGACTGGGGACCAACTCGCCCCCAGGCTCTTTTTTTGCGCCGGCTCGCCCCCATT
>NC_041381.1:675969835-675972801 GCF_002162155.2 Triticum dicoccoides | reverse complement strand
CCCTACGCTACGTAGTAGTACTAAATGTAAATGCTGCATCAAAGAGCGCTTTCCCCTGCTGCCCAAATCAATCTCTCTCAACTTTTCTGGCCCCCTTTGGTAGCTCTACCTCCACTCTAATTGCCGCTCCGCTGGTGTGTGTGGACTGTGGTGGTGCTCCAGTGATCCAGTCCCAGCGATGAGGCCAACTCCACCGCGCGACCCTATCTTGTCCGCCCCCGTCCGCTTGGGGTAAAAGGGACAAAAGCGACGGCCCAGCGCACGGGCGCAAACGGACTTTGTGTCTGCTTTGTGTCCGCTTTCGACCCATCTCCGGCCCAAACTTGCGCTGGTTTTGGGGTGAAAAGGATAGCGCGCGGACGGGCGGGACGCGCGCGCTTGTCCTCCCCTGGCCCGCCTGTCGGTGGGAGAAACCAAAACCCCCCACGCCCATTTGGCGCCATTTGCCCCAAACCCTCCCGCCGCCCCCTCTCTCCTCCGTCCATGGCCGACGCCCAGCCGAGTCACGGCGGCCTGGCCGTCGACCCGCCCGCAAAGGTGAAGAAGAAGGCGCCAAGGAAACCGCGGTCGGAGTGCACGCCGGAGGAGATCGCCAAGTTGGACGCGGAATCAGCGAAGAGGAGGGAACGGAGAGCGGTCGTCAAGCTCAATGCCGCCGCGGCCAAGAGAGCCGCCATGCGCGAGGAGCTAGAGGCCGCGCGGCGCAAGGCCGCGCGGCGCAAGGCCGCTGCCGACGAGAAGGAGGACCTCGTCAACAAAGCGCACGCCATCCTCATGCTTGGCATGGGCCGTCAAGCTCAACGCCGCCGCGGCCAAGAGAGCCGCCATGCGCGAGGAGCTAGAGGCCGCGCGGCGCAAGGCCACTGCCGACGAGAAGGAGGACCTCGTCAACAAAGCGCACGCCATCCTCATGCTTGGCATGGGCCGTCCTGCTCAATGCCGCCGCGGCCAAGAGAGCCGCCATGCGCGAGGAGCTAGAGGCCGCGCGGCGCAAGGCCGCTGCCAACGAGAAGGAGGACCTCGTCAATAAAGCGCACGCCATCCTCATGCTTGGCATGGGCCGTCCTGCCGGGTTCCCTGCAGCGGCCGTCGCCCCGGCGAGCACCAGCTCGTCGGTTGCGCGGCCTACGCACTGCGGCCAGTCGCCGACGTCGCGCACCGCGCCCATGTCGCTATGCTTTCCTCCACCAAGGCACGACGGCCAGACCCGTTTCTCGGGGTCGCCGGACGTGGGCGCGTTCGCGCCGTCCACACCGCGCCCCGCGGCCGTCATCGACCTCAACGTCACGCCCGGGTCCAGCAACGGCGGGCGGCCGTCCGTAGAGATGCTAAGAAAGCAGGCACGGGCACCGTTCACGGGAACCATGCCGGCCCCCCGCGTCTTGTTTGATGAAATGCCAACCCCAACGCCAGCGGTCGACGACCCCTTCTACAACTGCTACATGGAGGACGTGATCTTCGACGGTGGGCACTGTCATACCTACGACCCCGATGAGACCCAAACTCAGGATGGCCGTGCCGAGTACGTCCCCGATGAAGGTGGGCACGACCGTGCTGACTACGACCACGGTGACTCGTGGCATGAAGACGATGACATCTATGTCGAAGGTGATGATGAAGAAGAAGAAAGCAATGAGTTGATATTAGTGGTGCGCCATTGTTCATCGACGAGCTCACCCAAAGAGCGGAGGCACAAAAGAAGAGGAAGAGCATTCGCACGGGTTCATATACACAAGATGAGGACAAGTTGATTTGTCAAGCTTGGATGGAGATTAGTCAAGATCCGAGGACCGGTGCGCAACAAAAGGGCATTGTTTTTTGGACGAGAGTCCACAAAACATTCCATGAAAGGAAGATGTTTGAGCCCTTCCAAATTACAAGCAACCGGGACGATGGCTGAATTATTAGTTTTTTAAGTGGACGCGGACAGGATGGGGCAAACGGATGCGGCCACGCGCTGCGCGCACGGCCACCGCATTCCAGGACACGCCCGGACACGGCCCCAAACCCCTACCCAAACGGACAGAATCCGGACAAAACGGACGTCCGTTTGGGATCGCACAGTGGAGTTGGCCTGATCCCTTCCCAGGACTGAAGAGGAGGTGTCCATGTGCTGCCTGCCGCTCGAGCCGGATATACTCCTACGCTGCAGTAGGATGGATGGTCCACTCTCAGTGTTTCACGCGCTGCAGCTAGCTAGCATCTTTGAACAACGCCACCTAGCTGCAGCCTTTCGGGTGCACATGAAAATGCACCGGCAGTTGAGTGGAACGGGCACAGGGGCCACCGTGCGTTGGCAATGGCGACGACATGCATATGCATGGTTGGGCGCCGGTCCGCCACACTGTGGTGTTACTCTTCCCTGCGTGATTCTTCGTGCTCTCTTTTTCTAAGATACGTACGTGAGAATTTGTGCTACCTGTGTACAGTACTCAACCAATAGATGTATTTTTTTTATTGGTTGCCAACATGAGCCCACATATGCTCAACCAAATCATTTTGCAGTTGCACGTGAGTTTTCCAATCACACATGTCTTGATGAAATTAGGTGAACTGTTGAAATGTTGCCGCTACTCCATGCTCGGCCACAACATTCTCACCCTGAAACTGAAACTCTTGATCATACAGACGTTCTGGACGCTCGTCTCCTATGATCATATTACGCATGATCACACAAGCAGTCATCACCTCCCACAGTTTCTGCATGCTCCAGGTATTAGCAGGATACCGAACGATGCCCCATCGAGATTGCAAAACACCAAAGGCACACTCGACATCCTTCCTAGCAATCTCTTACTCTTGGACAAATCTTTTCCTCTTCTCTCTGACAGGGTTGGGTATTGTCTTGACAATAGTGGTCCACTGAGGATAGATACCGTCATCCAGATAGTATCCTTTGTCGTAGGTGTGACCGTTGACAGTAAAGTTCACTGGTGGGCTTCTTGGTCAGGGGAGGCTGTGTGGTG
>NC_041381.1:675967865-675969616 GCF_002162155.2 Triticum dicoccoides | reverse complement strand
GGGATGGGAAGCATTCGGCTCCCCGGCAGCAAAGACGACGGTGGCGGAAGACGTGGGAGCGGGCGGCGTAGCTAGGCGGATGTGGAGGCCCCGACAGCTGGCAGAGTCACCGGCAAAAATGGGCGGTGGCGTCGGCGACGAAGGAGGAGGGCGAGGGTTGCTGTTGGATGGGGAAGGGCAATGTGACACAGACCAGAGGGCCCGGGGGAGGAGAGGGCGAGCGTGCGCGCGTCCGTCGCGTGTCCGCGCCGACGCAAATTCGGCTAAAAAATGGGCCGGGAATGGGTCGCCCACGGACAAAAAGCGGACGCGAGTCCGTTTGGGTTGGCGCACTGGGCCGCCTTTTGTGTCCGCGCTGACCCAAACGGACGGCGCCGGACGAAATGGGTCGCCCCGTTGGAGTTGCTCTAACTACTCTCTTCAGCCATCAACACATGTTCCCCTACCGCAAGGCTAGGGTTTTCTCCTCCTCTTTGGCGACTCCATCGCTTGTGAGTTTCCCATCCCGATCGATCCCCCCCCCCTCACCATGAGTGGACCTTCGATTGGCCGTCCTTCGACCCACTTCCCCCGTGGAAGCGATGGATCCCCATGCGGACGCCCTGTCGGGCACCAGGGCTGGAGGCGGCTCCGTTGGAGCGCCGGATCTCGGCGACTTTATGGAGCAACTCAACCTGGAAGATGAAGTCTTTGATGATCTGGTGATAGATGAGGCGGACCCGGAGATCAATGACAGCGTAAGATGGCTTGCGTTGGCTAGGGTTCACACTGACAAATCTTTCAGCCAGACGACCTTCCACAAGGACATGCGTGCGGCTTGGAACCCTGCGCAACCGGTGAGATTTCGTCTGGTTGGTCCGAAGCTTTTTGTGGTGCATGCATCATATTTGGGAGATTGGGTACGTATGATGTATCAAGGGCCATGGCTCTTCAGGAATTTGCTTGTGCTGATGGTTCGATATGGTGGGTTCACAAAGGCAGAGGAGGTGCCAATGGTGTTCATGCCAATTTGGTTGCAGATTCACAAGATACCAGAGGGGTTCTGCAAGAAGAACATAGTGGAAAATCTGCTCAGGAACTCAGGCGAGATATTGGAGATGAGGCTAAACGGAAACACACGTGGTGATTACATTAGGGTTAGGGTTCGGCATGATGTTCGTTGCCCCCTCACCAATTTTGTCAGTATTTTGAGGGGGAAAGAGCGCCAAGTTTACTTGGTACGATATGAAAAACTCCCGCGTTTCTGCAGTGTATGTGGGCTGATTGGCCATGATTATATAGAGTGTGGATCAGGTGTGCATGGGGAGAAGGACAAGAAATATGGTACTTGGCTCTATGCAGATGGACTGAATAAGCCCCCGTCCAATGAAAATTTTGGACAGGGTAGAAGTCAAAAGCAACCTGCACCTCAATCGCAACAGAAGCCGCCGGGGAAAGCTGTGATCGACCCGGAGACCTTCGATACGGCCTCAAGCCCGTCCAAGGGAGGACACACAAACATGCAAGTTGATCCTGCTGCTCGTAAGAGACTTGCTTTGGATGTCGTAGCACCATTGTCTGATAACACAACATATACAAAGCCGATCGGTGTGTTGGCGCTCACTCAGGGGAAGGGTGAGGACGGTGAACAGTCCTCGCCCACCAGCAGCAGTAACAGCAAGAGAGCCCGTGTTGACTGAAGTGGTGTGTCATGAGATAGATCGGCGGCCTCCATCGAGGAGGACCACCGGGAGCAATGAATATCTTAGTAT
>NC_041381.1:675943315-675967619 GCF_002162155.2 Triticum dicoccoides | reverse complement strand
GGGACCGCCGAACAGTTCATGAGGTGTTGGCCCTCTCTAAAGCCAATTCCCCGGGGCTTTGAGCACATATTTACTCATATGGGCAACCAATAGATCTATCGGTTTAATCTCTTTTCATGCAAACAAATTTTGACTGGATTGTAAGAGTATTTGTTAGTGTTCTTATTTTGATTGGGTTGTATCCGGGTGTTGAACTATTTGTTATGTTTGATTGAACTATTTGCTATGCTTCAGTATAAATGGCGTCCGGCGGACGAGACGTGGCCACGCATTGGGCGCGCGGCCAGGGCATCCATAAATTCTGGCGGACATGACACCATTGCTCCCTCCCCCCCAAACGAATAAATTTATACCAAGCGAACATCCGTTTGGGGTTGTGCATTGGAGTTGCCCGGAAGAGGGGAGGGGGGAGGCGCTTTTCTTTTATTCTCTACGGGCGGACGCGGTCGCTTAGGCCAACTCCACCGCGCGACCCCATCCTGTCTGGCCCCGTCCGTTTGGGGTAAAAGGAACAAACCGGGCGGCCCAGCGTGCGGTGTCCGCTTTCGACCCATCCCCGATCCAAGTTTGCGCCGCTTTTGGGGTGAAACGGACACCACGCGGACGCGCCGGCCGTCTGCACGTGTCCTCCCCTGGACCTCCAATCGGTGGCATAGGGCGGGCCTTTTTCTATCCGCCCCCTCCCTTCCTCCGGCCGCACCCCACTCCACTCTTCCCCACTCTTCCCCTCGCCGCCGCCGTCGCCGCTGCCAAACTAGGTGTAAGGAAGCAACATCGACTTCTGGCTTGAAGAAGAAAGGAGAGTGCAACATCGAGCCTCCTCCACAGATCAACAATGAGTGCATCGAGAAGGCCCTAACCCAACTCAAGGGAGCAGTTATGGAAGTTGGATATCTTCTTAAATGTATTCTTGTGGTTCTTATTTTCTTTGGCTTTACTTTACTTGTCAAAATGTGATGATGTATTGTCATGTATCAAAAATGAATGATAAAAAAAAGTTAAAAACTTGCAAAGAAAAATGCACGGTGAACAGGATGCGTCCGCATGCTGGGCGCACGACCACCGCATCCCGGAAACTGTTCAGACACAACCACATTGCCCTCTCCAAACAGACAGAATCCGAGCAAAACGGACGTCCATTTGAAGTTGTGCAGTGGAGTTGGCCTTAGCATGCACCGCGCCAACAGCTAGCTTTGTGCTCCCCTCGCCGCACGACGCACATGTGCTGGGGCCGGATGGTCCACGCTCTCACTCGCTGCAGTAGGCGTAGTACTACTAGCATCTTTGGACAACGGCCGCTAGCGTAGCCCAGCCTTTCGGGTGCATGGTGCGTTGGCAATGACGACGACGCATCATTTCATTTGGGCTCCGGCTCCGGCGCCACCCACCTTGTAGACTACTCTCTGCATGATTCTTCGCGCTCTTTATTCTAAGAAAGGTAGACAGCAGGCAGTACGTGAGAATTTGTGCTGCGTACAGTGTATCTGAGCGAATCGGCGAGCCTGCAGACAGTGCAGACAGACATACTGGTCGGACGGAATGCGATGGCGTCGGTTGGTCAAGGTTTTGCCGCGGCTCTTTCCGCTCCGACTTGGACTTGACCGCCTACGTAGCTACTACTTCCTTTGTCCGGATTTATTAGCCCTCTCAGCATCACAAGTATATCCCTTTTTATAAGGCCTCGCTTTGAAAAGGTATATGCATATAACCATTTCATTAGTTACATTGAAAGCCATTGTTGTTGGTGCCATTGCTGGAAAATTAATACACTTCATGCGTGCTTTTTCATTGGCTGCATGCATGTGAGAGAGTGCATTGAGAGTGAAATGAAGGAATTAATATGAACAAATTACTATGTGTCTTGGTCTAAAAAAAATTGTCTTTAGATCTAATAAACTCGGACGGATGGAGTACTCCAGTACGTACAAGATGCCAACTCGATTGATCTTTTCGTCATGAGGCTTTTGAGAGCAATCTTTGCGAGCTCGTACCTGGATTAAGCCTCGATCGATCAACCCGCCTCGCACGCACGCGCGCATGAACCATCATTTTCTCTTGAATACGCATAAGCATGCGTGCGCACAATCACATTAAAGGAGCGACAAAAAAGCCAGATACAAGGCATTTCAGCCATTACAACGCTAATCGCAAGAATTAGCTGCCACATCCACCAAGCACACCACTCTGCCTACTATGATGCGCTCTACCCTAGTCTAACCTCATGCCAATGACGATGAGGCAAGCTACAGAGCAAGCAACCAAGCCGCTTCACAACAAACGCCGAGGCCTCTACAACAGAACCAAACCCAGGGACAACACAAATCAACGTACCGTCACCCATTTGTGCCAAAGAGGGAGTCGGCAAGTGAACGGCAGGGCCTGAGCGGACCGCGGGAGGGTGTCGTCGAGAGAGCGCCGGCGATGGCGTACGTTGCGCCCAGGAGGCCCACGCCGAGAACAACCGCCGACCATGACTCAAGCTGCACCATCGAGTCTCCATGAGTAACAAGACGACGCACATGTGCTGGGGTAGGATGCACGCTGGATGACGGATGGTCCACTGGCCACTGCTCTCTCTCTCTCGCTGCAGCTAGCATCTTTGAACAGCAGCTAGCTCGGCCCGGATCCTTTCGAGTGCATTGCAGACCGAAATGCACCGGTAGTTGGGGCCTGCTCGTGTCGGGGCCACCGTGTCTGTGTGTGTTGCCATTTGCCAATTGGCGAACGCGCATGATTGATTGGGCTCCGGTTCCGGCGCCGGTCTACCGTCTCTCTCTCTCTGCGTGATTCTTCGTGCTCTCTTTTTTGTAATTAAGATATAAATGTGAGAATTTCTGCTGCACGTCGTAGATCTGAGAGGGTGCAGTGCAGACACTGCAGGCTGCAGAGAGACAGCCTGGTCGGGATGGATGGCGTCGGTTGGTCAAGGTTTTGCTCCGGCTCTTTCCGGCCGGAGTACTTTGCACGGTAGTACAGATTACAGAGCAGCCCTTTTACGATACGTGTTGGCCCGAACGCACGAGCACGACGACGCTCCACAAACAAACAAACAAGCAAACAAGCCCGCTCTGCAATGGCTAGGGTGGATTGCACGAGAGAAGGTGCGGAAATTAGCATGAACTCGTCCAGACAAAGTCGCATTCCATTGCAATTTGGGAGCATATATTGCGGTAGCTACTAGGATCGACGGTCGGGGGGACGGTCTGTCTGTCTGGACCAGGTACTACTACCCATGACGTGGTTACCTACTCGCTCATTTTCGTAGTCTTTTCTTGTTGAGGTAAAAGGTGGTGGTCATTCATCAACAATGTATTCAAATCCGACCTGTATTATCCTGAATAGCGTACCAACTTGCTGAAAAAAAAATTGAAAACAAATATATTAGCGTACCAACAAAAGTTGGACTCGAGATGTCGTGCTCTCAAAGGTGGACTTACGTGGTACGCTCATCCGACATGTATAAGCGACCCCGACAAGGAACTTGCACTATTTACTTTTCAAAACAAGAAAATAAATAAAAGAGGAGCTTGAGTGGTTATTAGTCGACCTTGTCGTGGCTTTAGCTTAAACTCAATCATTCCCGACAGAGTATACATATACTATAGTTTAATTAGCCTCATCTGTCCTAGTCCAAACAAATAACTCGATTTAACCCAAAGAAGAATTGTCCCTGCTAATAAACAAAAAAAAAAGAGCTAAAAAAGACTAATCCGTACTCATCCACACTAACCTCCCACACAAACAAACGAGTACGGGACCACTGAGTCACTGACACTATGATATTTAAGCATCTCCATCTTGTCGGTACGCTACGCGGACGTGATTTCTTTAGCCTTTTCCCGCCATAATCGGGACGCCCATGTGAGTCTACGTTTGACCAGCTGCAGATTTGATTAGCTTGCTTGGGTCCTGCTGATCTCGTTGGTTTCCCAAATGGGTTGGATGTATGCGCTCATCTCTGCTATCAGATTCCTTTTTTTTTTTGAAAAACTTTCAATCTATTCATCTTTAATTATACGCTCATCCCTCATGTATGATACTCTCTCCGTCATACTTCCTTCGTTTCTCAATATTTTTTTTATAGATTTTACTACGAACTACATACGGAGTAAAATGAGTGGATCTACACTCTAAAATGCAATATCCATATGCGGTCCATAACGAGTGAATCTACAAAGACTTATATTTAAAAACAGAGTGAGTATAATGTAATGCATAAAGGATTTTTATAAAACCAAATTTTACAAACTTTGAGCAAGTTTATAGAGAAAAATTATTTATATCTACACTACCAAATATATAAAACATGAAACTAAATCTTATAATTAATCTAATGGTGTATGTTAGGCATTCTAGATGTAAATATTTTTATTCACAAACTCGTTCGAAGTATGCGAGGTTTGAATTTTTTAAAAATTTGTATACACTACATTATGGAACGGAGGGAGTAGCAACTACTCTGACGGGAAATCTATTCCTATCCTTGTCATAGTCACAGGTCTGGTCATGAAGGCTAGCTAGCTAATATAATATTCTTGTGCAGAATCATTAGCTGACTGCAGATTTCATTAGCTTGCTTGGTCCTGGACTCCTGGTGATTCGTTGGTTTTCCAAATGGGCTGTCTCCATGAGCTTAGCTCTGCTGTCAGACACACCGTTTGATCACTACTACCCCGACGGGAAATGCTAGTAACTCCTAGTCGTAGGTTTTTCAGTCACAGGTCGGGACATGGTGCTTTTCAGTCACAGGTCGGGACATGGTGCGAAACTTGCACCACGTTGGAAACGCTAGCTAGCTAGAAATCTTGTCTTACACTTAGAAGTATACATGGCGCACGTCTAAGTACACTCATTTCAGCGACAGTTAATTCCAGTACACTCATTTCAGCGACAGTTAATTCCAGATGGAGATGGAGGGAGTAGTCACGGGCTTAGTATCTAGCTCTGTTCTGGCTAAAAGCTCGTAGTAAGCTGCTGTTGTTCCTGTCGAGTTTCTTGTCTCTAGTGTGCACTTAACCAAGTGATGTATAGTACTCCCTTCGTAAGGAAATATAAGAGCGTTTAGATCCTTACTTTAATGATCTAGATGCTCTTATCTTTCTTTACAGAGGTAGTACGTAAGAGAGTAGATCTTCAATTTGGTCTTAGCTAAAAAAAATTGTGTGGAATTAGCGTGCACCCTCGTGTTGGCTGAACATAGTAGTGTGGCAGCTTAACATGAGCAATTTCGTTCTTTGGTGCCTTGGCTCGATTGGTTCATGATTGGTTCTATTGCCTGCCCTTTTCACAATGTGTATCAGCGGTTGTTATTGGAGTATGATTGTAGTGGCAATCAGGATCTCTCAAGTGTACTAGTGTATGAGGGAGGTAGCTAGCTTGGCACAGCTGGTATGAACACTGAATTATTGAGATAACTAGATCATTGTTGGCGCGCGTTGTTGCGCCCGTCTATTTGAATGTAAAATTATAAGAATTTTTATAAATATATGAACATGAAAGCTAAGTTTACATATTGGTTAGTGATTAAAGAGGATATTTTACAATAAAATAGAAATGTTGAGAAACTTTGAATATTTCAAATACATTGCTTTCATGTAGACATGCAACCCATAATAGACTTTTTCAAAACTATAGGTGTAGAATACAAAAAAATCAACATGCTATAGTGACACCATTCAAATCATCGTTGAGTATGGCAGTACCAAAATAGCAGTGGAACAAAGGGAGCAATTAACTAAAATGTTTCATATGCAGAAAGACAATCGAGTATCTCATGTTTATATTTGAAGTTGCTGCAAGGATAAAATTTACACAGCTAGTAACCATTCATAATAATAGACCAATGTACAAAATTTGGTAAGAGAATTTATTGCAGGCATAAATATAATGTGAAATGAGCATTTGCACCATGGTAGAGGGCGGTAGTATAACACATGTTGAACACTAAAAATAGGGATGGGTAAGATTATCAACCATGCTATGTGTAGAAATAGCTTTGCTTCATCCATGTAAACATATAATCATGTAAAATCTCATTTTAGACTTTAGACCAAATAAGAAGTCTTGACGTTAAGTTTAAAAGGGCACCCTGGTCTGTTATTGGCTGTTAGCTTTTCTTTCTTGGTCTTGGCCCTCCTCCTCATGCATGCATATTGTTCTCAGACTTGGACCAATGTCTCATGTGCCAAGATCACATCAATCACACATTCTAGCCATGGAAAAGGGTAGGTGATAGTTAGTGCTATTATGTTTGTTTATAATCTTTGTATGTATGGAGGGGTGTTGGTGCAGTGGTTTAATTGGAGTAAGAAACCTGGTAGGAAAGAGAAGCTCACGAGTATTCTACAAGTCTTATAATCCACCTTAGCATATCAGAAAACTAAACATCTTTAGCTCACCTCTCTGATGATTCTTGGTGATCCTTCATTCTTCCCATCCAAATCTACTAAAGGGGATGCATAGTGTACCAAATATACCAAGATATGGAAATGGTGGATCTTTATAAGTTTGCTTCACTCAAATTGCATCTGCCTAAATTGACTCATAAAAATTAAGCTGTCAAGAATAACAAGAAGGCAAACCTTGATAAAGAGAATAAAATTCAATAAACTGCTATACTGAATTGGATATATTTTCTGGAAGAGTGTGGCAACCCTTTGCAGCTCCTCTTGTTGTTTTGCAGCTATAACATAAGACCACATGTTCATATCTATTAGCTCTTTCATATGGGGTGCTCTTTCCATGAAATCGTCCACGTCTTCCTAAAAATGATACTGCAGATTACAGTGGGTTAGTTAAAAAAATGAAAAAGAAGTCATATAGCAGCGAAGTGGATGCAAGTACACAAATATGAACTGGTAATGTATAAATGCTACACGTTTAGGGTACACTGAAACCTGAATTCTAAAATCGGAGATGCTTATTTCTGTAAGTATGGTAAATATCTAGAAACTATAACATCTTACACAATAGATGATGAAGCTATCGGGACATTCTTGCCTTTCTACAAAACTAATCTACAAATCTTAAAGCAAATGCATTCAACAAACTGCCTTGATTCAGATCAAGAAATTCATCTGATAGTTAACATCATGTACTATACTTTCTATATCTGATTCTTCTTGTGGCAACGTACCTGCAGAAAAAAGGCATGGCCAACATGAGAAGACTTGGACGGCAGCATGCCACTATGCCAGGGACACCGGTTCAACCGGCCAGCTATCGTGTAGAGTTGAAAAGCCGCGGTGGCCGCCAACGCGCGTGGCGGAGGTCACACAAGAGGTGCCGTTGTTCTAGGTCGAGGTCGGGAAGCGGGATGCTTGCATGACGAGGAGGAAAAAAGCAGAGCTTCACCGTGTTCTAGGCTTCTAGCTCGACTCACCCTCCCAACATCTGTTGAACCATAGCTAGGGTATCGAGAATTTTAGAACTTGGTTCAGTTAAAAACCTAAATGAAAGTATAATAACATTATACTCCATCCATCTATATACAACACCGTTCAAAATTATATTCCTTAAGTCTCAGTTTAGAATACATAACATCTAAAATTGTTCATTTTATCCTATTCGAAATTCTTGAAGAATGGTAACTGCTACCGAAATTAAGTGAGTATATGAAGGATCGAGCTAAATGACTTCTGATCTTGGAAAAGCGAGTCGCAATCTTACTTGCTTGATAAATTCATGGGGTGCATATTTTGACTTCCTAAAGAACAGAGAAATTACCATTGTGCTACAACATATACAGAACACTGTCATTCCCTGGTTATTTTGTGGTCATGTACTTAAATATGACATGAACACATTACAGAATCCATAGACAATCTGTCAACCACTGTATACAGATAAAAAGGAGAGTCTGTCAGTGCCCTAACAAAAATCTAGTCAACACGAATGCTAAAGGCACGCTATGTACTTGTTAATCTTGGGCTCACCTGATATGGCCATTGTTTCTATCAATGATATGTTTGGGGAAATGAGAGTGTACGACGCACCATCCAGCTAGAGTAATGCGTTGATTCCTCAACAAGTTTTGCAACCCATCCATGATAGCATCAAATCAAACAAACATAGAGGAACAGTTTGACAAACATGATAAGCTACAAAGGATGCAAGAAGGGGCAGAGCAGGAGGGCTGGGTGTACCTAGCCTACGTTGGAGTGCCACTGGAGGAGGTCGGCGACGCCAAGGACGTAGTCGCCCAGTGAGTTCCCGTCGCGGCGGGCATGGAGGATGGTAGAGCCATACGCGCAGCAGAATTCCACCGGCATAGTTTTTCTGTCTTCTGCGTTGCTGTCTCCACACAACCATGTGCAGGTCGTGGCTCGTAGCTGCGTCGGCACCAAAAGGAATAGGAGGTCGATGGAGGAGGTGACGGTGGTGGTGGCGGCGGTGGCGGCGGCGGAGGCATGCCTAGGTTTCATGATAGGACCAGCATCGCCGTTGCCCATTTCAACGGATCGAATCCGTACCTTTTTCTCCGGAGCACTCGCTGTGTGCAGGGAGCAGGGAGGTTGCTAGAGGCCCATTAGGCCCATATTAACCCGAGATGCCCAAAAAAGCTACCGGAGCAGCGGCCCGGCATGGTTAGCGACCGTTATTAGCGAAGGAGGCAGATTAGGAGCGATTCATTGCAAATCTGGCGGCTGGAAATACTTAAAAGTGTCGATCCGATGGCTGGGAGCGTTGATGGCCTGAGAGGGATGGAAGGGTGCTCAGTTTTAATATAACTAAATAACATCAATCAATCATGCGTGGATAGGAGTGTTAGACTATGTATAGCTTTTGTATTTGTGTACGTATATTGTACCTATTGTAACACACCCATTATATATATGAGATAAGCCACCCCTAGAGGGTTGAGCTGGTTCCCCCAAAATATTGTCTTACATGGTAACAGACCTAATTTCGATCCACGCTTCCGCAAAACCCTAAACCCGCCGCCGCTCCCTCCACTGCGCCGCCGCCACCACCAGATCGCGCCGCCGCCGCCATGTCGGGTGCTGCAGCCTCCAGCTCCTCCTCTGCTGGGTTTCTCCCGGCCTCCCTCGCCGCCCTCCTCTTGCTCCCTCTGGACTCGGCCACGCCGCCGTAGCTCGGGACAAGGAATGTTGGCTCGGTGTTCTCCAACAACTCACCGGGGCTTGCGCTGACGGTTCATATGTCTAGCGCCGCTTCGTCCGCTCCATCGTCCGGCGTCATCGCGCCTATGGCCGTCGCGCCCGAGGCCACCTCATCGGATGTCACGGCGGGTCTCATGCCATCTGCGCCTCAGGCGGGATTCACTTTGGCAGCGCCCGTTGCCTCTCTCTACGGGGCATACTCGCCGCCGCCACCCGCGGGTTCCAACCCCGCGGCCCCGCCTGCGCCGCATGCTCCTGCCCCCATGGCGTATACGCCTCCGGCAGGTGCCTCCTTGGGATCGTTGCATCCACCGTTTCACTTCGGCAACCTCATCACCGTCAAGCTCTCGTCCGACAATTATATCTTCTGGTGTGCGCAAGTTCTTCCGCTCCTTGGGAGCCACTACTTGCTTGGCTACGTCGACGGCACTTTTCCTTGCCCTCCTGTGCTGGTGGACAGCGTGAACAGTCCGGTTTACAACCCGGCACACCGTGTCTGGACGGGGCAGGACCAGGCGAATCTCTCCTCCATCCAGGGTTCGCTCACTCCGGCTATTGTCGGGCTCATCGTCTTCACGAAGACTTCCCATGAGGCTTGGACCATCCTTGAGCGCTCCTTTGCATCACAGTCACAAGCCAGGGTCAGTGCCCTTCGTCGCGAGCTTGGCGCCTGCGAGAAGCTTGATTCCACGGCAACGGAGTTCTACAACAAGGTCAAGGCTCTTGCTGATACACTCGCATCCATTGGACAACCACTTACAGACTCTGAGTTCAACTCCTTCATTGTAAACGGCCTCGACGAAGAGTATGATGGTTTGGTTGAGATCATTAATGAGCGCGGCAACACGACTCCCATGATGCCGCATGAGGTCTACTCTCGACTTCTCCTCACTGAGCAGCGCGTTGAGGCGCGCCGCGCCAACCGCAACCGCGGTGCCGCCTCCGCCAACGCGGCCTACAGAGGCGGCCGCCCCTCCGGCGGTGCTCAGTCCTCCGCCTCGGGCAAGGGGCCCGCGTCGCTGCCTCCGGCCTCAACCACCCCCACTCTGACCTACCTGGTGATGGGGGTCGACGGGTCTGCCAGCTCTGTGGTCTTGATGGGCATTGGGCCTCCAAGTGCCATCAACGTTTTCAGAAGAGTTTCCTCGGTCTCGGCAACAACGGCAAGGATACGTGCAACACTGCGCGACAGGTGGCTATGGCCGACCGCCCGGTGCCGCAAAAGCCTCAAGGCCATACTCAGTCTTACCCCATTGATCCGCACTGGTACATGGACTCTGGGGCGACGGAGCATCTGACGAATGAGATGGGGAAGCTTCATCCTCGCGAGCCCTATCATGGTTCCGATAAGATCCACACCGCCAACGGAGCAGGTATGCACATCTCTCATATTGGTCAAGCATCCCTTCTTACTAGTCATGCCACTAGGAGGCTTCAGCTTCGTGGTGTTCTTAGAGTACCATCTGTGACACGTAATCTCTTTTCAGTTCCTAAACTCACTTATGACAATAATGTGTTTTGTGAATTTCACCCGTTTGATCTTTTTATTAAGGATCGGGACACGAGGGACGTTCTTCTTAGTGGGCGTCTCTACCAGGGCCTTTATTGTCTGGAGCATCCTGGAGTCTCTCGGGTTTTCAGTGGAGTTCACGTCTCGTCGTCACAGTTGCATGCTCGTCTTGGTCATCCTGTCACACCTATCGTTCGTCATGTGTTGCATCGTCATGAGCTTCCTAGTGTCTCTAGTAATAATGATGTAGCAGTGTGTGATGCTTGTCAGCAGGGGAAGAGTCATCAACTTCCTTTTTCGGAGTCTACTCGTGAGGTGAAACATCCTTTAGAACTTGTTTTTTCAGATGTATGGGGCCCTGCCCAAACTTCTGTCAGTGGTCATAACTATTATATTAGCTTTGTGGATGCTTACAGTCTCTTTACCTGGCTCTATCTTATTAAGCGTAAATCTGATGCGTTTGATATTGTTGTTCAGTTTTAAAAACATGTTGAACGTCTTCTCAAGCATAAAATTGTTCATGTTCAGTCGGACTGGGGTGGTGAGTATCGCAACCTCAATTCCTTCTTCCAGTCGCTTGGGATTGCTCATCGTTTAGCATGTCCACATACTCATCAACAAAATGGTTCCGTCGAACGTAAGCATCGTCACATTGTCGAGACTGGCCTCACTCTTTTGGCCCATGCATCGGTTCCCTTCCGGTTCTGGAGTGATGCTTTTACCACTGCATGCTTTCTTATCAATCGTACTCCCACACGTGTTCTTAACATGAAGACTCCTATTGAACTTCTCCTTAATGAACAACCTGACTATATTTTTTTAAAAGTATTTGGGTGTGCTTGTTGGACGCATCTTCGACCCTATAACAAACACAAGCTGGAATTTAGGTCCAAAAAGTGTGTCTTCCTCGGCTATAGTTCCCTTCATAAAGGTTACAAATGTCTTCATGTTCCCACTAATCGTGTCTACATTTCTCGGGATGTCGTGTTTGATGAGCTAGTTTTTCCGTTTGCCAACCTTCCTGTCTCCACAGATGCCTCTCCGTCCATGCCTTCATCCTCTCCTGCCTCTGACCAATTTGATGATGTTGCATACTCTCCTGTGCTATTACCTAACCATGGTGCAGGAACCGGACGTGGAGCTCGCTTGGAGCTGTTGGAGGATTCACCATCATCACCGTCGCCTTCTGATATGCACATCGATCGCACTAGACGTTGCATGGCATCGATCCGTGTGCCCATGCACGGTCGCCAGACAAGCTCGTCGCGCCGGTCTCGTCCACCGCTCGGCCTGCTACGCCGGACTCGCCTGCGGCTCGGCCCGCTACGCCGACTTCGCTCGCGGCTCGGCCCGCGACACCGGTCTCGCCTGTGGCTCGGCCCGCTACGCCGGTCTCGCCCGCGGCTCGGTCCGTGACGCCGGCGTCGCCAGCGGCTCAGCCTGCCTCATCGGCATCGCCCGTGGGCCGGCCTGCTACGCCGGCCGTGCTCGTGGCTCCCGCGTCTGGCTCCTCATCGCCTGAGCTCTCCACGTCCAGTCTCTCGCCGGCTGACTTGTCTTCATCAACGTCATCCAGTCCATTGCCGGCTGCTCCGTCGACCTCGGTGGCTCCTGTGTTACGACCACATACACGCAGTCGCAGTGGCATTTTTCGACCCAAGGAACGTAAGGATGGTACTGTTGCTTGGTTGGCTGCTTGTCTGGTTGCTGCTGTTGCAGATCCGTCTTCTGAGCCCCGCTCATATCAGGCTGCCATGCGCGTTCCTCATTGGCGAGAGGCTATGGAGCAGGAGTTCCATGCTCTTCTTCGCAACAAGACATGGACTCTTGTTCATCCACCACCACGGGTTAATATTATTGACTCCAAATGGGTGTTCAAAGTGAAGAAGCATTCGGATGGATCTATTGAGCGTTACAAAGCGCGCCTTGTTGCTAGAGGATTTTGGCAGCGCTATGGTCTTGACTACGAGGACACCTTCAGTCCCGTCGTCAAGCCTACCACCATTCGGCTTCTTCTTTCTCTTGCTGTTACTCGTGGTTGGTCACTTCATCAACTTGATGTGCAGAATGCCTTTCTCCATGGATTCTTGGAGGAAGAGGTTTATATGCGACAGCCGCCTGGTTTTTCTAATCCTGACCATCCTGACCATATCTGTCGTCTCACCAAAGCGCTCTATGGTTTGAAGCAAGCTCCTCGTGCCTGGCATGCCCGCCTTGCCTCTGCTCTTCGTGCTCATGGGTTTGTGTCGTCCACTGCTGACTCCTCATTATTCCGTCTACAGAAGCCAGAAGTCACTATGTATCTTTTGGTCTATGTCGATGATATTATTCTTGTCAGTTCTTCTCGGTATGCTGCTGATGCTCTTGTTCGCTCTCTTGGTGCTGATTTTGTTATCAAAGATCTTGGGAAGCTTCACTACTTTCTTGGAGTTGAGGTCACTTCTCGTGCTGATGGTCTTGTTCTGACGCAGAAGAAGTATTCCTTGGATTTGTTGCAGCGAGCTGGCATGCTGAAGTGCAAACCGACTACCACACCCATGTCGTCTACTGACAAGATCACTGCTGTTGATGGTGAGCTTCTGTCTTCTGCGGATGCCACAGAGTACAGGAGTATTGTTGGTAGGCTTCAGTACTTGACGATCATGAGACCAGATATCTCTTATGCTGTTAACAGGGTTTGTCAGTATCTTCAGGCTCCTCGAGACACTCATTGGGCTGCTGTTAAGCTCATTTCGCGTTATTTTTCAGTTCACGGTGTCTTTTGGGATGCATATTCGGCCGACTTCCTCTCGGGTTCTTTCGGCCTACTCTCATGCAGATTGGGCTGGCAGCCCAGATGACAGGCGATCCACGGGGGGTTATTGAAGGAAATATGCCCTAGAGGCAATAATAAAGTTATTATTTATTTCCTTATATCATGATAAATGTTTATTATTCATGCTAGAATTGTATTAACCAGAAACATAATACATGTGTGAATACATAGACAAACATAGTGTCACTAGTATGCCTCTACTTGACTAGCTCGTGAATCAAAGATGGTTGAGTTTCCTAGCCATGGACAAAAGAGTTGTCATTTGATTAACGGGATCACATCATTAGGAGAATGATGTGATTGACTTGACCCATTCCGTTAGCTTAGCACACGATCATTTAGTATGTTGCTATTGCTTTCTTCATGACTTATACAAAGTTCCTACAACTATGAGATTATGCAACTCCCATTTACCGGAGGAACACTTTGTGTGCTACCAAACATCACAACGTAACTGGGTGATTATAAAGGTACTCTACAGGTGTCTCCAAAAGTATATGTTGAG
This sequence comes from Triticum dicoccoides, assembly GCF_002162155.2. Classification (NCBI taxonomy): domain Eukaryota; kingdom Viridiplantae; phylum Streptophyta; class Magnoliopsida; order Poales; family Poaceae; genus Triticum; species Triticum dicoccoides. Next base: position 675,953,667 of record NC_041381.1, on the reverse strand, counting down.
TTGGCATAATTCGAGATTAGGTTTTGTCACTCCGATTGTCGGAGAGGTATCTCTGGGCCTTCTCGGTAATACTCATCACCTAAGCCTTGCAAGCATTGTAACTAATGAATTGGTTATGAAATGATGTATTACGGAACGAGTAAAGAGACTTGCCGGCAACGAGATTGAACTAGGTATTGGATACCGACAATCGAATCTCGGGCAAGTAACATACCGATGACAAAGGGAACAACGTATGTTGTTATGCGGTTTGACCGATAAAGATCTTCGTAGAAAATGTAGGAAGCAATATGAACATCCAGGTTCCACTATTGGTTATTGACCGAGAATAGTTCTAGGTCATGTCTACATAGTTCTCGAACCCGTAGGGTCCGCACGCTTAACGTTACAATGACAGTTTTATGAGTTTTGATGTACCGAAGTTTGTTCGGAGTCCCGGATGTGATCAAGGACATGACGAGGAGTCTCAAAATGGTCGAGACATAAAGATTGATATATTGGAAGCCTATGTTTGGACTTCGGAATAGTTCCGGGTGAAATCGGGATTTTACCGGAACACCGGGGGGTTACCGGAACCCTCCCGGGGGTTAATGGGCCTTAGTGGGCCATGAGGGAGAAGAGGAGGGCCGGCCAGGGCAGGCCGCGCGCCCCCTGCCCCCTAGTCCGAATAGGACAAGGAAGGGGGCGGGCGGCGCCCCCCTTTCCTCTTCCCTCCCCCCAAGTCCTAATCCAACTAGGAAAAGGGGGGGGGGAGTCCTACTCCCGGTGGGAGTAGGACTCCTCCGGCGCGCCTCCTCCTAGGGCCGGCCGCACCCTCCTTTGCTCCTTTATATACGGGGGCAGGGGGGCACCCTAGGACACACAAGTTGATCTACGGATTGTTCCTTAGCCGTGTGCGGTGCCCCCCTCCACCATATTCCACCTCGGTCATATCGTCGCGGAGTTTAGGCGAAGCCCTGCGCCGGTAGAGCATCATCATCGTCACCACACCGTCGTGCTGACGGAACTCATCCCCGACACTTTGCTGGATCGGAGTCCGGGGATCGTCATCGAGTTGAACGTGTGCTGAACTCGGAGGTGCCGTACGTTCGGTACTTGGATCGGTCAGATCGTGAAGACGTACGACTACATCAACCGCGTTGTCATAACGCTTCCGCTTACGGTCTATGAGGGTACGTGGACAATACTCTCCTCTCTCGTTGCTATGCCATCACCATGATCTTGCGTGTGCGTAGGAAAATTTTGAAATTACTACGTTCCCCAACAGTGGCATCAGAGCCAGGTTTTATGCGTTGATGTTATATGCACGAGTAGAACACAAGTGAGTTGTGGGCGATATAAGTCATACTGGTTACCAGCGTGTCATACTTTGGTTCAGCGGTATTGTGAGATGAAGCGGCCCGGACCGACATTACGCGTACGCTTACGCGAGACTGGTTTCACCGCTGCGAGCACTCGTTGCTTAAAGGTGACTGGCGGGTGTCTGTCTCTCTCACTTTAGTTGAACCGAGTGTGGCTATGCCCGGTCCTTGCGAAGGTTAAAACAGCACCAACTTGACAAACTATCGTTGTGGTTTTGATGTGTAGGTAAGAACGGTTCTTGCTCAGCCCGTAGCAGCCACGTAAAACTTGCAACAACAAAGTAGAGGACGTCTAACTTGTTTTTGCAGGGCATGTTGTGATGTGATATGGTCAAGTCGTGATGCTATATTTTATTGTATGAGATGATCATGTTTTGTAACCGAGTTATCCGCAACTGGCAGGAGCCATATGGTTGTCGCTTTATTGTATGAAATGCAAACGCCATGTAATTGCTTTACTTTATCACTAAGCGGTAGCGATAGTCGTAGAAGCAATAGTTGGCGAGACGACAACGATGCTACGATGGAGATCAAGGTGTCGCGCCGGTGACGATGGTGATCATGATGGTGCTTCGGAGATGGAGATCACAAGCACAAGATGATGATGGCCATATCATATCACTTATATTGATTGCATGTGATGTTTATCCCTTTATGCATCTTATCTTGCTTTGATTGACGGTAGCATTTTAAGATGATCTCTCACTAAAAATTATCAAGAAGTGTTCTCCCTGAGTATGCACCTTTGTCAAAGTTCGTAGTGCCAAGACACCACGTGATGATCGGGTGTGATAAGCTCTACGTCCATCTACAATGGGTGCAAGCCAGTTTTCCACACGCAGAATACTCAGGTTAAACTTGACGAGCCTAGCATATGCAGATATGGCCTCGGAACACGAAGACCGAAAGGTCGAGCGTGAATCATATAGTAGATATGATCAACATAGTGATGTTCACCATTGAAAACTACTCCATCTCACGTGATGATCGGTTATGGTTTAGTTGATTTGGATCACGTGTTCACTTAGATGACTAGAGAGATGTCTGTCTAAGTGGGAGTTCTTAAGTAATATGATTAATTGAACTTAAATTTATCATGAACTTAGTCCTGGTAGTATTTTGCAAATTATGTTGTAGATCAATAGCTTGCGTTGTTGCTTTCATATGTTTATTTTGATATGTTCCTAGAGAAAATTGTGTTGAAAAATGTTAGTAGCAATGATGCGGATTGGATCCGTGATCTGAGGTTTATCCTCATTGCTGCGCAGAAGAATTATGTCCTTGATGCACCGCTAGGTGACAAACCTATTGCAGGAGCAGATGCAGACGTTATGAACGTTTGGCTAGCTCAATATGATGACTACTTGATAGTTTAGTGCACCATGCTTAACGGCTTAGAATCGGGACTTCAAAGACGTTTTGAACGTCATGGACCATATGAGATGTTCCAGGAATTGAAGTTAATATTTCAAGCAAATACCCGAGTTGAGAGATATGAAGTCTCCAACAAGTTCTATTGCTAAAAGATGGAGGAGAATCGCTCAACTAGTGAGCATGTGCTCAGATTGTCTGGGTACTACAATCGCTTGAATCAAGTGGGAGTTAATCTTCCAGATAAGATTGTGATTGATAGAGTTCTCTAGTCACCATCACTAAGTTAGTAGAACTTTGTGATGAACTATAATATGCAAGGGATAACGGAAACGATTCCCAAGCTCTTCGTGATGCTAAAATCAACGAAGGTAGAAATCAAGAAAAACATCAAGTGTTGATGGTAGAAAAGACCACTAGTTTCAAGAAAAGGGCAAAGGGAAGAAGGGGAACTTCAAGAAGAACGGCAAGCGAGTTGCTGCTCAAGTGAAGATTCCCAAGTCTGGTCCTAAGCCTGAGACTAAGTGCTTCTACTGCAAAGGGATTGGTCATTGGAAGCGGAACTACCCCAAGTGATTGGCGGATAAGAAGGATGGCAAAGTGAACATAAGTATATTTGATATACATGTTATTGATGTGTATTTTACTAGTGTTTATAGCAACCCCTCAGTATTTGGTACTAGTTCAGTTGCTAAGAGTAGTAACTCGAAACGGGAGTTGCAGAATAAACAGAAACTAGTTAAGGGTGAAGTGACGATGTGTGTTGAAAGTAGTTTCAAGATTGATATGATCATCATCGCACACTCCCTATACTTTCGGGATTAGTGTTGAACCTAAATAAATGTTATTTGGTGTTTGCGTTGAGCATGAATATGATTTGATCGTGTTTATTGCAATACGGTTATTCATTTAAGTAAGAGAATAAACTGTTGTTCTGTTTACATGAATAAAACCTTATATGGTTACACACCCAATGAAAATGGTTCATTGGATCTCGATCTTAGTGATACACATATTCATAATATTGAAACCAAAAGATGCAAAGTTAATAATGATAGTGCAACTTATTTGTGGCACTGCCGTTTAGGTCATATTGGTGTAAAGCGCATGAAGAAACTCCATGCTGATGGGATTTTGGAATCACTTGATGCTTGCGAACCATGCCTCATGGGCAAGATGACTAAGACTCTGTTCTCCGGAATAGTGGAGCGAGCAACTGACTTATTGGAAATAATACATACTGATGTATGCGATCCAATGAGTGTTGATGCTCGTGGCGGGTATCGTTATTTTCTGACCTTCACAAGATGAATTGAGCAGATATGAGTATATCTACTTGATGAAACATAAGTCTGAAATAATTGAAAGGTTCATAGAATTTCAGAGTGAAGTGGAAAAATCATCGTAACAAGAAAATAAAGTTTCTACAATCTGACCGCGGAGACGAATATTTGAGTTACGAGTTTGGTCTTCAATTAAAACAATGTAGAATAGTTTCACAGCTCACGCCACCTGGAACACCACAACGTTATGGTGTGTCCGAACGTCGTAACTGCACTTTATTAGATATGGTGCGATCTATGATGTCTCTTATCGGTTTTACCACTATCGTTTTGGGGTTGTGCATTAGAGACAGCTGCATTCACATTTAAAAGGGCACCATCTAAATCCGTTGAGACGACACCGTATGAACTATGGTTTAGTAGTAAACCTAAGCCGTCGTTTCTTAAAGTTTGGAGTTACGATGCTTATATGGAAAAGTTTCAACCTGATAAGCTCGAACCCAAATCGGAGAAGTGCGTCTTCATAGAATACCCAAAGGAAATTGTTGGGTACTCCTTCTATCACAAATCCAAAGGCAAAACATTCGTTGCTAAGAATGGATCCTTTCTAGAGAAGGAGTTGCTCTCGAAAGAAGTGAGTGGAAGGAAAGTAGAACTTGATGAGGTAACTGTACCTGCTCCCTTATTTGAAAGTAGTTCATCACAGAAATCTGTTCCTGTGACTACTACACCAATTAGTGAGGAAGTTAATGATGATGATCATGAAACTTTAGATTAAGTTAGTACAGAACCTCGTAGGTCCTCCAGAGTAAGATCCGCACCAGAGTGGTACGGTAATCCTGTTCTGGAAGTTATGTTACTAGACCATGACGAACCTACGAACGATGAAGAAGCGATGGTGAGCCCAGATTCCGCAAAATGGCTTGAGGCCATGAGATCTGAGATAAGATCCATGTATGAAAACAAAGTATGCACTTTGATTGACTTGCCCAATGATCGGCGAGACATTGAGATTAAATGGATCTTCAAGAGGAAGACGAACGCTGATAGTGTTACTATCTACAAAGCTAGAATTGTCGCAAAAGGTTTTCGACAAGTTCAAGGTGTTGACTAAGATGAGAGTTTTTCACTCGTATCTATGCTTAAGTCTGTCTGAATCATGTTAGCAATTGCCACATTTTATGAAATCTGGCAAATGGATGTCAAAACTGCATTCCTTAATGGATTTTTTAAAAGAAGAGTTGTATATGATGCAACCAGAAGGTTTTGTCGATCCGAAAGGTGCTAACAAAATGTGCAAGCTCCAGCGATCCATCAATGGACTGGTGCAAGCATCTCGGAGTTGGAATATACGTTTTGATAAGTTGATCAAAGCATATAGTTTTAATACAGACTTGCAGTGAAGCTTGTATTTACAAGAAAGTGAGTGGGAGCACTACAACATTTCTGATAAGAATATGTGAATGACATATTGTTAATCGGAAATAATGTAGAATTTTTCTGGAAAGCATAAAGGAGTGTTTGAAAGGAGTTTTTCAAATAAAGACCTTGGTGAAACTGCATACACATTGAACATCAAGATCTATAGAGATAGATCAAGACGCTTGATAAGATTTTTCAATGAGTACATACCTTGACAAGATTTTGAAGTAGTTCAAAATGGAACAGTCAAAGAAAGAGTTCTTGCCTGTGTTACAAGGTGTGAGATTGAGTAAGACTCAAAACCCGGCCACGGCAGAAGATAGAAAGAGAATGAAAGTCATTCCCTATGCATCAGCCATAGGTTCTATAAAGTATGTCATGCTGTGTACCAGATCTATTGCATACCCTACCACTAAGCTTGGCAAGGGAGTGCAATAGTGATCTAGGAGTAGATCAATGGACAGCGGTCAAAATTATCCTTAGTGGAATAAGGATATGTTTCTCGTTTATGGAAGTAAAAAAGGTTCGTCGTAAAGGGTTACGTCAATGCAAGTTTTAACACTAATCTAGATGACTCTGAGTCTCAATCTGGATACATATTGAAAGTGGGAGCAATTAGCTAGAGTAGCTCCGTGCAGAGCATTGTAGACATAGAAATTTGCAAAATACTTACGGCTCTGAATGTGACAGACCCGTTGACTAACATTATCTCACAAGCAAAACATGATCACACCTTAGTACTCTTTGGGTGTTAATCACATAGCGATGTGAACTAGATTACTGACTCTAGTAAACCCTTTGGGCGTTGATCACATGACAATGTGAACTATGGGTATTAATCACATACAGATGTGAATATTGGTGTTAAATCACATGGTGATGTGAACTAGATTATTGACTCTAGTGCAAGTGGTAGACTGAAGGAAATATGCCTTAGAGGTAATAATAAAGTTATTATTTATTTCCTTATATCATGATAAATGTTTATTATTCATGCTAGAATTGTATTAACCGGAAACATAATACATGTGTGAATACATGGACAAACATAGTGTCACTAGTATGCCTCTACTTGACTAGCTCGTGAATCAAAGATGGTTGAGTTTCCTAGCCATGGACAAAAGAGTTGTCATTTGATTAACGGGATCACATCATTAGGAGAATGATGTGATTGACTTGACCCATTCCGTTAGCTTAGCACACGATCGTTTAGTATGTTGCTATTGCTTTCTTCATGACTTATACAAAGTTCCTACAACTATGAGATTATGCAACTCCCGTTTACCGGAGGAACACTTTGTGTGCTACCAAACGTCACAACGTAACTGGGTGATTATAAAGGTACTCTACAGGTGTCTCCAAAAGTATATGTTGAGTTGGCATAATTCGAGATTAGGTTTTGTCACTCCGATTGTCCGAGAGGTATCTCTGGGTCTTCTCGGTAATACTCATCACCTAAGCCTTGCAAGCATTGTAACTAATGAGTTAGTTATGAAATGATATATTACGGAACGAGTAAAGAGACTTGCCGGCAACGAGATTGAACTAGGTATTGGATACCGACGATCGAATCTCGGGCAAGTAACATACCGATGACAAAGGGAACAACGTATGTTGTTATGCGGTTTGACCGATAAAGATCTTCGTAGAAAATGTAGGAACCAATATGAACATCCATGTTCCACTATTGGTTATTGACCAAGAATAGTTCTAGGTCATGTCTACATAGTTCTCGAACCCGTAGGGTCCGCACGCTTAACGTTACGATGACAGTTTTATGAGTTTTGATGTATCGAAGTTTGTTCGGAGTCCCGGATGTGATCACGGACATTACGAGGAGTCTCGAAATGGTCGAGACATAAAGATTGATATATTGGAAGCCTATGTTTGGACTTCGAAATAGTTTCGGGTGAAATCGGGATTTTACCGGAACACCCGGGGGTTACCGGAACCCTCCCGGGGGTTAATGGGCCTTAGTGGGCCATGAGGGAGAAGAGGAGGGCCGGCCAGGGCATGCCGCGCGCCCCCTCCCCCCTAGTCCGAATAGGACAAGGAAGGGGGGGCGGCGCCCCCCTTTCCTCTTCCCTCCCCCCAAGTCCTAATCCAACTAGGAAAAGGGGGGGGAGTCCTACTCCCAGTGGGAGTAGGACTCCTCCGGCGCGCCTCCTCCTAGGGCCGGCCGCACCCCCTTTGCTCCTTTATATATGGGGGCAGGGGGGCACCCTAGGACACACAAGTTGATCTACGGATTGTTCCTTAGCCGTGTGCGGTGCCCCCCTCCACCATATTCCACCTCGGTCATATCGTCGCGGAGTTTAGGCGAAGCCCTGCGCCGGTAGAGCATCATCATCGTCACCACGCCGTCGTGCTGACGGAACTCATCCCCTACAGTTTGCTGGATCGGAGTCCGGGGATCGTCATCGAGCTGAACGTGTGCTGAACTCGGAGGTGCCGTACGTTCGGTACTTGGATCGGTCGGATCGTGAAGACGTACGACTACATCAACCGCATTGTCATAACGCTTTCGCTTACGGTCTACGAGGGTACGTGGACAATACTCTCCTCTCTCGTTGCTATGCCATCACCATGATCTTGCGTGTGCGTAGGAAAATTTTGAAATTACTACGTTCCCCAACAGTTATGCTGTGTTCTTTTGCTCTAACTTGATCGCTTGTAGTGCTCGGAAACAGGCTACTGTATCACGTAGTAGTACTGAAGCTGAGTATAAGGCTGTGGCTAATGCTACTGCAGAGATCATCTGGGTGCAGTCTTTGCTTCAGGAGTTGGGTATGTCTCAACCTCAGCCTCCTATCCTTTGGTGTGATAACATCGGTGCTACATACCTTTCTGCAAATCCTGTATTTCATGCCCGAACGAAACACGTTGAAGTTGACTATCACTTTGTATGGGAACGTGTGTCGCAGAAGCAACTCGAGATCAAGTTCATCTCTTCTAAGGATCAACTTGCAGACATCTTCACTAAGCCTTTGCCTCTACCACAGTTTGAGGCCTGTAGGCGCAATCTTACCCTTCTCAGTTCTTTAGAAAGTGGCTAAGATTGAGGGAGGGTGTTAGACTATGTATATCTTCTGTATTTGTGTACGTATATTGTACCTATTGTAATACACCCATTATATATATATGAGATAAGCCACCTCTAGAGGGTTGAGCTGGTTCCCCCAAAATATTGTCTTACAAGGAGCATCTTCAGTCTTAAGAAAAAGGAAGATAGATATTGCGAGGGGCAGGGCAAGAAGATCCGTCGAGGTAGTGGAGTGGAAGCAACATTGGATGGTGGGGGTGGGGGACACCGGGACAGGGCAAGATAACAGACAGATCACCACACCGCACCTTAATGGCAATGCTATGCCCTACGCTACGTACTAAATGTAAATGCTGCGTCAAAGAGCGCTTTCCCCTGCTGCCCAAATCGATCTCTCTCAACTTTTCTGGTCCCCTGCGTCAAAGTGCGTGACGTTAGTTGGTGGGAGGGACGTCGACATACTCGCATCTCTCTCGGCGGCGGCATTTTTCTTGTCGCTACGATACGTGTTGGTTCCAACGCCTCGCACTCGCACAACCACGTACACACGCAACACACAACCAAGCAAGCAAACGCTCTCTAACTAATGGCTAGGACCTGGCGCAGCGAGCTGCAAATCCAAGTCTGTTAGGAACTTGGCACCACTAGCACCATTGCATGAGAGAAGGCGCAGGACTTTGCACCAACTCGTCCAGACAAAGTTGCATTCCATTGCAATTTGTCTTGGTACCGTATATACAACCAGCGGCTGCCTGCTAGTGCTACTAGGATCGATGATACCCGGTCTGTGTGGACCGCGTACCCGAGATGTGAATTTGATTCATCCTTTTTTCATGAGGCTTTTGAGACCGATATAACTTCCCTCGTGCCACAAAGCCTGGAATGGATCAACAAGGCTGCGCGTACGCATGCACACATTCATAGACCATCATCATCATTGCTACGTGTGCTACTGCTAGCCAGGTTAATCATGCGAATTTCAGACGCCCAAGGGGCATGCATGCATGGTATAGTACTAGCATTTGCTCGAGTAAATTGCTCAAAGCCACCACATTTATGGCTAGGATACTTCAAAACTACCACTTTTGCTAAAAATCACAAAAAAACCACCAGCTCCGCGGCAAGTGAGTAACAAATCGTACTAACTCAAAACTGAGACGCGTCTAACAGCAAAACTGACGGGTTGGCCCCACATGTCAGGCTGACTTGGCATGCCTGTGTGGATATTATGATGAGGTGGAAGGTGACCCCACCTGTCAGCCTCACATATCCTTTAACCTTTTTTTTATTTTTCTTATTCCTTCTATCTCTCCCTCTCTGCAAAGGTGCTCACTCCACCATTGTCGCCGGCAGGCAGAGCCCCTCGAGAAGCCCCGTCGCCGTGAAGCCCCTTCCTCCCTCCCCTCTTGGCCTCGACGCCCCACTCGCGCACGCGGCCACGGCCGACGGACGCCATGCCATGGCCGCCCATCAAGATCTGTCAGTCAACGCCGGGTTGGCCTCCTCCTGCAGCGCCGTTCACCACCTCCCTGCAGCTTGATGTGGTGGTGGATCGAGTGTTGCAGGCAGCAAACGAACGCTGAAACCAGCGGATCAACTGAATCGGGAGCAGCTGCGTTGACCTGCTGCTGGCCAGGGCCGACTCGATGGGAGGCGTCGGTGTGATTTCACAGGAGACGTATTGCAGAACGGCGGCGTTGACCTGCTGCTGGCCAAGATAGATAGGTCCGTCCGCGTACGGCCATGTTGTGGGCCACTCCGGCGGCGGGCTCCTGCCTCGCCCTCGCCCTCCCCCACCACTAGTGCAGAACCGGGCAATAGCACCGGTTTGTAAGGCCCTTTAGTGCCGGTTCCATAACCAGCACTAAAGTG
>NC_041381.1:675901620-675942819 GCF_002162155.2 Triticum dicoccoides | reverse complement strand
AATTTCTAGTAGAACCAATCATGCATATATATATCATCAATGTCTCACAAACCACCATATTAATTAATTCACACATACACAAATGTATAGCTATATACAATTTCTCCTACATATGCATGTTGCCTTCGGAGCCAGTGGCATTAGCCTAATTGGTGCCTTCGGAGCACGATGACAATTGGAAGTGGTTTTCATGGGGGCGGTAGCGGCTAATAGTATTCTCCCTTCGGATTTATGACCTAGTCAAGCAAAAATCCCGCTATTTCCTCTTGAAGTGCTTCTACGCGCTCCGTTTCTAGGAGCTTCTCCCGCACCTCTCTGAACTGTTAAGAAGGAGATCAATATGCATGTGTATTAGTTGTGTGACTAGATATCGATAATGGTGTAAAAATTGTGAATAGTATTCTGACAAGCGTACCCATTCCTGTCTTTGAGATCTGCTCCTTTCGGACGCCATCATGCGAATGTTCTCGCAAACGCAGAATGCACACAGATCAGTCCCCTGCGCCTACTTCAGGGCCTTTACGAGAATGGAATTTAATCAGATAATAATTAATCAAGCATGATAATTAAAGAGATGGTAGCTAGCTAGCTAGCTAGCTAGTACTACTTAATTACTTACCTTGGGTCAAAACCATTGAAGCTTTTTTTCCATTCGCCATCCGTGCCGCTGATGAACCTTGCCCAAGCCCTGTCCGCCGACAAAGAAAATGAATAAAGGGGTTATTAAATAGTTCATATCATGAAATGACGAACTAAATAGGCCGAGATATATAGTTAATAATGATTGAAATTACCTGTTGACTATCCCAAACAAGATGTTATAGTCAGTTTTAACTTTGAGTAGTGAGTCCAGTATTTCAACTGTTCCGGCGTCAACTTTAATGATACACAAGACCCAGTGAAATTTGCATGCACACACGTTTGCATGTCTTAATTAAGCGGGCATATGTAAGCAAAACATGTAGCTAGCTAGTAGGCAAAAACAGAGAATTTGTAGTATAAGACAGTGTGAGTCACTGGAAGTTGTAAGGAAGTAGTATATCTTCATTGTATTTGAGGCGCTTCAAGAACTCTAGCATGTTGTCCTCTACGTCCTTTTGATGATGTGGCTTTATCCGCCATGTGTATTCATTAACGGTGTTTGGGTCAACGAACCCAATGCCATAGCGTCCACCTTTTCTCATTTCATACATCTTCATCCTGCATAATACCACAGAAAAGAATATAGTGAGGATAATTACAGGTAATGATTGATCAAAAGGATCACTACAGCTAGCTTGAGACTTAAATTACAGAAAGAAATCACTTACAGACAATAGAACTGACGATAGATTTGTCGTGTGCGTCTTGATTTTATAACTGAAACAGTTCAGGATACTCAACGGACAGAGCTTTCTCATGGAAGTAGTGCTCCTCCTTGACATTCACCATGAGGGACAATCGATCTAAAATCTTGGTAATGTTCATGTACCATTGATGCAATTCATACATTCTCATTGGGAGGTTCTTGACCTTGTCTGGCTCGACCAAAGGTTGGCCCCGAACATATTTCCGTTTTATTTCATCCTCTCTAAGCACAGGCATGGGCTCGATCTCGAGGAGTTGTCCAACAGTGATGTTGAGAACTTCAGCCTGCATTATATGGTCCTTGGTTATTACCACATTGCCCACCTCGGGAACGTAAACTGTTTACCCACAATAATATTGGGCGCGCGTACTGTCACGTGTTGTTGGCACAACAAGCGAGGGGATCGATTGCACCGCCTGTTCTCCCAGCTGGTGAATGGTTTTCCCGCATTTTTGACAGCTGCTTGTTGTTTGCTCGATCCCGAGCTCGCCTCCTTACGTAGACGTGCTCGATTTAACTTCCTGATGTGGCGCTCATAGTCTATGTCAACAGTCTTGGGAGCTGGTGGTTGAGCCATACGAATGAAGTGATAAATCGTTTCCTCAGGCACTTTCTCCCTTGGCGGCGGTGGCGGTTTCGGTGCAAAATGGACTTGTCATAAGCCCTCTGCAGAAGAGGCGTGAGGCTTGGACCATATTTATATCGCTTGCCTCCGCCTGTACTTCATGTACTACCTCGACTCGTACCGCTACGCACCATAGCTGCGGGGTGTCTCTTCTGCGATTGCTGACGCGGCGGAGACGGCTGACGGGGCTGAGTTGGATGAGGAGGAGTGGCCTGAAGCTATGCCAGACTTGGAGGAGTGGCCTGAGGTTGTGCCGGACTTGGAGGAGGAGTGGACGTCTGACGCTGTGGCGGACTTGGAGGAGGAGGAGTGGCCTGACACTTTGCCGGACTTGGAGGAGGAGTGGCCTGACACTTTGCCGGACTTGGTGGACTTGCAGGAGCAGGAGTCTGCTGACTCGGTGGCGGACTTCGACGAGGAGTCGGCTGACGCGGTGTCTGTGGCCTTCGAAAGATGATGCAATCCTTTTTTCATAGGATGATACGATGTTTGGCCTCTTCGAGAAAGCGCTCGTCGTCACCTCCAGGAATGTCAAGCTGTAGCTCCGAATATGGTGGGTCCACCACCTCATCAACCAAGACACGAGCATAGCCCGCTGGAATCGGGTTGCAATAGAAGGTTGCCTCGGGGGGATTTGTAAAAGCAACGGCGTCCGCCACCTTCATGGATATATTCGTTATTTTGACGTGTAGCTCGCAGTTAGTGTTCTCTGTGATGTCATCCACGGGGTATCTACCCAGCATTGCGTCGTCCGGGCGGAACCCACGCTGCTTCTCGGCATGGATGGGGCGGTGCTATCCAATGCTGGATCATCCGCTAGAAGCTGCAGCTGCTGAGACCCCCTTTGCTGGGTAAGTGAGTCGATCTGCTCCTGCTGCCGCTAGAATTTGACTGCCAATTCCGCTTGACTTGCTTCTAGGCCTTGAAGGCGTTCATAGTCCCGCTTCCTCTGCTCCTCCTCCATCTTCCTCTTCTTCTCCTCCGCAATCTTCTTTCTCGCACGGGTTCTGTAGTCGCTATTCCAGTCTGAAAACCCCTCATACCACGGAATAGCGCCCTTGCCTCGTGTTCTTCCCGGGTGTTCAGGATTTCCCAGGGCACGCGTAAGCTCGTTGTTCTCTCTGTTGGGCTGGAACACCCCCGATCGTGCCTCTTCTATTGCAACAAGTATCGCATCGTCGGCTCCCTTCAGACTTGCCTTCGTTGAAACATTGCCTGTCTTCGGGTCCAACTCCCCCCCCCCATGCACATAGAACCAAGTCCTGCACCTGGGGGGCCAGCTTTTAGTAACCGGAGTGACACCTGCATCCTCCATCTCTTTCTCAGACTTATCCCACTTAGGCATTGCCACCGCATAGCCACCTGGCCCCAACTTATGGAACTTATCCTTTTTTTCGGCATTCTTCTTGTTTATTCTCGACCGTTCCTTAGCTAATTCCGAATCCTTGAATTTCACGAAATCATCCCAATGAGCACGTTGGTTCTCTAATGTTCCCTCGAATACTGGAGTCTTCCTTCCTCCCTTGACGTACTTGTCCCATTCACGATTCTTGTGGTTCTTGAATGCAACCGCCATCTTCCTAAGAGAAGCGTCCTTGACTTTCTGCACATCTGCTTTTGTGAAATGATCTGGTAGGGTGAAATGTTCCATGAGAGTATCCCAAAGCAGATCTTTTTGATTCTTGTCGACAAAAGTAACATCTGGACGTGGCTTTGCTGGCTCTCTCCATTCTTGAAGTTTGATCGGGAGTTGGTCCTTCACAAGAACTCCGCACTGACGAACGAACTTGTCCGCAATCTTCTGAGGCGCTAATGATTCGCCATTAGGTTTGACTGCCTGAATATTATACTTTACGCCCTCCTTCAACTTTTTGTTCGGGCCTCGTTTCGTCCTTTTGTCTGAAGATTTGCTCGATCCGGATGGCTGAAAGAACAAAGATCGATTCGTTAATATATCTTCAAGTCATTTAAAACATGTGATGATCACCAGATGTTGGAAATATGCCCTAGAGGCAATAATAAAAGCATTATTATTATATTTCCTTGTTCATGATAATTGTCTTTTATTCATGCTATAATTGTATTATCCGGAAATTGTAATACACGTGTGAATACATAGACCACAATACGTTCCTAGTAAGCCTCTAGTTGACTAGCTCGTTGGTCAACAGATAGTCATGGTTTCCTGACTATGGACATTAGATGTCGTTGACAACGGGATCACATCATTAGGAGAATGATGTGATGGACAAGACCCAATCCTAAGCATAGCACAAGATCGTGCAGTTCGTTTTGCTAGAGCTTTTCCAATGTCAATTATATCTTCCTTAGACCATGAGATCGTGTAACTCCCGGATACCGTAAGAGTGCTTTGGGTGTACCAAACGTCACAACGTAACTGAGTGACTATAAAGGTGCACTACAGGTATCTCCGAAAGTGTCTGTTGGGTTGACACGGATCGAGGCTGGGATTTGTCACTCCGCATGACGGAGAGGTATCTCTGGGCCCACTCGGTAATGCATCATCACAATGAGCTCAAAGTGACCAAGTGTTTGGTCACGGGATCATGCATTACGGTACGAGTAAAGTGACTTGCCGGTAACAAGACTGAACGAGGTATTGGGATACCGATGATCGAGTCTCGGGCATGTAACGTACCGAATGACAAAGGGAATTGTATACGGGGTTGTTTGAATCCTCGACATCACGGTTCATCTGATGAGATCATCGAGGAGCATGTGGGAGCCAACATGGGTATCCAGATCCCGCTGTTGGTTATTGACCGGAGAGCCGTCTCGGTCATGTCTGCGTGTCTCCCAAACCCGTAGGGTCTACACACTTAAGGTTCGGTGATGCTAGGGTTATTAGGAAGACTTGTATGTGATTACCGAATGTTGTTCGGATTCCGGATGAGATCTCGGACGTCACGAGGAGTTCCGGAAGGGTCCGAAGGTAAAGATTTATATATGAGAAGTTGTCATGCGGACATCGGAAAAGTTTCGGGGCATATCGGTATTGTACCGGGGCCACCGGAGGGGTTCCGGGGGTCCACCGGGAGGGGCCACCCCTCTTGGTGGGCCACATGGGCCGCGTGGGGCAGGGCACCAGCCCCTCGAGGGCTGGGCGCACCCCCCTTGGGCCCATGCGCCTAGGGTTGGGGGGGGGGAACCCTAGAGGGGGCGCCCCCTTTGCTTGGGGGGCAAGTCCCCCCTCCCTGGCCGCCGCCCCCCCTCTAGATCCCATCTAGAGGGGCCGGCCCCCCTTGTCCCTTCCCCTATAAATAGAGGGGTGAGGGGAGGGCTGCAATACACAACCAAGGCGCAGGCCCTCCCCTCCCCAACACCTCTCCTCCTCCGTCACGAGCTTGGCGAAGCCCTGCCGAGTGCTGCTTCTCCACCAACACCACGCCGTCGTGCTGCCGTTGGAGCTGTCTTCCTCAATCTCTCCTTCCTCCTTGCTAGATCAAGACGGAGGAGACGTCGTCCATACCGTACGTGTGTTGAATGCGGAGGTGCTGTCCGTTCGGCACTTGGTCATCGGTGATCTGAATCACGTCGAGTACGACTCCATCATCACCGTTCCCTCGAACGCTTCCGCACGCGATCTACAAGTGGTATGTAGATGCAAACTCACTCCCTTGACTCGTTGCTTAGATGAACTCATAGATGGATCTTGGTGAAACCGTATGAAAAAATTTAATTTTCTGCAACGTTCCCCAACAGTGGCATCATGAGCTAGGTCTATGCGTAGTTCTCTATTGCACGAGGAGAACACAATTTTGTTGTGGGCGTAGATCTTGTCAACTTGCTTGCCGCTACTAGTCTTATCTTGCTTCAGCGGTATTGTGGGATGAAGCGGCCCGAACCAACATTACACGTACGCTTACGTGAGACCGGTTCCACCGACTGACATGCACTAGTTGCATAAGGTGGCTGGCGGGTGTCTGTCTCTCCCACTTTAGTTGGAGCGGATTCGATGAAAAGGGTCCTTATGAAGGGTAAATAGAAGTTGATAAAATCACGTTGTGGTTATTCGTAGGTAAGAAAACGTTCTTGCTAGAACCCAATTGCAGCCACGTAAAAGATGCAACAACAATTAGAGGACGTCTAACTTGTTTTTGCAGCAATTGTCATGTGATGTGATATGGCCAGAAGTTGTGATGAATGATGAATGATATATTGTGATGTATGAGATCATGTTCTTGTAATAGGAATCACGACTTGCATGTCGATGAGTATGACAACCGGCAGGAGCCATAGGAGTTGTCTTTATTTTTTGTATGACCTGTGTGTCATTGAAGAACGCCATGTAAATTACTTTACTTTATTGCTAAACGCGTTAGCCATAGAAGTAGA
The DNA here is from genome assembly GCF_002162155.2 of Triticum dicoccoides. NCBI lineage: Eukaryota > Viridiplantae > Streptophyta > Magnoliopsida > Poales > Poaceae > Triticum > Triticum dicoccoides. The sequence continues at coordinate 675,936,490 of NC_041381.1, read as the reverse complement.
AGTAGTCGTTGGCGTGACAACTTCATGAAGACACAATGATGGAGATCATGATGATGGAGATCATGGTGTCATGCCGGTGATGAAGATGATCATGGAGCCCCGAAGATGGAGATCGAAGGAGCTATATGATATTGGCCATATCATGTCACTACTATATAATTGCATGTGATGTTTATTATGTTTATGCATCTTGTTTACTTAGAACGGCGGTAGTAAATAAGATGATCCCTTACAACAATTTCAAGAAGTGTTCTCCCCTAACTGTGCACCGTTGCTAAAGTTCGTCGTTTCGAAGCACCACGTGATGATCGGGTGTGATAGATCCTTACGTTCACATACAACGGGTGTAAGACAATTTTACACATGCAAAACACTTAGGGTTAACTTGACGAGCCTAGCATGTACAGACATGGCCTCGGAACACGGAGACCGAAAGGTCGAACACGAGTCGTATGGAAGATACGATCAACATGAAGATGTTCACCGACGATGACTAGTCCATCTCACGTGATGATCGGACACGGCCTAGTCGACTCGGATCGTGTAACACTTAGATGACTAGAGGGATGTCTAATCTGAGTGGGAGTTCATTACAATAATTTGATTAAGATGAACTTAATTATCATGAACTTAGTCTAAAACCTTTGCAAATATGTCTTGTAGATCAAATGGCCAACGCTCATGTCAACATGAACTTCAACGCGTTCCTAGAGAAAACCAAGCTGAAAGATGATGGCAGCAACTATACGGACTGGGTCCGGAACCTGAGGATCATCCTCATAGCTGCCAGGAAACAATATGTCCTAGAAGAACCGCTAGGTGATGCTCCCGTCCTAGAGAACCAAGACATTATGAATGCTTGGCAGTCTCGCGCTGATGATTACTCCCTCGTTCAGTGCGGCATGCTTTACAGCTTAGAACCGAGGCTCCAAAAGCGTTTTGAGCAACACGGAGCATATGAGATGTTCGAGGAGCTGAAACTAGTTTTCCAAGCTCATGCCCGGGTCGAGAGATATGAAGTCTCCGACAAGTTCTATAGTTGTAAGATGGAGGAAAATAGTTCTGTCAGTGAGCATATACTCAAAATGTCTGGGTTGCACAACCGCCTGTCCCAGCTGGACATTAACCTCCCAGACGAGGCGGTCATTGACAGGATCCTTCAGTCGCTCCCACCGAGCTACAAGAGCTTTGTGATGAACTACAATATGCAGGGGATGGTGAAGACCATTCCTGAAGTATTTTCAATGCTGAAGTCAGCAGAGGTTGAAATCAAGAAAGAACATCAAGTGTTGATGGTCAATAAGACCACTAAGTTCAAGAAGGGCAAGGGTAAGAAGAACTTCAAGAAGGACGGCAAAGATGTTGCCGCGCCCGGTAAGCCAGTTGCCGGGAAGAAGTCAAAGAATGGAACCAAGCCTGAAACTGAGTGCTTTTATTGCAAGGGGAAGGGTCACTGGAAGCGGAACTGCCCCAAATACTTAGCGGACAAGAAGGCCGGCAATACTAAAGGTATATTTGATATACATGTAATTGATGTGTACCTTACCAGTACTCGTAGTAACTCCTGGGTATTTGATACCGGTGCCGTTGCTCACATTTGTAACTCACAGCAGGAGCTGCGGAATAAGCGGAGACTAGCGAAGGACGAGGTGACGATGCGCGTTGGGAATGGTTCCAAGGGCGATGTGATCGCCGTCGTCACGCTACCTCTACATTTACCTACGGGATTAGTTATGAACCTCAATAATTGTTATTTAGTGCCAAGTTTGAGCATGAACATTGTATCTAGATCTCGTTTAATACGAGATGGCTACTCATTTAAATCCGAGAATAATGGTTGTTCTATTTATATGAGAGATATGTTTTATGGTCATGCCCCGATGGTCAATGGTTTATTCTTAGTGAATCTCGAACGTAATGTTACACATATTCATAGCGTGAATACCAAAAGATGTAAAGTTGATAACGATAGTCCCACATACTTGTGGCACTACCGCCTTGGTCACATTGGTGTCAAGCGCATGAAGAAGCTCCATGCTGATGGACTTTTAGAGTCTCTCGATTATGAATCATTTGACACATGCGAACCATGCCTCATGGGCAAAATGACCAAGACCCCGTTCTCCGGAACAATGGAGAGAGCAACCAACTTGTTGGAAATCATACATACCGATGTGTGCGGTCCAATGAGCATTGAGGCTCGCGGAGGATATCGTTATGTTCTCACACTCACTGATGACTTGAGTAGATATGGGTATGTCTACTTGATGAAACACAAGTCTGAGACCTTTGAAAAGTTCAAGGAATTTCAGAATGAGGTAGAGAATCAACGTGACCGAAAGATAAAATTCCTATGATCAGATCGTGGAGGAGAATACTTAAGTCACGAATTTGGTACACACTTAAGGAAATGTGGAATCGTTTCACAACTCACGCCGCCTGGAACACCTCAGCGTAACGGTGTGTCCGAACATCATAATCGCACTCTATTGGATATGGTGCGATCTATGATGTCTCTTACCGATTTATCGCTATCATTTTGGGGATACGCTCTAGAGACAGCTACATTCACTTTAAATAGGGCACCATCTAAATCCGTTGAGACGACACCGTATGAATTATGGTTTGGGAAGAAACCTAAGCTGTCGTTTCTAAAAGTTTGGGGATGCGATGCTTATGTCAAGAAACTTCAACCTGAAAAGCTCGAACCCAAGTCGGAAAAATGCGTCTTCATAGGATACCCTAAAGAAACCATTGGGTATACCTTCTACTTAAGATCCGAGGGCAAGATCTTTGTTGCCAAGAACGGATCCTTTCTGGAAAAAGAGTTTCTCTTGAAAGAAGTAAGTGGGAGGAAAGTAGAACTCGATGAAGTACTACCTCTTGAATGGGATAGTAGTGCAGCTCAGGAAAATGTTCCTGTGATGCCTACACCAACTGAAGAGGAAAATAATGATGATGATCAAGGTACTTCAGATCAAGTTGTTACTGAACTTCGTAGGTCCACAAGGACACGTTCTGCACTAGAGTGGTACGGCAACCCTGTCCTAGAAATCATGTTGTTGGACAACGGTGAACCTTCGAACTATGAAGAAGCGATGGCGGGCCCAGATTCCAACAAATGGCTTGAAGCCATGAAATCCGAGGTAGAATCCATGTATGAAAACAAAGTATGGACTTTGACAGACTTGCCCAATGATCGGCGAGCGATAGAAAACAAATGGATCTTTAAGAAGAAGACGGACGCGGATGGTAATATTACCGTCTATAAAGCTCGACTTGTCGCTAAGGGTTATCGACAAGTTCAAGGGATTGACTACGATGAGACTTTCTCTCCTGTAGCGAAGCTAAAGTCCGTCCGAATCATGTTAGCAATTGCCGCATACTATGATTATGAGATTTGGCAGATGGACGTCAAAACGGCATTCCTTAATGGACATCTTAAGGAAGAACTGTATATGATGCAGCCGGAGGGTTTTGTCGATCCTAAGAATGTTAACAAAGTATGCAAGCTCCAGCGATCCATTTATGGGCTGGTGCAAGCATCTCGGAGTTGGAACATTCGCTTTGATGAGATGATCAAAGCGTTTGGGTTTATGCAAACTTATGGAGAAGCCTGCATTTACAAGAAAGTGAGTGGTAGCTCTGTAGCATTTCTCATATTATATGTAGATGAGATACTTTTGATGGGAAATGATATAGAACTTTTGGACAGCATTAAGACCTACTTGAATAAGTGTTTTTCAATGAAGGACCTTGGAGAAGCTGCTTATATATTAGGCATCAAAATCTATAGAGATAGATCGAGACGCCTCATAGGTCTTTCACAAAGCACATACCTTGATAAGATTTTGAAGAAGTTCAAAATGGATCAGTCCAAGAAGGGGTTCTTGCCTGTATTGCAAGGTGTGAGATTGAGCTCGGCTCAATGCCCGACCACGGCAAAAGATAAAGAAGAGATGAGTGTCATCCCCTATGCTTCAGCCATAGGATCTATTATGTATGCCATGCTGTGTACCAGACCTGATGTAAACCTTGCCGTAAGTTTGGTAGGTAGGTACCAAAGTAATCCCGACAAGGAACACTGGACAGCGGTCAAGAATATCCTGAAGTACCTGAAAAGAACGAAGGACATGTTTCTCGTTTATGGAGGTGACGAAGAGCTCGTCGTAAAGGGTTACGTCGATGCTAGCTTCGACATAGATCTGGATGACTCTAAGTCACAAACCGGATACGTGTATATGTTGAATGGTGGAGCAGTAAGCTGGTGCAGCTGCAAGCAGAGTGTCGTGGCAGGATCTACATGTGAAGCGGAGTACATGGCAGCCTCGGAGGCAGCGCATGAAGCAATTTGGGTGAAGGAGTTCATCACCGACCTAGGAGTCATACCCAATGCGTCGGGGCCGATCAAACTCTTCTGTGACAACACTGGAGCTATTGCCCTTGCCAAGGAGCCCAGCTTTCACAAGAAGACCAGGCACATCAAGTGTCGTTTCAAATCCATCCGTGAAAATGTTCAAGATGGAGACATAGATATTTGCAAAGTACATACGGATCTGAATGTAGCAGATCCGCTGACTAAACCTCTCTCGCGAGCAAAACATGATCAACACCAGAACTCTATGGGTGTTCGATTCAACACAATGTAACTAGATTATTAACTCTAGTGCAAGTGGGAGACTGTTGGAAATATGCCCTAGAGGCAATAATAAAAGCATTATTATTATATTTCCTTGTTCATGATAATTGTCTTTTATTCATGCTATAATTGTATTATCCGGAAATCGTAATACACGTGTGAATACATAGACCACAATACGTCCCTAGTAAGCCTCTAGTTGACTAGCTCGTTGGTCAACAGATAGTCATGGTTTCCTGACTATGGACATTAGATGTCGTTGACAACGGGATCACATCATTAGGAGAATGATGTGATGGACAAGACCCAATCCTAAGCATAGCACAAGATTGTGTAGTTCATTTTGCTAGAGCTTTTCCAATGTCAAGTATCTCTTCCTTAGACCATGAGATCGTGTAACTCCCGGATACCGTAGGAGTGCTTTGGATGTACCAAACGTCACAACGTAACTGGGTGACTATAAAGGTGCACTACAGGTATCTCCGAAAGTGTCTGTTGGGTTGACACGGATCGAGACTGGGATTTGTCACTCCGTATGACTGAGAGGTATCTCTGGGCCCACTCGGTAATGCATCATCATAATGAGCTCAAAGTGACCAAGTGTTTGGTCACAGGATCATGCATTACGGTACGAGTAAAGTGACTTGCCGGTAACGAGACTGAACGAGGTATTGGGATACCGACGATCGAGTCTCGGGCTTGTAACGTACCGATTGACAAAGGGAATAGTATACGGGGTTGCTTGAATCCTCGACATCGTGGTTCATCTGATGACATCATCGAGGAGCATGTGGGAGCCAACATGGGTATCCAGATCCCGCTGTTGGTTATTGACCGGAGAGCTGTCTCGGTCATGTCTGCGTGTCTCCCGAACCCGTAGGGTCTACACACTTAAGGTTCGGTGACGCTAGGGTTATTAGGAAGACTTGTATGTGATTACCGAATGTTGTTCGGAGTCCCGGATGAGATCCTGGACGTCACGAGGAGTTCCAGAAGGGTCTGGAGGTAAAGATTTATATATGGGAAGTTGTCATGCGGACACCGGAAAAGTTTCGGGGCATATCGGTATTGTACCAGGGCCACCGGAGGGGTTCCGGGGGTCCACCGGGAGGGGCCACCCCTCTTGGTGGGCCACATGGGCCGCGTGGGGCAGGGCACCAGCCCCTGGAGGGCTGGGCGCGCCCCCCCCTGGGCCCATGCGCCTAGGGTTGGGGGGGAACCCTAGAGGGGGCGCCCCCTTTGCTTGGGGGGCAAGTCCCCCCTCCCTGGCCGCCGCCCCCCCTCTAGATCCCATCTAGAGGGGCCGGCCCCCCTTGCCCCTTCCCCTATAAATAGAGGGGTGAGGGGAGGGCTGCAATACACAACCAAGGCGCAGCCCCTCCCCTCCCCAACACCTCTCCTCCTCCGTCACGAGCTTGGCGAAGCCCTGCCGGAGTGCTGCTTCTCCACCAACACCACGCCGTCGTGCTGCCGTTGGAGCTATCTTCCTCAACCTCTCCTTCCTCCTTGTTGGATCAAGACGGAGGAGACGTCGTCCGTACCGTACGTGTGTTGAATGCGGAGGTGCTGTCCGTTCGGCACTTGGTCATCGGTGATCTGAATCACGTCGAGTACGACTCCATCATCACCGTTCCCTCGAACGCTTCCGCACGCGATGTACAAGTGGTATGTAGATGCAAACTCACTCCCTTGACTCGTTGCTTAGATGAACTCATAGATGGATCTTGGTGAAACCGTAGGAAAAAATTTAATTTTCTGCAACGTTCCCCAACACCAGATGTCTGCTTATATAAATATACCTCGCCGGTCTTTGTTGTTTCAGGATCAACATGTTCTTCGTCATCGTCATAATCGTAGTTCATGACTTCATCAATTCGGTCATCGCGATCGAATATCATATCACCCTCTCTGGTGTTGTTTAGAAATTCGGAGCCGTCATAATCTTCTTCTTCATTCTGATCATCATCTGGCCCACGTATCATATCGAACATGGTCTGTTCTCCCTCTCTGTCGGTATTGTCTGCCATAGCTTTTATTTAACTAATCCAAAAGAAATATAAAACAATTTAGTATTCAAATTACATCGTCTCGAATAGTAGATATAATCTTGAATACATCGTCTAGAATAATAGATATAATCTCGAATACATCGTCTCGAATAATATATAATATTGAATAGTACATCACTGGCTAGGTAGCTAATTAAAGATCGAATACTACAGAAGAATCTAGGACACTCGCGGTTCCTGCGGCGCGGGCGGTGGACACCGAAAGAGAAGGAACCCTCACAGGATCATAGCTGAAGTGAGATCCCCGAAGAAACTGCCAGGTATTGGAGAACCTGCCGCCTTCTAACGCAACCATGTAGCGATGGACGTGCTCGTCCTCCTCCCTGACACGGCAACGTACCACCTCCGGCGGGGCCGGGTCCCTCCGCACCGAAACTGGCCCACGCGAACGCCACCAAACGAGATCAGGGTCGACGACGGGACCCGGGGCCGGGTTCCTCATCAAGCGGCGCGCCCCTTCAGGCAGCACCTCCCAGTGCCAACCCGGCGGAGCCCAGTCCCGGACATGGGTCAGCCGGACATCATCGCGGATGGGTCGACGGCGAGGATGCGGGCCGGGCATCGTCGAGAACAAATACTAGCTATATGCCCGCAAAAAGTAACATTTTTTTAATGATTGAATTTTGATAACTAAAATTTCTAACATTTCTATATAACACTAATTACGCTATCATTGCATATGTCAAAAATCTATATATTATTTCATACTAATTAAGCATCTAACACTAAAAACAGAAAACACAACTTCTATACATCCATTAAAAAACTGAAAAACAACATTATTAAAATAGATTCCATACTAATTAAACACTAATTATATCCATCTAACATGCATTCATACATATATAATAGTGAAAACATAATAATCTAAATAATCTAAACTAATTAAACATACAAAATACGTATATACTAATATATACATGCATTAATTCATACATATGTACGTGTGTGTGTGTGTATGTTCATCATGCTTGTGTGTGTGTGTATGGGCTCGGGGAGGGGCGGCGCCCATGGTGGCCGCCGGGGGCGAGGGAGAGGGGTTAGAGGGGGAGAGCTCACAGCGAGGCGACGGCGATGGCGAGGCGACGGCCGGGGGCGGTGACGGGCCGGGGCGTGACGCGGGGGCGGCTACGCGGGGACGGCGCGACGGGGACGGGCCCGGGGCGGTGACTGAGACGAGGGCGGCGACGGGGACGGGGGCGGCGACGGCGACGGCGTCGATCGATCGGGCGCGCGGGTGGTGCTTCAATGGGGAAACAGAGGAAGAAACAGAGGAAGAAACAGAGGGAGAATGAAATTTTCGCAAGTGTTGTATATATAGGAGAGGCCTTTAGTACCGGTTGGAGCCACCAACCGGTACTAAAGGCCAGTTTTGGCCAGCCCAAGCGGCGGGAAGCGACCCCCTTTAGTACCGGGTGGTGGCACAAACCGGTACTAAAGGTCCCCCTTTAGTACCGGTTGGTGGTTCCAACCGGTACTAAAGGCCTCGCGCTGCCACCCCAAAGTTTAGTCCCACCTCGCCGGGCGAAGGGAAGCCGCACTGGTTTATAAACCCAGCCGCGGCTACCACTTCGAGCTCCTCTATATAGCAGGCTTGTGGGCCTGAACTCTGCGCGCTGCCCTGTGAGTCTGCTGGGCCTTTAAGGCCTGTAATTAGACACCTGTGGCCTATCAGGCCCACAGGGGAGCGCCCCAATTTTTTTTATAGTTTTTTCTTTTCTGCTTTATTTTCTTCTATTTATTTTTGCGTAGTTTTTTGTATAGTTTGTTCTTTTCTATTATATTTATTTTCTTCTGTTTATTTGTCAGTAGTTTTTCATCTAGTTTGCCAAAATTCAACATTTTCAGAGTTTATTTTGTAGTGGTTTTCAATTTCACAGTCATTTTGTAAACGATTGAAAAATAGCAAATATAATTTTTTTTCTTTTCTGCTTTATTCTTTCTTCTTTTTATTTCTGAGTAGTTTTTTCTTTTCTGCTATATTTATTTTCTTCTATTTATTTCTGAGTAGTTTTTTTGTATAGTTTTTTTCTTTTCAGCTATAGTTTTTCTTCTTTTCTGCTATTTTTTATTTTCTGTAAAACTTGATGGTCAAAGTCTGGAGTTACAACTTAAAAAAAAGAAATGTCGACATGCAATTAGTTTTTGCCATAACAGAAGAAGTCTGGAGTTGTAATAAGTTATTAAAAATAAAAAAGAGGTGCAATGCTCGTTAATTTGCTTCAAGCCTTTCGGAATAGTGTAAACTGCACTCCGCATAGCTCCGTGCAGTCTACCGTATTCCTGAAGGATTGAAGCTAAGCAACATGAGCATTGAGCCTCTTCTTCATCGTCTCTGCACTCAGGGCTTATAAACCGCTCCTAGTCCCTCTCACTTTGCGAGGTGGGACTAAAAAACAGCTTACGTCTGGTTCATCCATGAACCGGTACTAAAGGTGCTCGTGGGGCCCCAGCCTTACCTGACACAACCTCATTAGTACCGGTTCGTGGTACAAACCGGCACTAAATGGTGATGGTGGGGCCATAGCCTGACCGGAGGCTGACACAGCCTCTTTAGTAGCGGTTCGTGGCATGAACCGGTACTAAAGGTTCGGCACAAACCGGTGCTATTGATCGCCGCCACAAACCGGCACTAGTATACACATTAGTGCCAGCTGAAATTCCAACCGACACTATTGTGCTTCACATTTGACCCTTCGCCACGACCCGGTACTAAAGGGGGTACGCTGGCGCAGGTGCGGTGCGGCAAGTTTAGTCCCACCTAGCTAGCCGAGGGGCGACCGCACTGATTTATAAACCCCCTTGCGGTCGCTCTCTCGAGCTCCTCTCCAAAGCAGGCCTACTGGGCCTACGTGTTCTTTGCTGCCCTGTGGGCCCACTTGGCCTTTGCGGGCCTACATCCTGGCCCAACAACAGGTTGGGTTTCTAGTCGTATGCAGGCCGCTCTGGCCTAGTAGGGGGGCTTTTTTTATTTTTTTTTGCTTTATTTATTTTTGTGTTGTTTTTTTTGTGTATTTAGAGTTTCTTTGTGAATATTTTTGCTTTAGGTACAAAAAATTACAAACTTTCTGTTAGTGCCCGTAGTTTTCAAATTTGAATAGTTTCAATTTTGAATTATTTGAAATTAGTGTGAATCACTAGTTTGTGAATAACTTAACTTTAAAAATCAGTAAAGGCATGAAAGAATTTGTTTGCACATAAAATTTCTTCGCGTTTCAAATGCCAAAACACGTAACTACCCTAACTATTACAGAGATTCCCCTCTGGGTGTGAAACACAGAAGAAAGTGATGATAGTGAAGCCGATCACATCCCAGATCTTTGGGTGTGAAACTTTTTCTTCGCGTGTGTCCCTTTGCGCCGTAACCATGGAAAATCTTCATCATTTAACGGGATTCTCGGGTCAATATTCACTGTGAATGGAGCAATTTCATCAAACTTTTCATAATCTTCTGACTTGTCTGTCTTGTCATCCACTCCCACGATGTTCCTCTTCCCAGAAAGAACTATGTGACGCTTTGGCTCATCGTACGATGCATTCGCTTCCTTATCTTTTCTTTTTCTTGGCTTGGTAGACATGTCCTTCACATAGAAAACCTGTGCCACATCATTGGCTAGGACGAATGGTTCGTCTGCATACGCAAGATTGTTGAGATCCACTGTTGTCATTTCGTACTGCGGGTCTTCCATTACCCCGCCTCGTGTCATATTGACCCATTTGCACCGAAACAAAGGGACCTTTAAACCACGTCGATAGTCAAGTTCCCATATGTCCTGTATATAACCATAATATGTTTCCTTTCCCGTCTTGGTTTCTGCATCAAAGCGGACACCACTGTTTTGGTTGGTGCTCTTCTTATCTTGGGCGATCGTGTAAAATGTATTACCATTTATCTCATACCCTTTGAAAGTCATTATATTCGAAGATGGTAACTGGGACAGCAAGTACAGGTCATCTTCAATAGAGGTGTCATGCATGGTACGTGTCTGCAACCAGCTGGCGAAACTCCTGGTTTGTTCACGTGTAATCCAGTCATCAGACCGCTCCGGGTGTTTGGAGCATAGCAAATTCTTGTGTTCATCCATATACGGAGCCACCAAGGCGGAATTCTGTAGAACTGTGTAGTGTGCTTCAGTGAGAGAATGTCCGTCCATACATATTATTTGTTCCCCTCCTAGTGTGCCTTTTCCATCCAGTCTGCCCTTATGCCGCGATTCAGGAACACCAATCGGCTTAAGGTTAGGAATAAAGTCAATACAAAACTCAATGACCTCCTCATTTTGATGGCCCTTGGAGATGCTTCCTTCTGGCCTAGCACGGTTATGAACATATTTCTTTAAGACTCCCATGAACCTCTCAAAGGGAACATATTGTGTAGAAATACAGGACCCAAAACGTTAATCTCTTCGCATAGGTGAACTAGGACGTGCGTCATGATGTTGAAGAAGGATGGTGGGAACACCAACTCGAAACTGACAAGACATTGCACCAAATCATTCTATAACCTTGGTATGATTTCTGGATCGATTACCTTCTGAGAGATTGCATTGAGAAATGCACATAGCTTCACAATGGCTAATCGAACGTTTTCCGGTAGAAGCCCCCTCAATGCAACCGGAAGCAGTTGCGTCATAATCACATGGCAGTCATGAGACTTCAGGTTCTGGAACTTTTTCTCTGCCATGTTTATTATTCCCTTTATATTCGACGAGAAGCTAGACGGTACCTTAATATTGAGCAGGCATTCAAAGAAGATTTCCTTCTCTTCTTTGGTAAGAGCGTAGCTTGCATGACCCTGATGTATGCCGTCTTCTCCGTGCATACGTTGCTGGTCCTCCCGTGCCTCAGGTGTATCTTTTGTCTTCCCATACACGCCCAAGAAGCCAAGCAGGGTCACGCAAAGATTCTTCGTCACGTGCATCACGTCGATTGTGGAGCGGACCTCTAGGTCTTTCCAATATGGCAGGTCCCAAAATATAGATTTCTTCTTCCACATGGGTGCGCGTCCGTCAGCGTCCTTCGGAACAGGTTGTCCGCCAGGACCCTTTCCAAATATCACCTTCAAATCCTTGACCATATCATGTACATCAGCATCAGTACGGTGGCGAGGCTTCGTCCGGTGATCCGCCTCACCTTTGAAATGCTTGCCTTTCTTTCTTACGGGATGCCTGCTCGAAAGAAATCAACGATGTCCCAGGCACACATTCTTCTTACAACTATTCAAATATATACTGTCGGTATCATCCAAACAGTGCGTGCATCCGCGGTATCCCTTGTTTGTCTGTCCTGAAAGTAAACTGAGAGCAGGCCAATCATTGATGGTCACGAAAAGCAACGCCTTTAGGTCAAATTCTTCCCCCATGTGCTCATCCCACGCACGTACACCTGTTCAATTCGACAGTTGTAAGAGTTCTTCAACTAATGGCCTTAGGTACACATCAATGTCGTTGCCGGGTTGCTTAGGGCCTTGGATGAGCACTGGCATCAGAATGAACTTCCGCTTCATGCACAACCAAGGAGGAAGGTTATACAAACATAGAGTCACAAGCCAGGTGCTATGGTTGCTGCTCTGCTCCCCAAAAGGATTAATGCCATCTGCGCTTAGACCAAACCATACGCTCCTTGCGTCATCTGCAAACTCCTTCCCGTACTTTCTTTCGATTTTTCTCCACTGCGACCCGTCAGCGGGTACTCTCAACTTTCCGTCTTTCTTACGGTCTTTTCTGTGCCATCGCATTGCCTTGGCATGCTCTTTTTTTTGGAACAAACGTTTCAATCGTGGTATTATAGGAGAATACCACATCACCTTGGCAGGAATCTTCTTCCTGGGGTGCTCGCCCTCGACATCACCATGCTCATCGCGGCTGATCTTATAGCGCAATGCACCACATACCGGGCAAGCGTTCAAATCCTCGTACTCACCGCGGTAGAGGATGCAATCATTAGGGCATGCATGTATCTTCTGCACCTCTAACCCTAGAGGGCAGACAGCCTTCTTTGCTTCGTACGTACTTTCGGGCAATTCGTTGTCCTTTGGAAGCATATCCTTTATCATTACCAGCAACTTTCCAAATCCCTTGTCAGATACACCATTCTCTGCCTTCCATTGCAGCAATTCCAGTGTGGTGCCCAGCTTTTTCTTGTCACCTACGCAATTCGGGTACAACAATTTTTTGTGATTCTCTAACATGCGCTGCAACTTCTTCTTCTCCAAATCACTTGCGCAGTTTCTCTTTGCATCGGCAATGGCCCGACCTAGATCATCAACGGGCTCATCTGATGCCTCTTCTTCAGCTTCTTCCCGCATTGCCGGCTCAGCTTCTTCCCGCATTACCGGCTCAGCTTCTTCCCCCATTGTTGTATCATCGTATTCAGGGAACCCATGGCCAGGATAGCTGTCGTCGTCCTCTTTTTCTTCACTGTCTTCCATCATAACCCCTCTTTCTCCGTGCTTGGTCCAAACATTATAGTGGGGCATGAAACCGGAGTCAAACAGGTGGACATGAATGGTTCTTGACGTAGAGTAATTGCGACCATTCTTACAGCCAGCACATGGACAAGGCATAAAACCATCCGCCCGCTTGTTTGCCTCAGCCACAAGAAGAAAAGTATGCACGCCCTCAACAAACTGGGGAGAGCATCGGTCATCGTACATCCATTGCCGGCTCATCTTCATTACACAACACCGAATAGACCAAATTAATACAAGTTCATACATAAAGTTCATACAACACTTAAATGCAACAAACAAATAACTCTCTAGCTAAAGCATTTAAATGCAACAACAAATGTGATCAAGATCGCAACTAAGGTAACAATTGATCCAACAACATAATGATACCAAGCCTCACTATCGATGGCATATTTTCTAATCTTTCTAATTTTCAAGCGCATTTTCTTCATCTTGATCTTGTGATCATCGACGACATCGGCAACATGCAACTCCAATTCCATCTTCTCCCCCTCAATTCTTTTTAATTTTTCTTTCAAGTACTCGCTTTATCTTTCAACTAAATTTAACCTCTCGACAATAGGGTCGGTTGGAATTTCCGGTTCACATACCTCCTAGATAAAAATATCTATGTCAACTTGATGGGCATAATTTATCATAAACACGAAATGCAACAAATAGTTTTAAAAGAGAATATACCACATCCGAATCATAACAAGGACAAGGGCCGACGGGGACGGATATCAAAACCATGGCACTATGTATAACAAACAACGTACGGGTAAGATAATTATTATACGAGTAACTATATATCCAAATCACACAAATACCAATTTTTTATATAAAATTTCATGAACAAGAGGCTCACCACAAGGTGGTGCCGGCGACGGGACGGTGCGGGCGATCGACGGTGGTTACGACGGAGATTTAGAAGGCACTAAGTAAACCACACCTACATATGCAAACTAAGTGTTATTTTGACCTCAAATTGCATATAAATCAAATACTACCACATATAATTCCTCCCAAATTACTAAAACCCACAATTAATCACTATATAAACCAATGCAAGAGCTAATCTAGCAATGAGAGATGAAAGGACAAAGTTGCTAACCTTGGTGATCATTTGAATGGATGAGGGCCTGCAAATCTTGACAAATTTGGGGCAAATTTTGTGATGAACTCGAGAGGAAGAAGGGGAGAACAGAGGAGAGGGAGAGGGGAAAGGGGGAAGAACAGAGTGCGGCTGGAAGAAGGGTTTATATAGGACGACCTTTAGTACCGGTTCGTGCCACGAACCGGTACTAAAGGTGCTGGAAGGGCCCCACTCTGACAACATCCTGCAACCACTTTCTTTAGTACCGGTTCGTGGCACGAACCGGTGCTAAAGGTTTGCCACGAACCGGTACTAAAGAGCTCCTCCCGCCTAGCCGTTGGAACCGGCACTAATGGACACATTAGTGCCGGTTCTGTTACAAACCGGGACTAATGTGTCTCACATTTGACCCTTTTTCTACTAGTGCACTTTCCTACTCTCTGGATCCGGCTGTTCCCCACGACGTCATCACTGGGTACGGCCGCGTCCGCCGCCGCTAATCATCGAGGAGCACCCCCGAGCTCCGAGCTCAGGCCACCGGCGGATAGGAAGAGAGAGAGAGAGGGGAAAAGAGATGTGAGGAGGAAGAAGGAGGTGTGGGGCTGATATGTGGGCCCTTTGCCACTTCATCATATTATCCACATAGGCATGCCAAGTCAGCCTGACATGTGGGGCCAACCCGCCAGTTTTGCTGTTAGACGCGGCTCAGTTTTGAATTAGTGCGATTTGTTACTCACTTTCCGCGGAGCCGGTGGTTTTTTGTGATTTTTGACAAAAGTGGTAGTTTTGGAGTACCTGTGGTGGCTTTGAGCAATTTACTCCATTTGCTCCAACCGGTAATGCCTGCCTACTCGCCGTTACGACATCTACTCACATGCAAACACCCGAAGGAGATTAAGAAACAGCCCAAGGTCTGTTAGTATCTTGGATGATGGCATGCACTTCATGGAGACCGATCCAAACCGGACCTTGCTAAAAGCATTGTTTTGGGATCTCGGACTTTCTCCAGGGTGAAAACTTCTATGGGACCAGAAAGCGCTAACTTCTATGGACAACCTTCTAAGTAAGTTGTGCTCCTCTAAAGATACCAATGCCTATCACTTCAGAGGTATATATCAGATCACTGCAAAATACCTACCAAAATCTCTCGGGTTTGCTTTGCTTTGTTTGGTGTGCTAATTTCTCACTTTTCCCCTATTGATGATATTTACGCATTTCCTAAAAACATGATTATGTTTGTGCAGTGCTGCTATCTTTAAGTTTGTTCCCAATCTATCTCTTGCATCTGCATGCTTTTGTAATAATGTTGCACATAAGAAAGGTTATCCTACCCCTAAAGACAGGAAACTGGGTCCTTCTCTTTTCCTTCGAAAAGCAATTCGTGAGCATGTTGTTTAGGCAACCAGGTTTATGTTTTTGAATGACTGGTGTAATTAAAAACCATGCAATCAGAGGATCTTTTCCTTGGTTGTTTGTGTGTGTATGACAGTGACACCTCAATTGTTTTGGTTGGTTGTACGTAGGATTTGCTTGTGCTCTGAAATTATACATCGTTCAACTGAGTTGGCTCGCTTTTTGATCCCAGAAACCTAGGAACTATATGGGCTATTATTTACGTGATGAAAGGGAAGTGCCGCTTGTGCAGCACTCATCCTAGAATTCTCTGTTCTTGTTAAAATCTGGTAATAAGCTGCTGAGGGGCTTGTTTTGTTAACTTATTGTTGATTTTTTTGCCTGTGTAGTGGAGGTAACATAAGAGAGTAGAGCTTCAGTTTGTTTTCAGCTTAAAAATGTGTGGAGGTAACATGCAGTCATCCACCCTTGTGTTGACCAAACGGCAACATGTTCTTGACAACTTTCTCTCCATGAAAGTAACATGCATCACCCTCATTTTGACTGAACCTAGTGGTACTAGTTTGTCTCAGCTTTACACGAGTATTTTTTTTTCTTCCGGTTCGACGGGTTCTGTTGCCTACCTTTTTTCCTAATGTGTATCAGCGGTTGTAATGTATGATTACATCAATCACGATCTCTCAAGTGTAAGAGTGTATGAGGTAGCTAGCTTGGTAGTGCTTGTATGAGCACTGAATTATGAGGTGCTGGCATGAAGGACACTGACTGTCCAAACGAGAAGAAATAATCTCAATCATGAGTGGATAGAAAGAACATCCACAATCTTGTCTTGAGAAAAAGGAAGATAATGTGAGGGGAGGCAGGGGCAGCATAGGGTGGTGGTGGGGGTGGACAGGCCAAGGCAATTCCACTATGGTCTGAATCTACGCCCAACAGATGGCCACACCTTAATGGATCTGATATGCCCTAAATGCACCCGCTGCTGAGTCGCGCGCTGCCCAAATCGATCAATCTCAACTTTTTGGTCGCCTGCACTGCACTACCTCCACTCTAGCTGTTGCTGCTGTGTGTGTGCGCGTGGTGGGGCTTCTGGATCCTGATCTAGTCCCAGTGATGAGCTGGGGAGGCGCTTTTCTTTTCTCTTCTTTTCTTCTCCGGGCTAGGCTTGAAGGTTCAAGTCTACAACGTTGGTCACTTTGCACGCACCACGCCAACAGCTAGCTTTGTGGCCATCTCGCGCATGTGCTGGGGCAGGATACACGCTGGAGGCTGGACGACAAGTATTTCGGGTGCACTGCAGCTAGCATCTTTGAGCAGAAGCTAGCGCGCTCTCTCTCTCTCTCTCTCTCTCTCTCTCTCTCTCTCTCTCTCTCTCTCTCTCTCTCTCTTCTTTTCTTTTCTTTTTCGAACAAGGAACAGCAGCTAGCTCGGCCCAGCCTTTCCGGTACGGTACGGTAGGTGCTCGTGGCCACCGTGTATGTGTTGGCATTGGCGACCGCGCATGATTGGGTTCCGCTGCCGGCGCCGGCGCCGGCGCCGGTATGCCGTCCACGACCACGAGTGGCGTCAGCCTGTGGTTCTTCGTGTTATTTTTTCTACTACTACTAGGATCTAAGAATTTGTGCCGCCTAAATCTGACAGACTACCGACTGCGTACAGACAGCCTGAACTGATGGATGGGACGGTGCCGGTTGGTCAAGAAGATTTCGCCCGGCTCTTCCCGGTCGGACTTGGACTTGACCCTCTAGTAGTCTCCAACTCACGTGGCGGCTTTTCTGTCGTCGTGCACCGCCACCTTAACGTTACCGCCACTGTTTTTTTTTTTGGAAATCACGTCGCTTTTATTTAATCATAACTAGATAAAGTCTGGTGGTAAGTCCACCTAAACCTCCCACCGGTTCTCTCCTACACCCATTTTTGCAAGTTTATGCACGGCTACATTCCCTGAAGGTCGAATCCATAACACCTTCGCCTCCACCATAGTGTTGAGCATCATCTTTATGTCCTCCACCCATGGCCCCATAGCGGACAAGTTTTTCTCCGGATTGTTAATCATCTGGACCACTGCTTGGCTATCTAGCTCAATATGAGCATGCTGAATCTGGGGATCAATGGCCAATTGGACTGCCTTTCTACTCCCTCTGTCTCAAAATAAGTGTCTCAACTTTGTACTAGCTTTAATATAAATTTGTACTAAGCTCAAAACATTTTATTTTGGACGGACGGAGTACATACTAGCACTTCCGCCATCCCTGGAGCAGCGATGACTGGGAAGAAATGGCAAGACCCATCCCTGGACGCTGCATTGTGATCCCTAAGAACTGCACCACCTCCTCCCTTATCTCCATGTCTTGAGACCGCTGAAAAAAATAAAAAGAGGAGCTTGAGTTGTTATTACTCGACCTTGTCGTGGCTTCAGCAGGCTGAACCTAGCTCAATCATTCCCGACAGAGTATACATAGATTAATTAGTCCCATCTGTCCTAGTCCAAATTAATAAGTCCGTTTAACCCAAAGAAGAATTGTCCCTGCTCAACAAGAAGAAGGCTAAAGAAGTCTAATCCCTACTTATCCACACTAACCTCCCACACAAACAAACGAGTATGGGTCCACTGAGGCACTGACACTACGATAGCAAACTAGTAAAGCATATCCATCTTGTCGGTACGCTACGCGGACGTGATTTCTTTAGCCTTTTCCCGCCATAATCGGGGCGCCCATGTGAGGCTAAAGTTTTTTTCTTCTTTTTTGCGAAAACATGTGAGGTTAGGTTTGACCAGCTGCAGATTCGATTACTAGCTTGCTTGGGTCCTAGTGATCTCCTTGGTTTCCCAAATGGGTTGGAGGCATGCGCTTGGCTCTGCTCTCAGATACGGTCTATGATAGTAACTACTTTGAACGGAAATGCTATTAGCCTCCTAGCTGGGCATATCCTAGTCGTGGTCACTGGTTAGGTCATGATGGGGAAGTTCTGCACGGTTGTTACATGGCTAGCTACCTAATATAATCTTTTTGCGCACAATCATTTGCTTGACTGCAGATTTCATTACCTTGCTTGGGTCGCTGGTTTCCCAAATGGGCTGGCTCGATGCGCTAGGTCCCTCAGATACACCGTTTGATCACTACTAATACCCCCGATGGGATATACTAGCCACTCGTAGTCCTATCGTAGGTTTTCCGGTCACAGGTCTGGACATATGGTGCAAAACTTGCACCACAGTTAAAAAAACGCTAGCTAGCTAAAAATCTTAGCATCATAGCTTGTAGATATACTCCATCCATCTAGATACACCCGTATAACCGTTAATTAATATAGGACGGTGGTAGTACCATCAACTACTATGCAACCTTGCCGATCTCAAGCACCATTATAGATCCTGTTGAGCTACGGGTTTCTCCTGCATAACCGATCTTCTCATCAACTGTTTTTTTTTTTTGAAATGGTGACCGGAAGGAAAGGTTCCCCACCTCAATTATTTTTTCGGTTTAAAATATTTTTGAGTGATAAAATTTGTCCACTGGCTAATTCCTTTCCCCCTTATGATGATATTTGCACATTACCTAAAAACATGATTGTGTTTGTGCAGTGGTGCTATCTAAAAGTTTTTCCCAATCCGCATCATGCATCTGCATGCTTTTTTTTGACAAATATGTTTGCATATAGAAAAATTATCCTACCCCTAAAGACAAGAGACTTGATCCTTCTCTTTTCCTTCCAAAAGCTAAATCTGGGAGCATACTGTATATGCAATCAATCAGGCTAATTTGAATGACTTGCGCAAAAACCATGCAACCAGAGGATCTTTTCCTTGGTTGTTTTTGTCTGCACGGTAGTGACACCTCAATTGTTTTATTGGTTGTACTAGGATTTTCTAGTGCTATGTACATTGTTCTGTTAAGCTTCCAGAAGCCTAGCAACTATCTGGGATGTTAGAAGGTGAAGTGCCACCTGTGTAGCTCTCTCCCATCCTGGCATTGAGTTTCGGTTGTTGTTAAAACCTGGTACTAATAAGCTTCTGATGTTTTGCTGTTGGCGAGTTTTCTGGCTCTGTAGTGCACTGAACCCAGTGGTCGAGATGAGCAGAGTGTGCTTTAGTCTGTTCCTAGCCAGAAATGTACACTCGTTTGACCGAACAATAGCATTTTGGCACCAATTTTTTTTCCATGAATAAGTTTGTACTGGCCCCTTAACCTGAACAAATTCTCATCTTGATTGGTTCTGTGTCCCAAGTCTCAATGATTTTATGATCGTGTC
This sequence comes from Triticum dicoccoides, assembly GCF_002162155.2. Classification (NCBI taxonomy): domain Eukaryota; kingdom Viridiplantae; phylum Streptophyta; class Magnoliopsida; order Poales; family Poaceae; genus Triticum; species Triticum dicoccoides. The sequence continues at coordinate 675,916,628 of NC_041381.1, read as the reverse complement.
AATTAATCATGCTCTCTAGAGTCTCAAGTGTGCTATGTAGTAGCTTGGTGCAGTTGGTATGAAGGCTTGATTATGAGGTGCTTTGCATGAACGACACTGGGTGTCCAAATAGTAGCAATCAGTCTCATTCTTGCTTGGATGGTTAAGAAAGAAGATCCACAATCATGTGGAGAAGAGAGAGTCTTGTCTTGAGAAAAAGGAAGATACTGTGAGGGGCAGGGCAAGAAGATCTATCCGGGCAGTGGAGTGGAGGCAGCATTGCATGGTGGTGGTGGGGGGACAGGGCAAGGCGATTCCACTAGTCTGAGTCTTGATCAACTAGCAGATCTCCTCACCTCACATTAATGGCTATGCTATATCCTAAATTTAAATGCATCCACCGTACTGTTGGGGCGCTTTCCCCCTACTTCGATCTCAACTTTTTGGTCTCCTGCACTGCTCCCTTTTGTAGCTCGACCTCCATACTAGTACTAGGAGGGTGCGTGGATTCAAGGGACTTATTTTAGTCTGACTAAAAAATAGTCTCTTTAAGAGGCTAAAGTTTTAAGCACCCCTAACTAAAGAGGGGCTAAAACTAGTCTTGAGACTAGTCCTCTCTCTCCTCATTTAACTCCTCTCCTTTAACACATGCGAGTTCTGGATTGGAGGGTTTAGAAGATAATAAATGCTCATTAATTTGATTTTAGTCTTTTTAGTATTTCGATCCAAGCATGGGTGAGGCTAGCAAGTTTTAGTCACAATAATTTTAGTTATGGGACTAAAACATATCCAAGCACCCTCTAAGCTGCTGGTGTGTGTGTGTGCATATGGTTGTGCTCCAGCTCGAGTGATCCAGTCCAAGTGGAGTGTGGTCGTGCTCCAGCTCCAGTGAGCTGAGGAGACGAGAAGTGCATGGATGGACCCGGGTACATATGAATCCACTTTGGAAAACACATTTTGAAATGTCAAAAAAATCTGAAAAAAGGTGTGCGCGGACATCTCCGTATTCTATGTGCGTGCAGAAAGTTTCACAGAAAAACAACTTTTTTTGTAGCCTGTGCAAAAAAGACAAAAAATTGTATCGTGAAACGCTATTTAGAAGCAGTAAAATTTGTCTTTTTGCTGAGACAAAACAAAAATACTTTTTTACACAAAACTTTGTGCCGCGGACATACCTTTGCCAACATGTATGCATAATTTATTTTTAAATTTTTTGAACATTACAAAAGCGTAAAACGTACATTTTTGAAAAGCGGGTGCATATGCCCCTGTGTGCAGATCATCCACTCTCCTGAGGAGACGCTTTTCTTTTCTTGTCTCCGGTCGCTTCCCTTGCATGCTCCACGCCAACAACTAGCTTTGGGCTCGCGGGATTAGAGCTATAACAGCGAATTATGTAAATGCTTACTCACCTAGAGCAAAGAGAAAGAATGAAGGATGGTGCAGACCTCCAATGGGGTTTGTTAAATTGAATGTGGATGCTTGTTTTGATCATGATCAGCTACGAGGCACAGCGGGTGCTGTTATCAGAGATGACAAAGGAAACTTCATAGTAGATGGTAATTGGAAGATTCAGTATTGTGTGGATGCTCTGACAGCGGAGGCGTTAGCCCTCAGGTTTTGTTTATTGCTGTCACAAAAAAGGGCTGCAATCGTCTCATTATCAATTCAGATAATATGGAAGTCATTGACACAATGAAGAACGGTGGAGAGTCTGCGGGAGCAGCGGCAGCAATTTTTGAAGATTGTTTTTTTATGGCTTGTGATTTTCCACAAACCAGTTTTGAACATTGTAATAGAGAGGCGAACAAAGTAGCTCATGAGCTTGCTAGATTAGCAAAATGTTCCACGACTAGGGATTGGATAGAGGAGCCCATGGAAACACTTGTAACTCTTCTGATAGACGATGTAACCATTATCTCTAATTAATAAAGTTCAAGCTGTTTTTCAAAAAAAAAAAAAAGCTTTGGGCTCGCGCATGTGCTGCCGCTGAAGCCGGATATACGCTGCAGGATGGTCCACTCTCACTCGCCGCAGCTAGCATCTTTGAAGTTTGAACAACGGCAGCCAGCTAGGCTTTCGAGTGCACTGCACTCCACCGGTGGTTGGGACTACACCCCATAGTTGGCAATGGTGAAAGTGCATGATTGGGCTCCGGTTCCAGCGCCGGTCCGCCGTCCACGTGGTACGTGGCGCGCCACCCTGCAGTGTCAGAATTTGTGCTGCCTGGATCTAAGCGGGTGTAGACAGAGAGCATAATTAATTTGGTGCCAAAAATTGATATGCCAATGTTTGACGTGGTGTCAAATATTGGCTATTCATTCCCCGCAAAATAAAATAAAATTGGCTATTCGTTGGTAGGGTACCAAGTTCTCTTATCTATCTCACATAAAATTGACAACATTGGCAAGTCTTGGTATTGCCAATATTTGGCTAGCTAAATATTGATAGCAAACTAATCATGCTCAGACAGCCTGGTCGGGGTGGCGTCGGTTGGTCAAAGATTTCGCCCGGCCGGCTCTTTCCGGTCAGACTTGGACTTGATCGCCAACGTACCAGTGCATGCATGGAGTACGTAAAGAAAGATATAAAAACAGTGTGACCACGGTTGGAGTATGTAAAGAAATCGCGTCTCTCTCGGTGGCGGCCTTTTTGTCGCCTACTCTCGCGTGCAGCTCGCATAAAGGCATGTATAATGGAGGCAGCACCGTGTAGCTGCCCCATCTGTTATGTATTTTCTTCTTTTTTTTAGTTTGCATATAAGATTTGGTTAAAGTCAAATTTTATAAAGTTTGACCAACTTTGTTGGAAAAAATATCAACATCTACAATACTAAAGCTATATGGTATAAAATTTATTTTCATGATGCATCTAACAATATTGATTTCATATTGTGAATTATGGTATTTTTTTCTATAAACTTAGTCAAAGTTGACAAAGTTTGACTTTGATCAAATCTTATATGCAGAGTAAAAAAAATGAAGGGAGTAGGTTAAGACCGCTGTATAATTTTCCTCTCCCCAAAGAAGCTATAGCTTGGCCGGACCACACCTCCATCATTTTTCTTAGTATCTCTCTTATTTTTTCCCTTGATACATGCATCACATCTCTCACAAACAGTTCTTCTGTTTTTGCTATATTTCAACATCTGGATGAAGCACCGGTCTCCTCTGCAAGAACCCGTTCCTCTCTTAAGGTGATAGCTTTTTTCCCTCTCTCTTCCACATCATCAGTTTTTTTTCTATGGAGCAGCCGTCCAACTTGGAGTATTGGCCATGCCCTAACGACCCACTCCACAAACAGTCATGGCAACAACTGTGTAATGACTAGTGTGGGTGGATTGCATGAGAGAGGGTGTGAAATTTAGCACAAACACGTCCTCCAAACAAAGTTTCATTCCATTGGAATCTGGGAGCAGCTGCTCATGCTAGGTTTGATGGTCGGGACGATTGTCTGTGTGTCTGGAGTCTGGACCACGTACCCAAGATGTGAATTTGATTCATCTTTTTATTATAGGCTTTCGAGACTAATCTTCACTCGTGCCACTAATTAAGCCTGCATCGTCAAGGCTGCGCGCATGCATGCACGTACTGACCATCATCATCAGCTTACTGCGTGTGTTAGCGTGGGTTGTTAATCATGCGGATTTCAGATGCCTAAGCTGCATGCATGTCGTGGTACTACTGGTACTGGTCACTTCAAACACAGGAAGGAGATAGATAAAAGAAGCATCAAGAGATTTTGATATCTTGGATGCACGATGGCACAACACGGAGAACCATCCGAACCCGAACCTTCATCTTGCTTACAAGCGAAGTTCTGGATCAATTAGACTTAGGCCCAGTTCTTTAGCTAGATTCTCCTAGAATCTGACCCCTACCCAGCTTTTCTCAGAATCTTTGACCCCATTTGTTTCACAGAATCTTTGACCCCCATTTGTTTTACAATCCTAACTAATTAGGCCTATATAACAAATGGGGTCAAAGATTCTGGGAGAAGCTGGATAGGGGTCCAGAATCTGGCAAAAGAACTGGGCCTTAGTAGATCGAAGTAAGTATAGTAGGCTTTGCAAACAAAACTTACCCTTGGTGATTACACATTAGGATTGTACTACTACCATCAAAACCTGGACTGAGCCACTCAGGGATGCTGGGTTCTGAAAGATGGACTTACGTGGTACGCTGACCCGACGTGTGTATAGTCCATCCCGACAAGGAACATGAATTTACTTTTCAAAATAAGAGGAGCATGAGAATTTAGGCGTGCTTGTTATGGCTTTAGCAGGCTCAGGCTGAACCTCGCTCAATCATTCCCGACAGAGTATATACATGGATTAAATAGTCCCACCTGTTCTCGTACGTCCAAATTATTAACTTGATTTAAGCTAGAGAAGAATCGTCGCTGCAAAACAAAAGTCTAGTCCGTCCTTATCCACACTAAGCTCCCACACAAATAAACGAGTGCGGGACCACTGAGTCACTGACACTATGATAGCAAATTAGTTAAGCATCCGCATCTTGTCGGTACGTACTCCATGTGAGGTTACGTTTAGGAGTACTAGGAAATTAGCTACGCGCGTGATTTCTTTAGCCTTTTCCTGCCATAATCGAGGCGCCCATGTGAGGTTACGTTTGACCAGCTGTAGATTTGATTAGCTCGCTTGGATCCTGATGATTCGTTGGTTCCCCAAATAGGGCTGGCCGGATGTGTTCAGCTTTGCTCCTCAGATAATGTATCACTATTGAGCATATCTTCCCATCTAAGCCTGCCGACGTTTTTTTCAAATCATGTATATTATTGCAGCAGTGGAGATCATTGACTAAGGAGGTTGATCGGGATGCCCTGGACCTGCTCATCGTCAAAATTCGGGCTTCGGCATCTCTCATCCCCGGGCGGGATCCCGTCGTCTAATCCTGGTGGTGCTGTTTGCGGAGTTTAGGTCTCTCTGCTTTCCGGCCTGCGCGTCGTGTATGGCAGTTGCCTGTATCCTTCCTTCTTTGGTTACTCTCAAACTTTTTGCTCCGTGCACTCTGTGCGTTGTCTTGATAGCTGGTTTCGCTCCTGTTCGGTTTCCTGTGACGCTGCCATGTGGCTTTATTTATAAAGTCGGGCTCTGGCCTTTTCTCTAAAAAAAATGATTGGGCTCCGGTCCGGCGCTGGTCCACCGTGCACGCACTAGTAGAAAAAGGGTCAAACGTGAAGCACATTAGTCCCGGTTTGTGTTTGAGCCGGCACTAATGTGTCCATTAGTGCCGGTTCCAACGGCTAGCCGGGCCGCTCTCATTAGTACCGGTTCGTGGCTAACCTTTAGCACCGGTTCGTGCCACGAACTGGTACTAATGAGAGTGGTGGCAGGATGTTGTCAGTCTGGGCCCCCTCCAGCACCTTTAGTACCGGTTCTTGGCACGAACCGGTACTAAAGGTCGTCCTACATAAACCCTTCGTCCACCCGAGCTCGCTCTGTTCTTCCCCTTTCCCCTCTCCTCTCTGTTCTTCCCCTCTTCCTCTCGAGCTCATCACACATTTTGCCCAAAATTTGTCAAGATTTGAAGGCCCCCATCCATTCAAATGATCACAAAGGTTAGCAACTTTGTCCTTTCATCTCTCATTGCTAGATTAGCTCTTGCAATGCTTTATATAGTTATTAATTTGTGAGTTTAGTAATTTGGGAGGAAATATATATATGTGCTAGTATTTGATTTATATGCAATTTGAGGTCAAAAATAACACTTAGTTTGCACATGTAGGTGTGGTTTACTTAGTGCCTTCTAAATCTCCGTCGTAACCACCGTCGATCGCCCGCACCGTCCCGTCGCCGGCACCACCTTGTGGTGAGCCTCTTGTTCATGAAATTTTATATAAAAAATTGATGTTTGTGTGATTTGGATATATAGTTACTCGTATAATAATTATCTTACCCGTACGTTGTTTGTTATACATAGTACCATGGTTTTGATATCCGTCCCCGTCGGCCCTCGTCCTTGTTATGATTCGGATGTGGTATATTCTCTTTTAAAACTATTTGTTGCATTTCGTGTTTATGACAAATTATGCCCATCAAGTTGACATAGATATTTTTATCTAGGAGGTATGTGAACCGGAAATTCCAACCGACCCTATTGTCGAAAGGTTAAATTTAGTTGAAAGAGAAAACGAGTACTTGAAAGAAAAATTGAAAAGAATTGAGGGGGAGAAGATGGAATTGGAGTTGCATGTTGCCGATGTCGTCGATGATCACAAGATCAAGATGGAGAAAATGCGCTTGAAGATTAGAAAGATTAGAAAATATGCCATCGATAGTGAGGCTTGGTATCATTATGCTGTTGGATCAATTGTTACCTTAGTTGCGATCTTGATCGCATTTGTTGTTGCATTTAAATGCTTTAGCTAGAGAGTTATTTGTTTGTTGCATTTAAGTGTTGTATGAACTTTATGTATGAATTTGTATTAATTTGGTCTATTCGGTGTTGTGTAATGAAGATGAGCCGGCAATGGATGTATGATGACCGATGCTCTCCCCAGTTCGTTGAGGGCGTGCATACTTTTCTGCTTGCGGCTGAGGCAAACAAGCGGGCGGATGGTTTTATGCCTTGTCCATGTGCTGGCTGTAAGAATGGTCGCAATTACTCTACGTCAAGAACCATTCACGTCCACCTGTTTGAGTCCGATTTCATGCCCCACTATAATGTTTGGAGCAAGCACGGAGAAAGAGGGGTTATGATGAAAGACAATGAAGAAGAAGAGGACGACGACAGCTATCCTGGCCATGGGTTCCCTGAATACGATGATACAACAATGGGGGAAGAAGCTGAGCCGGTAATGCGGGAAGAAGCTGAGCCGGCAATGCGGGAATAAGCTGAAGAAGAGGCATCAGATGAGCCCGTTGATGATCTAGGTCGGGCCATTGCCGATGCAAAGAGAAACTGCGCAAGTGATTTGGAGAAGAAGAAGTTGCAGCGCATGTTAGAGGATTACAAAAAATTATTGTACCCGAATTGCGTAGGTGACAAGAAAAAGCTGGGCACCACACTGGAATTGCTGCAATGGAAGGCAGAGAATGGTGTATCTAACAAGGGATTTGGAAAGTTGCTGGTAATGATAAAGGATATGCTTCCAAAGGACAACGAATTGCCCGAGAGTACGTACGAAGCAAAGAAGGTTGTCTGCCCTCTAGGGTTAGAGGTGCAGAAGATACATGCATGCCCTAATGATTGCATCCTCTACCGCAGTGAGTACGAGGATTTGAACGCTTGCTCGGTATGTGGTGCATTGCGCTATAAGATCAGCCGCGATGAGCATGGTGATGTCGAGGGCGAGCGCCCCAGGAAGAAGATTCCTGCCAAGGTGATGTGGTATTCTCCTATAATACCATGGTTGAAACGTTTGTTCCAAAACAAAGAGCATGCCAAGGGGATGCGATGGCACAGAGAAGACCGTAAGAAAGACGGAAAGTTGAGAGTACCCGCTGACGGGTCGCAGTGGAGAAAAATCAAAAGAAAGTACGGGAAGGAGTTTGCAGATGACGCAAGGAGCGTATGGTTTGGTCTAAGCGCAGATGGCATTAATCCTTTTGGGGAGCAGAGCAGCAACCATAGCACCTGGCCTGTGACTCTATGTTTGTATAACCTTCCTCCTTGGTTGTGCATGAAGCGAAAGTTTATTATGATGCCAGTGCTCATCCAAGGCCCTAAGCAACCCGGCAACGACATTGATGTGTACCTAAGGCCATTAGTTGAAGAACTCTTACAACTGTCGAATGGAACAGGTGTACGTGCGTGGGATGAGCACATGGGAGAAGAATTTGACCTAAAGGCGTTGATGTTCGTGACCATCAATGATTGGCCTGCTCTTAGTAACCTTTCAGGACAGACAAACAAGGGATACCGCGGATGCACGCACTGTTTGGATGATACCGACAGTATATATTTGAATAGTTGTAAGAAGAATGTGTACCTGGGACATCGTCGATTTCTTCCGAGCAGGCATCCCGTAAGAAAGAAAGGCAAGCATTTCAGAGGTGAGGCGGATCACTGGACGAAGCCTCGCCACCGTACTGGTGCTGATGTACATGATATGGTCAAGGATTTGAAGGTGATATTTGGAAAGGGTCCTGGCGGACAACCTGTTCCAAAGGATGCTGACGGACGCGCACCCATGTGGAAGAAGAAATCTATATTTTGGGACCTGCCATATTGGAAAGACCTAGAGGTCCGCTCCGCAATCGACGTGATGCACGTGACGAAGAATCTTTGCGTGACCCTGCTTGGCTTCTTGGGCGTGTATGGGAAGACAAAAGATACACCTGAGGCACGGGAGGGCCAGCAACGTATGCACGGAGAAGACGGCATACATCAGGGTCATGCAAGCTACGCTCTTACCAAAGAAGAGAAGGAAATCTTCTTTGAATGCCTGCTCAGTATTAAGGTACCGTTTGGCTTCTCGTCGAATATAAAGGGAGTAATAAACATGGCAGAGAAAAAGTTCCAGAACCTAAAGTCTCATGACTGCCACGTGATTATGACGCAACTGCTTCCGGTTGCATTGAGGGGGCTTCTACCGAAAAACGTTCGATTAGCCATTGTGAAGCTATGTGCATTTCTCAATGCAATCTCTCAGAAGGTAATCGATCCAGAAATCATACCAAGGTTACAGAATGATTTGGTGCAATGTCTTGTCAGTTTCGAGTTGGTGTTCCCACCATCCTTCTTCAACATCATGACGCACGTCCTAGTTCACCTATGCGAAGAGATTAATGTTTTGGGTCCTGTATTTCTACACAATATGTTCCCCTTTGAGAGGTTCATGGGAGTCTTAAAGAAATATGTTCATAACCGTGCTAGGCCAGAAGGAAGCATCTCCAAGGGCCATCAAAATGAGGAGGTCATTGAGTTTTGTATTGACTTTATTCCCGACCTTAAGCCGATTGGTGTTCCTGAATCGCGGCATAAGGGCAGACTGGATGGAAAAGGCACGCTAGAAGGGGAACAAATAATATGTATGGACGGACATTCTCTCACTAAAGCACACTACACAGTTCTACAGAATTCCGCCTTGGTGGCTCCGTATATGGATGAACACAAGAATTTGCTACGCTCCAAACACCCGGAGCGGTCTGATGACTGGATTACACGTGAACAAACCAAGAGTTTCGCTAGCTGGTTGCAGACACATACCATGCATGACACCTCTATTGAAGATGACCTGTACTTGCTGTTCCAGTTACCATCTTCGAATATAATGACTTTCAAAGGGTACGAGATAAATGGTAATACATTTTACACGATCGCCCAAGATAAGAAGAGCACCAACCAAAACAGTGGTGTCCGCTTTGATGCAGAAACCAAGACGGGAAGGGAAACATATTATGGTTATATACAGGACATATGGGAACTTGACTATCGACGTGGTGCAAATGGGTCAATATGACACGAGGCGGGGTAATGGAAGACCCGCAGTACGAAATGACAACAGTGAATCTCAACAATCTTGCGTATGCAGACGAACCAATCGTCCTAGCCAATGATGTGGCACAGGTTTTCTATGTGAAGGACATGTCTACCAAGCCAAGAAAAAGAAAAGATAAGGAAGCGAATGCATCGTACGATGAGCCAAAGCGGCACATAGTTCTTTCTGGGAAGAGAAACATCGTGGGAGTAGATGACAAGATAGACAAGTGAGAAGATTATGAAAAGTTTGATGAAATTGCTCCATTCATAGTGAATATTGACCCGAGCATCCCGTTAAATGATGAAGATTTTCCATGGTTACGGCGCAAAGGGACACACGCGAAGAAAAAGTTTCACACCCAAAGATCTGGGATGTGATCGGCTTCACTAGCTATCATCACTTTCTTCTGTGTTTCGCACCCAGAGGGGAATCTCTGTAATAGTTAGGGTAGTTATGTGTTTTGGCATTTGAAACGCGAAGAAATTTTATGTGCAAACAAATTCACATTAATTTCAAATAATTCAAAATTTAAACTATTCAAATTTAAAAACTACGGGCACTAATAGAAAGTTTGTAATTTTTTGTACCTAAAGAGGCTGTGTCAGCCTCCGATCAGTCTATGGCCCCACCATCACCATTTAGTGCCGGTTCGTAGCACGAACCGGTACTAATGAGGTTGTGTCAGGTAAGGCTGGGGCCCCACAAGCACCTTTAGTACCGGTTCATGGATGAACCAGACGTAAGTTGTTTTTTAGTCCCACCTCGCGAAGTGAGAGGGACTAGGAGCGGTTTATAAGCCCTGAGTGCAGAGACGATGAAGAAGAGGATCAATGCTCACGTTGCTTAGCTTCAAGCCTTCAGGAATACGGTAGACTGCACGGAGCTATGCGCAGTGCAGTTTACACTATTCCGAAAGGCTTGAAGCAAATTAACGAGCATTGCACCTCTTTTTTATTTTTAATAACTTATTACAACTCCGGACTTCTTCTGTTATGGCAAAAACTAATTGCACGTCGACATTTCTTTTTTTTAAGTTATAACTCCAGACTTTAACCATCAAGTTTTGCAGAAAAGAAAAAATAGCAGAAAAGAAAGAAAACTATAGCTGAAAAGAAAAAAACTATATAAAAAAACTACTAAAAAATAAATAGAAGAAAATAAATATAGCAGAAAAGAAAAAAACTACTTAGAAATAAATAGAAGAAAAAATAAAGCAGAAAAGAAAAAAAATTATATTTGCTATTTTTTAATCGTTTACAAAATGACCGTGAAATTGAAAATCACTACAAAATGAACTCTGAAAATGTTGAATTTTGGCAAACTAGATGAAAAACTACTCACAAATAAATAGAAGAAAATAAATATAACAGAAAAGAAAAAACTATACAAAAAACTACGCAAAAATAAATAGAAGAAAATAAAGCAGAAAAGAAAAAAACTATAAAAAAAATGGGCCACTACAAGGTGTGTAATTACAGGCCTTAAAGGCCACTACAAGAAATATGGTCAATTATGACTCCCCATTTTGGTCGTTAATTCGTCATTGCTTTCATTTATTGACCTTTTTTTGACCAAATTCGAAAGGTCAACAGTTGACCGTCAAGAACGAACAAACGTGACCTTTTCTGGAATTTTAGTCATGACCGCCCTTGACAAAAATTTTCGTTGTTAAATCTTTGACCAAAATTATGGTCATTACTAATGAGCCTAGGCCACGTAGGATCTGATGTGGCTGAACCAACGTGGCGCTGACGTGGAAAAAATGATGATGTGGATGCCACGTAGGATCAGTCCAACTCAGTTGTTTTAATGGGCTGAGCCCAATAATTTAGCCCATTTTTACATTTATTTTTGGGCCACAACCTTTTAATGTTAGTTCTTGGGCTCAGGCAATGTGCAGTCCATTTATTCAATCTATCATTAATTGGGCCAGCCCTTTTCTCTAACCAACAAACAATAGACGAGCCAGCCCACTCATATAATTTAGTATTTTCGGTCCAGCCAATAACCAACAGTAGCTCAAAAAAATCATTGCACAGTTTGGCAGTCAACCAATACAATTCTCCAAGATTTCATTAACTTAGGCCCAACAGTATCATTACACCACAAGTTCATAAGATGCACCAACCAAAATAACATAGTCAGTAGCTTAGTATCAGTACACCATGTTCATAAGATTAAGATGCACCAACCAAAACACAACCTCATCAGACCACAGCCAATCTCTGGTCCATATTGTGGTTCACATGTCCAGTCAAAGAAACTCATCAACCCCAGGTCGAAACAACTCAACATCAAAAGTCCCAAAGCCAACATCAACCACGCCGTACTAAACTATTTTACCTTCGAACAGATCCATGAGACGCGCAAATCTAGCATCGGTGGCCTCAACTCTTTGCAGTAACAACTGGTACTCTGCAACGCGTGGAGCTTCGGTCTCCTCTGATTTCTTCTTGACCTCAACAAGCTCCTCTCGCATCAACTCAACAACTCGCCTCTGCTGCTCAAGCCTGTACTAGTTCTTGTACATGAGCATCCAAAGCAGCTGCAGATCTGTTGAACTTCTTCTTGGAGCTCGACTCAAGGCCAACATTTTGAAGGAATGTGCTGGAGGGACATTCTTTAGTGAGAATGTCAGCAACAACAGCAACAACATTCTTTGGTTCTCCACCTTCTGGTACACCTTGTTCCATAGCTTTCTCCATGTCAGCCTGAAATTTAAAGAAAGATGCACACACATGTCATTGCAGTTGGTTCTGAATAATTAGGAAACTTTATAAGCAAACTACTCAAGAATGTTGACTAAATAATAATCCAGTCTCCATGCTACTAATTAACTAGTTATTTGAAAACTTTGAAGCAGGCAAGCAGAATTAATCATCCTTGAGAATCACTTTTTTTTGCAAGTTACTATTAGCTACATGAAAGAAGCATGGCACCAGGTTTATTAAACAGGTAAGCATACACAACAAACCGTTGTTGAAATTTAAATTAGCCAACTATGTGCATCTCTGTTTAGCTTAAATGGGAACATGGAGCAGAGAAGAATGTAGTACGTTTCAGGAGCGCATATGTTGTTTCTTTAGTACAGTATACAATATCAGAGAAATCCACTTCCACAAGTCCTAAACATTTCATTCAGATTGTATATGAAATGACAGAGTTTCTCCACTCCGAAAGATGGGAAGATAGATGCTTCAGGAAATCACTAGACAAATAATCAAAGAGCATACACCGCTCTCTCTTAATTAACAGTGTCCAACGACAAGCAATACCTGCTGGACTGCAACAAGAACTAAAATTGCATGAATATTGTCGCATTTCCAGTACCAAAATGAATATGCAATGCAATGAAACAGAGGATTGGTACAAACAAACTATAACAAAACATGAATCATATACGGTACTACTTTGAAAAAACCATCTCTATCAAATCCGTCAAGCAGAAGTCATATAATGTAATCAAGTGTAACAAGGATGAGGTGCATATAACATTCTCCTATAATGGAGGTTATAAATCAAAAAAGTTAGGAAATCAAGTGAAGTTGTGCATATAACATTCTCCTAACAATGAAAAATAGCTGCTGAAGTTGAGATCTAATAAGAAACCGTGCATATAACATTCGCAACCATGTATTGATACCTAGTGTTGACTGTATCTGCATCTAAACTGAATACTGATCCATAGTGTTGACTAAATCTGCATCTAAACTGAATACTCTTAACTGAACATAGACAAGTGATATGCTAATCAGGTGTCAGAATGATATCTGCTTCAACAAGGTTAACCAAATTTCCCATAGTTTTGGGGAAATTCTATTTATCTACAGTGATTGGCAGCTATGGATGTCAATGTGACAATACAGACAAACTTGTGGTTGCTCATTTGTATTCAGGTAACTATGGAAGTGACGCAAATAGACTTGTGGCTGCTTATTCACTAACTATGGCAATGATGCAAACAGACTTGTGGCTACTCATTCACATTCACAAAAACACTTCATCATTCATTTACAAGCAACTATTGACCATCATATCACATGGGATAGGAAGGGTAACCTGACATATTGAACTCGATGTTGCATAAGGCCGATGATGTGGTAGTACAGAGCAGGCCCTTTGTGGCTGGCTAGATGCGCCTTTCCTCCTCCTGCTCCTCGAGCAGGACAAGGACGGCGGCCGCTAGGCTCGTTGAGATCGGGATGCTGGGGGAGGCGAGCACGCCCGTGAGGTACTCCATGGCGCCGGGCGCATCATATGGGCAACATAGTCCATGCAGATTCCATTCAAATCTATTTCCAGCACATCCTTTTGATCTAAACCATGAAAAGGTCCCTCAGCTAAGTTTACCTGCAAGCACAAAAATAGAATTTGCTGCATCATCACTTCATTTATGATAAACAATGCACAAAGACGTGACTACTTACACATACTTGATCTGAAACTATATATAAGAAAAGTAATGCAAGGAGATATTACTATATCCCAACTAAGGTTCAGTGACAGAAAAATGCCCTCGTATATTCAGTTCATACTTTAGTCGTTCAGCAAAATATCATTCCAGTGTCCCAGGCACACACTGAATCTTCTATATAGTGACAGAAAAATGCAATGAAGATAATCCAAGGCACTGCAGAAGCCCAGGTGAGAGCATAATTTCTTTAGGCAGTGTTCTCCTCCGTCTGTATTGAGGCTGTTGGTCAGGGAGACAGAGACAGAGAGAGAGAGAGAGAGCTGAACCTGTAGGGGTGGAGCTGGAACTGGAACTGGAGACGCCACAACTCCGACCGTCTCCACGGCATCCAGCGCTCATAGCAGCGGCTCCGCTTCGGCGAACTGAGCCGAGAGCCAGAGAGGGCCACTCTGGGGCCTGGATGTGCTGGTCTCCAGCCGACGGCGTGAGAGAAGGGTCGCGCTCCTATCGAGTGCACGCGAGCATGACGACGACACCGAGTCCTCAGGCCGAAGGGTGAGGAGGATAAAGAGACGCCGCAGCGGGGGTCAGGCCGAGGACGAGGAGCAGAGTCCTCAGCTCCGTGGCCGTCGCCATGGCTAGCGCCTGACCTCTCCTGGTCAGGGCAGGCGAGGGGATGGGCGGCGGTGGGAGACGGGGTCCCAGTGGAAGCCCCAGGGCGTCGCGTCTTCGGGCGAGCAGGTTTCCTCCGCCGGCGCGCACCTCCGCCAAGGGAGGCGCTAGCAGATCGGGGCATGGTCGATCTGCAGCCTCGGATAGGAAGAGAAGGCACGCGGGCTGAGGAGGAGAGGGTGGGGGACAGCGGTCGCCGGTTGCTTGGCAGAGGGCGGAGGCCTGCGGCGAGGTGTCAAGGCGGCGGCTGCAGGTTGAGTGGGAGAAATTGGAGAAAATCTGTCGCGGGGGAGGGGCGGAGGGACGGAACCCTAGCGCGTCGGCCGACCTGCTCGAGATGGTGAGGCATAGGGTAGGGAGAGATGGTGAGGAAAGGGAGGGACGATGTCGGCGGCGGTGGTGAGGAGGGCTGCGAGGTCGTTGGTTGGTGGGAGCGGCGGGGAGAGGACTGGATCGAGGGAGGAGGTGGTGGCGGCTTCGAGGAGAGGAGCGGTGC
>NC_041381.1:675897448-675901090 GCF_002162155.2 Triticum dicoccoides | reverse complement strand
GCTGCGGGTGGGGGTATCTCTTTTTCATTTTATTTTCTTTTTTCTGTAGATAGATGGATGGATGGATGTGGGATGGACAGATGGATGGATGGATGGATGGGCACCATGTCATCGATCCGTGGGAAGAGTCCTGATTGGTTCAAAAACCAGTGATTTAAAAAAGTGTCCAAGTACTAAAAATAGAGGGATTTTGTGAAGTAGCTATCAAAAATATTTTGCAAAGTGGCACCACACAAATTTTCACTAGAGTTAGACCACATTTTATGGATAAGGACCAATTTCTATGCATTTCTGATCTTTCTAGCTATTTTTAATTATTTTTCGAGTGCCCAAAATGCCTTTTTTTTTGTGAAGGACCTACCATATATTTGTTGCAAAATTGTACCAAATCAATTTTCTAAAATACTAGGACATATTTAATGCACAATTGACCAAATGATTGGGTGTCAAAAAATTTGATCCACCTCTCATGAAAAAGACAAATTTCCACTCATTTAGTAGGAAACAGGTCAAATTTGAACTGCAGCGCCCTCATTGTTTGTTATTTATTTTTTCCAAAAATCATTTCTAGGTACAAAAGTATCTATTTAATCAGAGAAACATCAAAAGTTTTCCAAGATTCAACCACTATCTAGGAACGGTCAAGCCCGCCGTTTTGACCGCATTTTGAAACGGGCATAAAAAATTCAAAAAAAATCAAAAAATTGGAAAACCTTCGCATTATGTCATTATATGTGACCAAGTTTCCAGGAAAAATAATAAACTTGTAATACGGAAATTATTTTAAAAAGTGTTCTCAGAAACCAGCTATCATGCGTGAAGATTCGTGGCTTTCAAGCCAAATGATCAATCTTATGGCCACATTCATGGCATAGTTTGTTCAAATGATCTAATATTGTGCACAAGGGTGCATATTGGAATGGCAAAGAATGTTGCCTAAGGAAGTTCTCATTTTATTTGGACGAAAAAACCATTTTCCATTTTCCGAGTGCGTGAAATGAGTTTTTTTTTGTGAAGGACCTACCATATATTTGTTGCAAAATTGGACCTAATCAATTTTATAAAATACTAGGCCATATTTAATGCACAATTGACCAAATGGTTGGGTGTAAAAAGTTTTGATCCACCTCTGGTGAAAAAGACAAATTCCCGCCGATTCAGTTGGAAACGGGTCAAATTTGAACTGAAGCTGCCTCATAGTTTGCTTTTATTTTTTCCAAAAATCATTTCTAGGTACATAAGTATCTATTTAATCATAGAAACACCAAAAAAATTCCAAGATTCAACCACTAGATAGGAACGGTCAAGCCCGCCGTTTTGACCGCATTTTGAAACGGGCATAAAAAATTCAAAAAACAGCAAAAAATTGGAAAACCTTCGCATTGTGTCATTATATATGACCAAGTTTCCAGGAAAAATAATAAACTTGTAATACGGTAATTATTTTTAAAAAGTGTTCTCAGAAATGAGCTATCAAGTGTGAAGATTCATGGCTTTCAAGCCAAATGATCAATCTTATGGCCACATTCATGGCATAGTTTGTTCAAATGATCTCATATTGTGCACAAGGGTGCATATTGGAATGGTAGACAATATAGCCTAAGGAAGTTTTCATTTTCTTTGGACGAAAAAACCATTTTCCATTTTTCGAGTGCCCAAAAGGAGGGTTTTTTGTGAAGGACCTACCATATATTTGTTGCAAAATTGTACCAAATCAATTTTCTAAAATACTAGGACATATTTAATGCACAATTGATCAAATGGTTTGGTGTCAAAAGTTTTGATCCACCTCTGGTGAAAAAGACAAATTCCCGCCAATTCAGTTGGAAGCGGGTCAAATTTGAACTTTAGCTACCTCGTAGTTTGCTCCTTATTTTTTCCAAAAGTGATTTCTAGGTAAATAAGTATATATTTAATCAGAGAAACACCAAAAAAATTACAAGATTCAACCACTAGCTAGGAACGGTCAAGCCCGGTGTTTTGACCGCATTTTGAAACGGGCATAAAAATTCAAAAAAAATCAAAAACTTGGAAAACCTTCACATTGTGTCATTATATGTGACCAAGTTTCCAGGAAAAATAATAAACTTATAGTACGGAAATTATTTTAAAAAAGTGTTCTCAGAAACGAGCTATCAAGTGTGAAGATTCATGGCTTTTAAGACAAATTATCAATCTTATGGCCACATTCATGGCATAGTTTGTTCAAATGACCTCATATCATGCACAAGGGTGCATCTTGGAATGACAAACAATGTTGCCTAAGGAAGTTTTCATTTTCTTTGGACGAAAAATTCATTTACCATTTTTTCGAGGGCCCAAAATGAGTTTTTTTGTGAAGGATCTACCATATATTTGTTGCAAAATTGGACCTAATCAATTTTATAAAATACTAGGCCATATATAATGCACAATTGACAAAATGGTTGGGTGTCAAAAGTTTTGATCCACCTCTGGTGAAAAAGACAAATTCCCGCTAATTTAGTTGGAAGCGGGTCAAATTTGAACTGCAGGTGCCTCATAGTTTGCTCTTTATTTTTTCAAAAAATCATTTCTAGGTAAATAAGTATCTATTTAATCAGAAATACATGGTTTGATGGCGAGACATCGAGGTTTGCACGGTGGCTGAGGGCCCCAACTCTAGAGCGCATAAGCTCGCATGCCCGCCGCGTGGTCACCGCGTGACCGTGGCATTGCCATGTGTTCTGGGCGGCCTAGGCATGTCTAGTGGATTGTTCACTCCCCAGGTAGATGCTAGGAAGAAAATTATAACATAAGATTTCCACGAGGAGACCGATCGATGCTCAAACATGAATAAGCAGCCAAGTGTTTGATTTGCGGTACGGGAAATGCACATGGCTAATGGGTATGAGTTTTGGCTGAGGATGATCAGTTACTAAGAAGACCATCTTCACAATTTTTTAGGGAAATCAAGAATATATAAAGAACACTTCCTTCACAAAGTGCCGCTTTGAACAGAATAGGAAAATTAATATTGTTGAGTTATTTTTGAACTAGGCAAGGAAGGTTTTTGACGTATTTGATGATGATATGATCCAAACAATTTATGAGATTTTTTGGGGAATTTTTGGAATAACAGAAATATAGGTTGCTTCACAACTTAGGGCAAAAATTGACACATGTACATGACACATAGGCAAAACTGATGAGATGGCGCCTAGTCATCACAACCCACCACAATCTACAAGGCTATGACCATCTATATTGGTCGTTAACAACTAGAAATAAGGCAGCGGGCCAGCACTGTTTGCTTTGTGACCATTTCGTGTAAGGAAATTACGACCTTTCTGACCAATATGGTCACAATGGTTTAGGGTTTGGAGCCCCCCGAACAGCTTTTGACCAATTGGTCTCAGATGGTCATAGATCTATGACCAATTCTTCCAGGGTCACTGACAGAAGGTCACTAGTTGACATATTTCTTGTAGTGGGCCCAGCAGACTCACAGGGCAGCGCGCAGAGTTTAGGCCCACAAGCCTGCTGTATAGAGGAGTTCGAAGTGGTAGCCGCGGCTGGGTTTATAAACCAGTGCGGCTGCTCTTCGCCCGGCGAGGTGGGACTAAACTTTGGGGTGGCAGCGCGAGGCCTTTAGTACCGGTTGGAGCCACCAACCGGTACTAA
>NC_041381.1:675883682-675896925 GCF_002162155.2 Triticum dicoccoides | reverse complement strand
GCGCCGTCCCCGCGTCGCCGCCCCGGCCCGTCACCGCCCCCGGACATCGCCTCGCCGTCGCCTCGCCGTCGCCGTCGCCTCGCCGTCGCCGTCGCCCCGCTGTGAGCTCTCCCCCTCTAACCCCTCTCCCTCGCCCCCAGCGGCCACCATGGGCGCCGCCCCTCCCCGAGCCCATACACACACACACAAGCATGATGAACACACACACACACATATGTATGAATTAATGTATGTATATATTAGTATATACGTATTTTGTATGTTTAATTAGTTTAGATTATTTAGATTATTATTTTTTCACTATTATATATGTATGAATGCATGTTAGATGGATATAATTAGTGTTTAATTAGTATGGAATTTTTAATATAATGTTGTTTTTCAGTTTTTTAATGGATGTATAGAAGTTGTGTTTTCTGTTTTTAGTGTTAGATGCTTAATTAGTATGAAATAGTATATAGATTTTTGAAATAGTAGAAATGTTAGAAATTTTAGTTATCAAAATCCAATCATTAAAAAAATGTTACTTTTTGCGGGCATATAGCTAGTATTTGTTCTCGACGATGCCCGGCCCGCATCCTCGCCGTCGACCCATCCACGACGACGTCCAGCCGACCCATGTCCGGGACTGGGCTCCGCCGGGCTGGCACTGGGAGGTGCTGCCTGGAGGGGCGCGCCGCTTGATAAGGAACCCGGCCCCGGGTGCCATCGTCGACCCTGATCTCGTTTGGTGGCGTTCGCGTGGGCCAGTTTCGGTGCGGAGGGACCCGGCCCCGCCGGAGGTGGTACGTCGCCGTGTCAGGGAGGAGGACGAGCACGTCCATCGCTACATGGTTGCGTTAGAGGGCGGCTGGTTCTCCAATACCTGGCAGTACCTTCGGGGATCTCACTTCAGCTATGATCCTGTGAGGGTTCCTTCTCTTTGGGTGTCCACCGCCCGCGCCGCAGGAACCGTGAGTGTCCTAGATTCTTCTGTAGTATTCGATCTTTAATTAGCTAGCCAGTGATGTACTATTTAATATTATATATTATTCGAGAAGATGTATTCGAGATTATATCTATTATTCTAGACGAAGTATTCGAGATTATATCTATTATTCGAGACGATGCAATTTGAATACTAAATTGTTTTATATTTCTTTTGGATTAGTTAAATAAAAGCTATGGCAGACAATACCGACAAAGAGGGAGAACAGACCATGTTCGATATGATACGCGGGCCATATGATGATCAGAATGAAGAAGATTATGACGGCTCTGAATTCCTAAACAACACCGGAGAGGGTGATATGATATTCGATCGCGACGACCGAATTGATGAAGTCCTGAACTACGATTATGACGATGACGAAGAACATGTTGATCCTGAAACAACAAAGACCGGCGAGGTATATATATTTATATAAGCAGGTATTGGTGATCATCACATGTTTTAAATGACTTGAAGATATATTAACGAATCGATCTTTGTTCTTTCAGCCATCCGGATCGAGCAAATCTTTAGGCAAAAGGACGAAACGAGGCCCGAACAAAAAGTTGAAGGAGGGCGTAAAGTACAATATCGAGGCAGTCAGACCTAATGGCGAACCATTAGCGCCTAAGAAGATTGCGGACAAGTTCGTTTGTCAGTGCGGAGCTCTTGTGAAGGACCAACTCCCGATCTCCCTTTAAGAATGAGAGAGCCAACAAAAGACAAAAGAAAAAAAGGCAAAGAGGACGCTGCTCCACGTCCAGATGTTACTTTTGTTGACAAGAATCAAAAAGATCTGCTTTGGGATACTCTCATGGAACATTTCACCCTACCAGATCATTTCACAGAAGCAGATGTGCAGAAAGTCAAGGACGCTGCTCTTAGGAAGATGGCGGTTGCATTCAAGAACCACAAGAATCGTGAATGGGACAAGTACGTCAAGGGAGGAAGGAAGACTCCAGTATTCGAGGGAACACTAGAGAACCAACGTGCTCATTGGGACGATTTTGTGAAATTCAAGGATTCGGAATTAGCTAAGGAACGGTCGAGAATAAACAAGAAGAATGCCAAAAAAAGGATAAGTTCCATAAGCTGGGGCCAGGTGGCTATGCGGTGGCAATGCCTAAGTGGGATAAGTCTAAGAAAGAGATGGAGGATGCAGGTGTCACTCCGGTTACTAAGAGCTGCCCCCCCCAGGTGCAGGACTTGGTTCTATGCGCATGGGCGGGAGTTGGACCCGAAGACAGGCAATGTTTCGACGAAGGCAAGTGTGAAGGGAGCCGATGATGCGATACTTGTTGCAATAGAAGAGGCACGATCGGGGGTGTTCCAGCCCAACAAAGAGAACGACGAGCTTACGCGTGCCCTGGGAAATCCTGAACACCTGGGAAGGACACGAGGCATGGGCGCTATTCCGTGGTATGAGGGGTTTTCAGACTGGAACACCGACTATAGAACCCGTGCGAGAAAGAAGATTGCGGAGGAGAAGAAGAGGAAGATGGAGGAGGAGCAGAGGAAGCGGGACTATGAACGCCTTCAAGACCTAGAAGCAAGTCAAGCGGAATTGGCAGTCAAATTCCAGCGGCAGCAGGAGCAGATCGACTCACTTACCCAGCAAAGGGGGTCTCAGCACCTGCAGCAGCTAGCGGATGATCTAGCATTGAATAGCACCGACCCATCCATGCCGAGAAGCAGCGTGGGTTCGGCCGCCCCAGACAACGCAATGCTGGATAGATACCCCGTGGATGACATCACGGAGAACACTAAATGCGAGCTACACGTCAAAATAACGAACATAACCATGAAGGTGGCGGACGTCATTGCTTTTACAAATCCCCCCGAGGCAACCTTCCATTGCAACTCGATTTCAGCGGGCTATGCTCGTGTCTTGGTTGATGAGGTGGTGGACCCACCATATTCGGAGCTACAGCTTGACATTCCTGGAGGTGACGACGAGCGCTTTCTCGGAGAGGCCAAACATCGTATCATCCTATGGAAAAAGGAATGCATCATCTTTCGAAGGCCACCGACACCGCGTCAGCCGACTCCTCGTCGAAGTCCTCCACCGAGTCAGCAGTCTCCCACTCCTGCAAGTCCACCAAGTCCGGCAAAGTGTCAGGCCACTCCTCCTCCTCCAAGTCCGCCACAGCGTCAGACGTCCACTCCTCCTCCAAGTCCGGCACAACCTCAGGCCACTCCTCCTCCAAGTCCGGCACAGCTTCAGGCGGCCACTCCTCCTTGTCCAACTCAGCCCCGTCAGCCGTCTCCGCCGCCTCAGCAATCGCAGAAGAGACACCCCGCAGCTATGGTGCGTAGCGGTACGAGTCGAGGTAGTACAGGAATTACAGGCGGAGGCAAGCGATATAAATATGGTCCAAGCCTCACGCCTCTTCCGCAGAGGGCTTATGACAGGTCCGAGGAGGAAATCGCAGCCATATCGAAGGCCGAGGTGGAAGCCCATTTTGCACCGAAACCGCCACCGCCACCAAGGGAGAAAGTGCCTGAGGAAACGATTGACCACTTCATTCGTATGGCTCAACCACCAGCTCCCAAGCCTGTTGATACAGACTATGAGCGCCACATCAGGAAGTAAATCGAGCACGTCTACGTAAGGAGGCGAGCTCGGGATCGAGCAAACAAGAAGCAGCTGTCAAAAAATGCGGGAAAACCATTCCCCAGCTGGGAGAACAGGCGGCGTAATCGATCCCCTCGCTTGTTGTGCCAACAACACGTGACAGTACGCGCGCCCAATATTATTGTGAGCAAACAGTTTACGTTCCTGAGGTGGGCAATGTGGTAATAACGGAGAAGCATATAATGCAGGTTGAAGTTCTCAAAATCACTGTTGGACAACTCCTCGAGATCGAGCCCATGCCTGTGCTTAGAGAGGATGAAATAAAACGGAAATATGTCCGGGGCCAACCTTTGGTCGAGCCAGACAAGGTCAAGAACCTCCCAACGAGAATATATGAATTGCATCAATGGTACATGAACATTACCAAGATTTCAGATCGATTGTCCCTCATGGTGAATGTCAAGGAGGATCATTACTTCCATGAGAAAGCTCTGTCCATTGAGTATTCTGAACTATTTTAGTTATACAATCAAGACGCACTCGACAAATCTATCGTCAGTTGCTATTGTCTGTAAGTGATTTCTTTTTGTAATTTAAGTCTCAAGCTAGCTGTAGTGATCCTTTTGATCAATCATTACCTGTAATTATCCTCACTATATTCTTTTCTGTGGTATTATGCAGGATGAAGATGTATGAAATGAGAAAAGGTGGATGCTATGGCATTGGGTTCATTGACCCAAACACCGTTAATGAATACACATGGCGGATAAATCCACATCATCAAAAGGACGTAGAGGACAACATGCTAGAGTTCTTGAAGCGCCTCAAATACAATGAAGATATACTACTTCCTTACAACTTCCAGTGAGTCACACTGTCTTGTACTACAAATTCTCTGTTTTTGCCTACTAGCTAGCTACATGTTTTTGCTTACATATGCCCGCTTAATTAAGACACGCAAACGTGTGTGCATGCTCATCGGGTCTTGTGTATCATTAAAGTTGACGACGGAACAGTTGAAATACTGGACTCACCACTCAAAGCAAAAACTGACTATAACATCTTGTTTGGGATAGTCAACAGGTAATTTCAATCATTATTAACTATATATCTCGGCCTATTTAGTTCGTCATTTCATGATATGAACTATTTAATAGCCCCTTTATTCATTTTCTTTGTCGACGGGCAGGGCTTGGGCAAGGTTCATCAGCGTCACGGATGGCGAATGGAAAAAAAAGCTTCAATGGTTTCGACCCAAGGTAAGTAATTAAGTAGTACTAGCTAGCTAGCTAGCTGCCATCTCTTTAATTATCATGCTTGATTAATTATTGTCTGATCAAATTCCATTCTCGTAAAGGCCCTGAAGCAGGCACAGGGGACTGATCTGTGTGCATTCTACGTTTGCGAGAACATTCGCATGATGGCGTCCGAAAGGAGCAGATCTCAAAGACAGGAATGGGTACGCTTGTCAGAACACTATTCACAATTTTTACACCATTATCGATATCTAGTCACACAACTAATACACATGCATATTGATCTCTTTCTTAACAGTTTAGAGAGGTGCGGGAGAAGCTCCTACAAACGGAGCGCGTAGAAGCACTTCAAGAGGAAATAGCGGAATTTTTGCTCGACCAGGTCATAAATCCGAAGGGAGAATAATATTACCCGCTACCGCCCCCATGAAAACCACTTCCAATTGTCATCGTGCTCCGAAGGCACCAATTAGGCTAATGCCACTGGCTCCGAAGGCAACATGCATATGTAGGAGAAATTGTATATAGCTAGCTATACATTTGTGTATGTGTGAATTAATTAATATGGTGGTTTGTGAGACATTGATGATATATATATGCATGATTGGTTCTACTAGAAATTCTATTTATATATATATATGCATAACGTGTACAATGTGTAGTATCGTAAAATACCAGCAAACGAAAAAGAATTAAAATGGAAACACAAAATTAAATGAAAAAGAAATCATAAAACTAAAAACCCCCCAAACCTTATAGTACCGGTTCGTATTACCAACCGGTACTAAAGGGCTCCAGCCCCCCGGAGCTGGCTCGTGCCACGTGGTTGCCCTTTACCACCGGTTCGTGTTGAACCGGTACTAAAGGGGGGGGCTTTAGTGCCCACACTTTAGTGCCGGTTATGGAACCGACACTAAAGGGCCTTACGAACCGGTGCTATTGCCCGGTTCTGCACTAGTGACGTGGCGCGCCACCATGTGGTGTTTCCCTGCGTGATTGTTCGTGCTCTTTTTTTTAGGGAAGTGTTTAGGAACGGCGCACCGGCCGAACCATTCCGCCGGTCCCACGCGGGCCACTCGATCGAAGCGACGCGCAGCGCATCGTACGCTCGCGCTCCTCCCGATCCCCTTCTTCCTCGTCCCGATCCCCTTCTTCCTCTTTCTCTTCCTCGCGTCGCGCCGCCCTCTTCTTCTGCCCTCTCCTCCCCACCCCTTCCCCATCCCTTCCCCTCCTCCCCCCGCCCCCCCGGTCGCAGCACCACGCGCTCCCCTCCCCGCTCGGAGCTCGCCGGCGACCATCCCATCTCGCCGGCGAGCGAGAGGCGGTGACAACGGGAGATGCTGCAACCGGTGCTACGGGGTGCTACCACGGCGACGCCTCCCTCGCATGCATCGGAGCTCTGCCTACCTCGCCAGACCCGGCCACGCCGGAGCTGCAACCAGCCATGGCAGACTACCCCTCACGACGAATTTTTGCTGGAACCGGTTGTAGCGAATTCAATCGCCGGTGGTAGCAAAAATCTACTACGGTTGCAGCAAAACGAATTTTGGAAGCATTTTTTTTCCTCCTCCATCGATGTTGCAACCGACGACCAAAAAAGCTACAACCGTTCAATTCGAGAGCTTCAACTAGCGGTATATCAAGCTTCAGCCGGACACCATGCACTGAAAAAAGCTACAACCGTTCATACGAAAAGCTTCAACCATAGTTTGAAAAGTTGCAGACGACGGAATAGAGAAGTTTCATCGGACCACCATGAAACAAAAAATCCACACCCGTCATTTTTAAGAAAGCTTCAACCGTTGAATTGAAAAGCTTCAACCGGTTTTATAAAAAGCTTCAACCATAGTTTGAAAGCTGCAAACGACGGAATAGAGAAGTTTCATCGGACCAGTATGAAACAAAAATCCACACCCGTCATTTTTTGTGAAAGCTTCAACCGTTGAATTGAAAAGCTTCAACCGGTTTTATAAAAAGCTTCAACTGGCTTTATAGGACGCTTCAACCCGTGAGTACACAACAAAAAAGTTGCAACCGTTGACGTGAAAAGCTTCAACCATATTTTTAAAAAGCTTCAACCCGGCGACAAAAAGCTGGACTGGCACCTCACCATTGATGCAATGGCTTCACGGCGGAGCTGCAGCGGCGACGAACTCGAGGGACCGGCGGTGAACTACTGGCGGCTTCGCGCGGAGACGGGGGCATCGGCGGTGAGCGGCGTTGCTACAAGCTGGACGGGGCGGCACTCCTTCGTCGGAGCTGCGACCTTTGCCGGCAGGAGCTGCATGCGGCAGAGCTGGCGAGAGCCACGACGGACCGGGGGTGGGCCAGGCGGGCAACGGTGACCCTGGAGAGGAGCCGACGGCCTAGAGGACGCGCAGGCCCGAGGGCGGCGCTCGTGCTGCCGCGGAAGGAAAGAAGGGGATAGGAGGAAGACAACGGCCCCAGATCGAACGGCTAGGGCTCGCGCATCAGACGATTGGTGTTGGACCGGCCTAACAGTTGGGCCGGCGAACCGGCGCAGATCAGCGCCCTTTTTTTTATGATGATGTGAGAATTTGTGCTGGCTAGATCTGAGCAGGTGCAGTGCAGACACTGCAGGCTGCACACACAGCCTGGTCGGGATGGCGTCGGTTGGTCAAGATTTTGCCCGCCTCTTTCCGGTCGGACTTGGACTTGGCCGCCACGTAGTAGCGCCAGGGATTGCAATATGAAGTACATATGAAGCAAAATGAATGGATATACACTTTTAACTACGTTTATATTCATTCATATGTAATTCATATTGGCATCTCTGAAAGGACTTATATTTAGAAACGAAAGGACGTCGACATTGCTTCTTGGGTGGCGGCTTTTTTGTTGGCGTGCGTCATGTGCCGCCACATTAACGTTTCTACTATCGATGCTAGTGTACTACTACTTCATAGTACTAGAGCGTAGCTACCGTATGATACGTGTTGAAAGAAAAATCCGCAACACAACCTCTGTTGCACAAAAATCCCCCAACACAACTTCTCTTGTAAATGTTTCTGCAACAAGGTCTGTGTTGCAAAGTAGAGAAAAACGTTACCCCGCTAGATCCGTGTCAGATCCGACCGCCCACGAGGCGGTGGATCTTTTAAAATGATCTGCCGGCCTAGCAGCCCCCTATTTATAACCAAAGATCTTTTAAAAATTGCGGCTGCTATTTTTTTTTGTCTTGTACTAGGTTGCAAAGAAGCAAGATTTATACAGTTGTAGTGTTTCCCTTCCACTTAAAAAAATAGAAGACATGGTTGTGCAACGATTATAGTGCCCTTGTGCATGCATTTCTTCCCGTTATGCTGCAATAATCAGCACTAATATTCTACTTGGGGAAGAAACATCAAGCATTAAAGCTTGAGGATTATTTTTATTCTCTGTTTTTTTTGCGAGAAACTTCCAATCTATTTATTTCAATCATGGGAGTATAAAGAACAACAGAGATAATAAAAATTACAACCATGTCCATGGACCACCTAGGGACGACTACAAGCACTGGAGCGAACCGAAGGCGCGCCGCCGTCATCGCCCCTCCCTCGCTGAAACCGAGCAAATCTAGTTGTAGTAGACAATTAGGAAGTCGTCGCGCTAAGGCCCCACAGGACCAGCACACCGGATTAGCTACCATCACCGATGGAGAAAGTCGTAGATCAGAAAAATCAAACCTATAAACACCTAAACAAAGACAAACGAAGACCGGATCCAAATAGATACACCGAAGACCCGCACCGGCCGAATCCCGCAAGATCTGACAGAGACAAACCCCCACACGCCCTCCAACAACGTTATACACACCATCGGGATGGGTATAGAACATGGGAGACATTATTCCTAATAAGGAACATCGCCGCCGCCACACAAGTCCCAACCAATACGCTGAATCTAACAAGAACGAGAACGGGGTCCCTCCTGTCGGCGGGGGGCCGAGATCCTCGCAACTCCATGGCCTAGAGGCCATCGCAGATGGGACGAATCGGCGGCGGCACCAAGAACTTTTCTTGTGGAGGAGGAAAGCGATGTCCTTTGATAAACTCTATCAAATACACTTACATGAAGAAAGTTATTATATATATGCAGGACCATACATGCTGCCATGCATGTGATGTGCAATCTGGACAACATCTGAAAGCTTTCTATCTAACCTCTGTATAGTGAACAATGTATCTACAGGAATTCTAGAAAATCAATCTAATTAACCACATAATCCAACCAGCCAAGTACGCGCCCATCCTTACTTCAACTCAACATACTGGTTCCCAAATTCATCCCTAATCAAAGGACTGATCACGTCGTCGAGGAAGGATATGAAGAATCTTTATTCAGCGCCGTCATCCTCACCGTCAAAATCAAGATGATGAACAACCTAAAACCCTAAACTACGAGGATCTAAAATGATCCATGCGCGTGGATCCGGCGACTCCCCTCACCACCGACGACCGAGCTCGTCGGCAGATGGGAGGCGCTGGAGGAAACGGTGACCGATGGACTCCCCGTGACGGCTAGCGCTTTGGCGATCGCTTTTTAAGAAAGAAAACTAACCGAGAAATATTCAGGTGGAAACAGACTCACATACATATGTGCAGAAGGTACAAAGTATGAACTACGACAAAGCCCCAGAAGGAATCATCTACTGAGACAGCCGTCTCTTTGCTCGTCTAAATTTTAGTACCACTGTTTCATTTTGTTTTGCTCCTAGAACTTGTAATAAGCTTGCCAATCCTCAAAAATAAAATAAAATAAGCTTGCCAATGCATTAGCATCGTTTGGGCCGCATCGTCAGGATATGGCTTGAGGGGCTTCCAAATTTGATGTAATTGTTCGGATGCCCAGCACGTCTGCTGCGCCGGTGTATAGAATCGGCTGTTCCATTAAAAAATAAATAAATCTCCTAAACTGGGTCGGTCTGGGCTGAGTATATGGCTTGCAAGATATATAATCCCGTCTTCCGTAGAAACCTTGGATCCAATCTGGTCGAAAGAAAATCGCCGGAAGCAGAAGACCACCGAGAGGAGGAGATAGACAAGCGGAAGCAGATAACTACCGAGGCGATTGGTCCGGCGGCTTATCGGAAGATTTCCACATTCAGATCAGGCGACGACTCCATATGGCCGAACCAATATCTTCCTGCAGACTGGAAGTTGATGACGAGATGGACGTAGGCAAATCGGCAGAGGAACTTATTCCGGAGCTCGAATCGTGTGTCCAGGTGCTCAAAGAACTGGAGGCAGGCAGACACACGATCAACTTCCACTCCAAGACGCGTTTTGAAGAGTTGTCGGTAATGTGCCACAGAATGAGTGAAGCGATTCGTAACATGCACATTCTTCCCGGCAGCCCTGGCACCCAGCAACGTAGTGATCAGCAGCTGGACGTGAACAAGCAGAAGCAGATGATAGATGACGATACGGACATAGACGAACCGGCCCGAGAATTAACCATGGAGGAAGCGATGGCGGCTGAGGAAGAGGATTTCGCTTGCTACAGAAGTGACTGGGAATCTAGATGGGGATCCAAGGGGGGATGCGGCTTCTTCAAAGCCACGAGTGAGTTGACATGCATGCATTATCACTCAATTTTGCTTAGCTAGCTACTTCCCATTTCCTTCACGTTCTTTTACCTTTGATCGGTTGCCCTTCCTTCTATAAGCTGTAAGGGAATGGGTTTGTCTTTTCAATCTTGTTAGATTTCTAACACATTCTTCACTTTGGTGCTTGCATGCAGCGCAATTGAGTTCCATGCACTTCACACACTTGACACCTAAACCCAGCTTAGACGATGGTATCGTCGCGAATACCTTGCAGATCTTCTTCATTAAAATCGTAGAAATTAAAGGCGGCCTCGAATGGCCGTTGTGTGTGTATGGTGTGGTTGCTGCCCGGGACCCAGTTGATCACAATCGCAACCTTCTCTTCTGTTGCAGTAGGACAAGGAGCCAAATAGTCCAGAAAAACGTATGTATATCTTTGCTTTTTCATTTTCCTTTTGGGGATATTGTTGACCGCCTGCTTTTGTTTTGTCATCTCTAGTTGATTAGTAGTTAATGATGGGGTGATTGACTAATGCTTGTAGGATCCTTTTTTGCGCTTGATTGGGCCATCTCGTGCGATCCTATTCAATGACCCTGTTGACTTTGAAATTCAGCTTAAAGTAAAATGTGGAGCCATGTCTGGAGATAGAGCATTGATCAGCGCGATACACTGTTATCGCGCACGTCGTCATGGTGTGCATACCGTTTGCTTTGAGAACCACTTCTGTAAAATAGAGTTGTGCATGGAGCTGCTTGTGCAGACGATCCAGGCCACAATCTGCAGCATCCGTGTTGTCAAACAGGGGATACGGCAGCGTGTTGAACGTCGATGCCGAGTAGCTTGCTCAACAGCACCCTACTCACGCAAGGTCATCGACGGTAAAACCGCCTATGTTGCTAATGCCTCATCTGGTGAAGTCATGCTTCTTGATCCTGGTAGACATGCAACACCTGAAGGTTCAGAAGGTTACCTTGATCTGTCAAGGCGTGTGGTGTCGGTAGAACATGAAGAAGGCATGCTGGAACTCGTTGTACATGCCTACTCATCATCCGGAGATATCACTGCACAAGGGCACGTCTCTTTGGCACCCAGATCTTTTGGCTTCAGTCAGAAGAAATTCTATGTTGATGATGCTGTGCTAGAGATTACCGTTGCTTGGTCCTTCCTTGTAGCACACAAGGATACTCTCGTGAGACCTGTGGGTATTTGAAACCTCCAAGTAGTGAACAACAATGATCTCGTGAGACTGGTGGGGTTTTGAAACCTCCGTTTACTTGAGATTTCAGCGGTGCAGGACCAAGCAAAGCTTTGATGATGTGTGTCCATTCAGTGTTCTTTAAGTGTGCTATCTATTAGCTATATGTGAAGTGTCCAACTGTAAGTTTGTGTATCAACTATATAGAACTTATGTTGTGGTTTCTGACCGTGATTTTACCGAAAAAGGCTTTCACCCCGCTTTATATATAAAGTAACGATCGACATACATGATGCAAACCACCCGACACCACACACACGCCCAAGGCAGATACAAGGGAGCTGACGAACAGCAACACTACTCTAAACACCCCAAAGCAAACAACAAGTAGGCAGAAGAGCATAGCTAAGGGTCTAAAGAGCTCTCCACCGTGAACGAGTCGCCGCGAGGAGACGAAGCCGTAACTCGACGAACCAGGGACTCCAAAGCGGTGCTTCCAAGAAAGAAACGGCACCGAAGAGCCGCCACCGCCCGATCCAGGGAATCTAGGTTTTCACCCGGAGTAACACGAAGGACGCAGGGTCACCGCGATGGAGCCTTCAAGAAGGGAACGACGCATGGACGCCGCCGCCATCGGTCTGGCACCGAGCCAGACGAGGTTTTCACCCCGGCCACCACCCTCAGCCTCCGTCCAAGGTACGGCCCTACATGAGAGCGCCGGCCGCACCACCACCGAGATCGTCGAAGGCCCACCCCCATGCCACCCACGCGACCATGACAGCAAGCCCGTCAGCGCCCGAGCCACGAGCTCCGCCCATGAGCTAGCAACTCCCGCCACCAAGGCCACCGCCTTGCATCCAGACACTCCGGAGACCATCAAAGGCACGAGCTTTGAGCCGACCGGCAAACCCCTAGCACCATCGGAACCGCCGATGACCGACCCGCCCCGAACAACTGTCAGCGGCAAGGAGGCACTAGGCCAGGAAAAGGGGAGGGGGGAGCGGATCTCGTCTGGACCGGCGCACCCCTCCGCCAGTGACATGTAGTCGGTCTACCCGTCCCTCCAGCTGCCTCCCCTGGGTCACCCCTGACGCCCTACCATGGCCTCCGGCCAGAACCTGCGAGGAAGAGGCAGCCACCCGTCCGCCGGCGAGGGTCGCCGGATCGACCGCACCTAGCCGCCGAAGAAGGCCGCCAAGAGCGTTAACCACCACCACACCACCTGCGTCTCCACGCCCTAGCCAGGTGCAGTCGATGCCCCGCCACCCCACAGGAGCAGAACGAGGACCAGATGCAGCGCCACCACCTTGGAAGGGCCACCGGCCACCCCTGACACCGCCAACCACCACCACCAGCCGGATCTGGACATGGGGTGCCAGATCCGCCGCCAGCACGCCCCCGGGCCTCCAGCCCCCACGAGCCAAGGAGGAGGGGGAGGAGGGGAGGAGGGAGCGCCGACAGTCCATCAGGACGCCAGGAGCAGGGAGGAAAATGGAGCAGCGGCCGGCTGGCGCCCAGCGCCACCGAGCAGGGGAGGGCGCTCCGCGTCGCCGTCACCTGCGCATGGGAGGAAGACGCCCCGTCGCCGCCTGCGCCACACGGCCTTTGGCCGGCGACGCCACCGGCGGCGGCGAGGGATAGGGGGCGGGGCGAGGAACGGGGGCGACGGCGCTAGGGTTGCCTCCCGGGGACGCCCGC
>NC_041381.1:675876901-675883358 GCF_002162155.2 Triticum dicoccoides | reverse complement strand
ATATTATGTTGTGTGGCTCGTGTAGACTGTATAACTCATGTTGTCCAACTATTCTCTGTTAGGTACACGTCCATGTACAGTAGGGATACTTAATCCTAAAAAATGGTAAAAAAATGGGCAGAATAAGAATTGCGCTATGCTTCGTGTACGTTTTTTTGCGGGGAAATCAGAGAGCTTTATTCATATGAAGGCATTCTTAGGACAATCAGCCAATAGGCTGGTCACTAAGAAGCTAGGGGTCTCGTCAAGCCAGCTATCGGTCACATTCAGAGTGCAAGCACACTTTGCACAGAGATGCGCCAAAACATTAGCTGACCTGATTACATGCTGAATATCGAACAAGGTAAAATTATTACATAGCTCTTCTATCTCTACTAATAAAGGAGCCACAACTGAGCGAGAATTGTGGCGAGTGGTCCAGAGTGTCACCATCTCCAAGCAATCAGTTTCCATTATCACATGAGAGAAACCTCGGAGAGAAGCAAACCGAACTCCGTCTCGTAGTGACAAAACCTCCATGATTAAGGGATCAGAGATACCCACGTATGGATTGCACCATGCTCCCAGGAACGCCGAAGAGGATCGAGCCACCCCTCCCGCACCGCCCCTGCCATCAGCAAAATTTAACGCTCCATCCGTGGTGATCTTGACAACACCGTCATCAGGTGGTCTCCAGCCAAAACCAGGTAAGATCATCGCATCTCTCCGTGGTAGATGAAGAAGAGCGATCGCCTCCTTAGTGGCCCTGAGCATAGCCGTAGGATTCCTGCCCTCCTCTCCATGTTTGATCTGGTTTCGGGAGTGCCATATAGACCACATTATCATGGTGATCTTGGCGCGGTCATCATCTGTGAATCTAGGATCACATGTGATATCTCGCGCCCATGAGTCTGGATGAAACCGGGGCAATCTGAGGCTGAACCATGCAGCTGCTTCCTCCCAGAAGGGTTTTGCATGTGAACAGTGTATGAGCGCATGCTCCAAGTTTTCATCCATAGCCAAACAAACTTTGCATCGACGAATCTCTGCAATATGTCGATAGTTAAGAGTGGTTTCATCCGGGAGAATTCCACGAAGGACCCTCCACCAAAACACTCTTACCTTCGGAATGACATTCATTTTCCATAGGGATTTCCACAACTGTGTATTATCCTCTGAGGTTCCGGTAGTCGTCCCTTCCTCTAGAGCAACACACTCTTTCTGAGTCACGAGAGCACGGTACGCCGACTTCACAGTGTAGTTCCCCGATCTTTCGAATGCCCATGCAAGAAAATCATCTCCACCTCCTTGCCGAATAGGGATGTTCAATGTTGCTTCAGCATCAGGCGCAATGAAATTGTAACGAACAAGATCTTGTCTCCACGTCCAGTTAGATGTATCAATCAGCTCAGACACACGCTCAATGGTAGTATGTTGAGGTCGGAACATAGGAGACATAGAAATTGTACCTGGGATCCACTTATCGTTCCAGGCAGATGTGGAGGAACCATCGCCTACTCGATAGATCAGCCCGGCCCGAAGGGCTTCTCTTCCCGCCATGATCGCCCTCCAAGTGGCCGACGCTGACTTGGGTGTAGTAGCATTCATGAAATCATTGTCGGGAAAGTAACGACCCTTCAAAACTCTTGCACAGAGGGAATTGGGATTGGTGAGGAATCGCCAACCGTGTTTGCCAACATAGCCAGATTAAAAAGCTGCGGGTCTCTAAACCCCATCCCACCCTTGCATTTGGGTGTAGCTAGCTCCTTCCAGGACACCCAATGCAAAGATTTCTTGTCAAGAGAACTACTTCAAAAATACTTGGCCATTCATGAAGTAAGACTCTTACAAACTTTCTTGGTCAGGAGAAAAGTACTCATTGGATAAGTAGGAATTGATTGAATGTTTGATTTGAGTAGTGTTTCCCGACCTGCACACGCCAATAATTTTTCCGACCAGCCTTGTATCTTCCCACGAGCTCTTTCGCTGATATGATCAAAAGTGCCACTGGTAATTCGACACACAGCAGTAGGGAGCCCCAGGTATTTCTCACTGAAAGCTTGCACATGGATATTTAATGTTGCTTGCAGAACCTGCCTCAACGAATCAGGAGTGTTAGTACTGACATATACAGAGCTTTTGTCATGATTAACACTTTGTCCCGAAGCCTCTCCATAAATCCGGAGAATCTCATTGAGTCTAAGAGCACTTGGGTTACTTGCATTGATGAAAGTCAAACTATCATCTGCGAATAATAGATGTGTGACCCATGGTGATCTATAACTCACCCTCAGACCTCTGTCTATGGTAACTCCGCTGTACTGTTTCAACAGCGAGGAAAATCCTTCCGCACATAGCAGAAAAAGAAATGGTGAAACTGGATCACCTTGTCGGAAACCTCTGGATGGTGTAAAGTATGGTAAAAGTTCACCGTTAACCCACACCGAGAAGCGCACCGAGGAGACACACTTCAATATCAATCTAACAAAGCTCATACAAAGCCCAGCCGAACTAGTATAGCTTCGAGATAATGCCACTCAACACGATCATATGCTTTCATCATATCTAGCTTGACCGCACATGAATAGTTTTTGCCCTTCTTCCTCCTCCTCATCGTATGTACACTTTCATAAGATACTAGTACATTGTACGTAATGAGGCGTCCGGGTACGAAAGCACTTTGCTCTTCGCTTATAATCTTATCCATAAAGCATCTCAAACGATTGGTGATTGCCTTGGCAGGAATCTTATACAAAACTGGGCACAGTGCAATAGGACGGTATTGTGAAATCGTTTGGGGGTGTCTAACCTTTGGGATCAGGGTTATAGAGGTGTCATTCAGTCCCGCTGGCAGCTCCCCTCCATTGAGAAAATCAAGTACTGCCTCGGTTACGTCATTACCAAGTAGATCCCAATGACGCTGATAAAAACCTGCAGTAAAACCATCAACACCGGGTGCCTTCGAAGGAGCCATCTGAAACAAAGCCAATTTGACTTCCTCCGGGGTATAGGGTTTGGAAAGTTCTATGCTCATCGCTTGTGTCACTTTAACTGGCACATGTGATAACAGTAGCTGAGGATCCGCAAAACCCTGTGATTCATAGAGTCGTTGATAGAAGTTCTGCACCTCCACCTTGTCCTCATCTCCACTAGGAGAAATCGTACCATCCGCTCGGCGAAGATCTGAGATCTTATTCATACGTTGGCGCTGAGCCGCTTGCGCTTGGAAATATGATGTGTTATGATCGCCTTCTCTAAGCCACGGAACTCTCGAATGCCGTCGAGTCCAAATCTCCTCTTGAAGCAATGCCTCTTTCAGTTTCTTTACAATGCTTTTCTCCTCATCCGAAGGCCCAGTGCCTATAGTCTGACACCGAACACGATTCAGACATTGTTGAAGTTGTCTGACAGTTCGTGCCAAACACCCAAATTCCTTCAAACTCCACGGCTCCAGGGTTGCCTGCAAGGTACCAAGTGCCGATGCAATGCCTTGGAGACCCGGAGAGCGTGATATGCCCCGCCAAGTCTGCTCAACTAGACGGTCATAATCAGTATGAGTTTGCCATACGTTTTCATAACGGAATTGTTTCTTCGCCCTCGGACGATCCGACAATACCTCGTTGATTTCTGCTAACACAAAACAGTGGTCAGACTCAACTGAAGGCAGATGACGAACCCGTATATGGTGAAAATATTGCCGAAATTCCTCATTCGCAAAAGCTCGATCTAGCCGTGACTTGCCATTTGCTTCTCCCATTTGATGATTGTCCCATGTATAAGCCGTACCAGACCAGCCTAGATCTTGGAAAGATAACTCATCCACAACCTCCCTGAAGGATCTCATGTGAGCTTCAGATCGAGCCGCTCTACTGAAATGCTCACACGCATACAAAGTTTCGTTAAAATCTCCCATGCATAACCAAGCACTATGGGGAATGTTGTGTAAAGTACGCAAGAACCGCCAACTGTGGTGTCTCTCTTCCGCTCGCGGTGCTCCGTAAAAACCCGTGAAACGCCAAACATAAGCGTTTTGATTATTGCTATGTACCATTACATCAATATGATTTTTACTGAAATTCTTCAAATCCACGGTCACATATCTGGACCAGAAAAGACCTATGCCGCCACTAAGGCCAACACTGTCCACTGCAAAACTGCCTGCAAAACCCAGCGTAAACTTCAGATCCTCAACTCTTTTTGCATTGATTTTAGTTTCCATTACAAAGAGAAGGGAGGGGCCTTCCAGCTTCACGATACTGCGAAGCTCCCGAACTGCCTCGGGGTTCCCAAGTCCCCGGCAGTTCCAGCTTAGTACACTCATTGTGACTGGCAGGACCGTGGCGCGGTCTCTGCCGAATTATCAGGTGTGGGCTTCTTCTTCTTTGTATCACGAGCAAAGTCATCACCCTCTGTATCGTTGCTAGCTGTGGTGGGTCCATGATGCTTGCACCCGCATCCCCCACTGGAGCAACTGAGCTCCCATCTGTAAGCAACAAGGTTTTAGCCACGGGTTTATACACCTGATGAGGGGCATCTTTCCGCTTCGGTGGCTGCTTGTTCTTCTTAGGAGATGTCACTTCCACCCCAGGTTCCTTGTTAGTGGTAGAGTTCCTCGTGGTTGGCTTGCTTTGAGACTTTGTATCCCTGGAGGAATTGTCGCTGACCGGCGCCTTCTTTGCATCATCCGGCGCACGGAGTTTGGAACCAAACGGCAGCTCACCCTTGTCATCGCGTGAGCCCGGAGTAGCACAATATAGTTCCGAGTGCCCTAATCTACCACATGAGAAACAAAAGTAGGGCAGCTGTTCATATTGAATATCATACAAATCCGTCTTCTTTCTCCTGGCAGACTCGATTAAGATCCACCTTCTCAAAGGCTTATCTACCTCAATGGATATCCTTGTTCGCAGAAAGCCACCATTATGATCAAACTTTACAAATTGGCCGTTCTTATCCATCTGCTTAGCGATCGGCATCCACCACACTTCATCCCTTAGGTTATAGGGTAGATCCATAACCCTAGCCCAAATCTGCATACGATCGAATTGGGCCTCATCAGGCCGCATGCATTCATCAAATTCAGCCAGCACCACGGTGTTCTTACTGATATGCCATGGCGAGCCACTCCAAACCCTATCTCTGTCCCTATGGCTCTCAAAT
The DNA here is from genome assembly GCF_002162155.2 of Triticum dicoccoides. Taxonomy (NCBI): domain Eukaryota; kingdom Viridiplantae; phylum Streptophyta; class Magnoliopsida; order Poales; family Poaceae; genus Triticum; species Triticum dicoccoides. The sequence continues at coordinate 675,878,219 of NC_041381.1, read as the reverse complement.
TCTGCTACAAACACGTTGACGCCCGCTGATCGAAACTACAAACCACACGGGTTGCCCCATGCCGGCCGAAGCGCATTAGTGATGGTCTGGATGTGTAGATGGTTCCGGTGGAGCACCTTCCGGGCCAAAAGCCACTTCGCCGGCCTTCCCTCGACGCGATCGTCGAGGATCAGAGGAGTAGCCTCTTCTTCGGATATGTCAAGTTTCCCCAACGCCTCCTCTAGCTTCCTTCTGGCGGCGCAGCCCGCCAGGGGATCGCTCCCCTCCTCCGAGCCCGCGGCACTAGGCGCAGCCATGAGCCCGGAGCACTTGTCTCTTCCTCTCTCTCTTGCACCGGCGACGATTCGATGGGCAAAGTCGAGTCCACGTCAAACCCTAATCGCCACCGGAGCCGCCAGGGGTTTTAGGGTTTGGGGAAAAACTAATTACATAACACGCTCGCTTATCGACAGCAATACTGCTTCCTGTACGTTCAACTTTTGTTGTAACATGATTGACCATAAATTTTGTGCATACTTATCCTGTGTTTACAAGATAATAGTATTTGCATGCTATTAAGAGTTCATGTGGTTACATTATGCCTTATTAGGAAAAAATACTTACCGAGATGTTTGTTTAATCAAATTAAAATGCTTACTTCCTCAGGTTATTGGACTATGCTTTAAGGACTTCGTAGTTTTTTATTTGGTGTTTGTTCATGTTGGCGAGTATAGTTCTTTTGAATCGATATCAACTATCATGCAAAAGAAAACTCATTTATTGTACACAGCCTTTTTGTCCGCTTTACCTGTTTAGATATTTCAAAGTAAGCTGGACTTCAATTTGGTATTATTTTGATGTCACAGTTGTTGTTCCAGCCACTCTTGGCTGCAGCGCTCGGCTCTCCTCGGCAATCAACATATGGTGTCATGCATCATTCTTTCCGTATCGTTCGTAGGCTTCGGAGAAGATGCCAGTATAACTGTTGACAAAGGAACTAATGCTTACACAGAGATGGAAAATGTTAGAGCTGCTGCACAAAGAGTTTGGAAGGTACTTAATGAGAAGGAAAATAATTCACAAAGAATTGGGAAGCAGGTAAATGATATATAATCATATGTATGCCATATTTTCCTATTTACTCCGTTTTAGCGTCGTGCTTACTTGAAGCGTACTGAGATGTTGGAGAATAATCTGTTATCCTGAACTACTACGACTTGCTTTTGGTATATCATGTTGTCTTTGAACTAGGCGAAGCAAACCTTTCGCCGCGTGTAATCCCTTTGGGACAAAACCCCCCCTCCCCTCCCCTCCCTCCCCGCGTCGCTCCCGTGTGGCG
>NC_041381.1:675862517-675876670 GCF_002162155.2 Triticum dicoccoides | reverse complement strand
CGCCGGCGCCGGTGGCGGCGCGGCTCCATCTTCATCCCGCTCGGAGGTTGTTGGCGCGGCTCGACGGCGTCTGGCAGAGCTTCGCGCTGGTGAGGGGTAGTGAGGGCTTGGTGGCGGTGCGGTGGGCTTCACGTGGTGGCTCTCGCTCGCGGATGCGGTGGCGGCCTGGTCTGGGCTCGGCCAGATCTGGCGGGCCGGCGGGCGGGGGCGGCGCCGGCAGGGTGGGCACGTCTGCTGCGGCATGTGGCGCGGTGGACGGGCTCGGTGCGGGCTCGCGAGCTGGTGGTGCGTGCTGGCCGCCCTCCAGTCGGGGCTCCCCTGTTCCGGCCCCTGGACGGCGGCGAGCGGCGCGAGGTGGCTCTCCCGGTGAGTGCTCTTGGCTGCGGGTGCGGGTTGGCTTCGCGCTCCTTGTCAATGGTTGGGCGGGCTGCCGTTGGTGGCCTCGCGTCGAGCTGCGGCGGGTGCCATGGTGAGGCGACACGGGGATGTGTCCGGTGGGGAGGTCTCAGGAGGGATGGGAGGCCCCAATGGCCACCCGTAGCCGGTGCAGGGGTGCATCGGTCCGGATACGTCCGCTCCTCCTCCCCCTTCCTCGGTTGTGTGCTCTTTGTTGGGGTTCTGGCGATGTTCGAGGCAGGGGCGGTTACTGGCATCTTCATAGGCGGGGGCTACCAGTCAGGCCAAAGCCAAGGCCTTTGGGTGTTCACGGAGTTGCTTAGATGCTGGGCGGCGGCCCTGGCAGCGGGAGACGTGGTGTTCGTGGGCGGAGCGCGCGTCTTGGGTGCGGTCGGGCAGCCATGGCCACGTGGGTGGCATGGTTGGTGATGTTTGGCGAGCTTGGTGGTTTGGTAGAGGGTTAACACTAGAGTGCATAACTTGCCCGGTCTTCTCTGTCCGACGGTGGCGGCGGCCGCGGGCGTCGTTTCCTTCATGAAGGCTCCGTCGTGGTGTTCTCTTCTCTCCATGTTGCTCCGGGTGAAAACTTGATCTCCGAGATCGGGCGGTGGCGACTTTCGATGTCGTGCCCTTCTTGAAGGCACCGCCTTGGAGTCCATGCTTCGCCATTGTCCCGCTGCACTTCTTCTCGGTGGCTAGGTCTCGGAAGGTCCTCATCGGCCCCAAGTGTTTGTAGTGTGCTTGGTGGTCGAGTGGGTAGTGTTGCGGTGCATCGGCACCCTTGTACCTTGCCTTGGGTGTGTGTGTTGTGTGGGTGGTTGCGTGTTGTATCCGGGTTTGTACTTCTGGTCGTTGCTTTATATATAAAGCGGGGCGAAAGCCTTTTTTTTGGTAATCCCACTGTTCTCTTTTGAGAACAAGATGCACAATTTTTGAATCTCCATTGCATGCTTGAAAGTGATCAATAATTCAGTATAGTTTCCAGTTCAAGGAGCCTGGCTCAGCTCTTCTTCCAAAAATGAGTTGAATTTACTATCAGTCATAGAAGTTACTTGGCAAATAAAAATATTCTCTGCATGGTGGAGACATGTACTGACCATAGATCTTTTTACTCATCTGAGACAAGTATTCTCATTTCTTTGGCATGCACCTGCAAAGTACTAGATCATAGTGTAATGAAGTTTAATGAATCCTTATGGAATAACGAAACCTTTGATTCTATCTTATTATATGCTATCTTTATTGCAAAGGTATTAGCGATTTAGAGACCTCTTTCAGTCCCATGTTTGAAAATGTGATCAATTCCAAATTGTGCACGCTAATTGTATATATTGGTTTCAATTAATACCCTAAGTGCTTGCTAAAACCTAAATTTTACTAACAAATGCAAATAGTTTCAACGCACACACGGTTTTAAATGGGACTCTGCACCATTTGGCACAACAGGCCATCTAGTTTGTTGTTAATGACCAACCAGCATGCGGGCACCGGGTGTTTGTCTTTCCGGCATTCTTGTTCACCAGCACTATTTCGCGGCCTACCACCAGGTTGAATTCCTCCTTGTGGCTGCCATGATCCCCTACAACACCGTGTAGGTACAACTTGAGGACGTGGTGTGTTCGCATTTTTCGGATCATGTAGGATAATTGATTGGCAGCGTTGTTGTCGCGATGTGCGCACCCTCAGTATGATCCCATGGGGCGGGTTCCTTGGCACGATGTGGCATTCGTCACGTGGAGTGCACGCGGGAGGTCAAATGAGTGGAGGGGGGGGGGGGCTTGAACATATGAGTGTTTTTTGAATCTCAATGGTATGCAATTTTAGTTCACCATGTTTCTCTTAATCATTTACCCAACCTCTCAATGTTGTACATACGGCTTCCATGACTCTTAATGACCAAAGTCATTAAGTTAGATAGAGATCAAAACTCTATTTTAGCCTAGCTGTTTTATTTAGTCCTTTTGCTTTGGTTGATTGATCCCCAACGAGCTTTCTCTCTTTTCTCGGGACTACCTGTGTTCGTCCAACTCAACTCATGCACCATGAATCCCCTAATTACATGTCTTTGTTTTGCGAGGACCTAACAAGTACATGCCATTAACACTTAGACCGTGTCACTTTGGATTAAAAAAGACTCTTTTAAACACGGGTTATGTTGTTGTAGTCACTGGTAGAAAAAGAGGCTTCCGTCCAGCCCCATTAGTCGCGAAACTGTAGGAACCGCGACTAATGAAGTCTTTAGTCGCGGTTCGGCAGACGAACCGCGACCAAAGGCTTGGGCCAGGGCGCTCGGTGGCCAGCTGGTGCACGTGAGGGGCTTTAGCCGCGGGGCCAACCGCGGCTAAAGGTGCCCAAAGGCCTTTAGTCGCGGTTGGCCTGGCCAACCGCGACTAAAGCTCCTCCCCTATATATACCAGTTCAGCGCACTCACTTAGCCATTTGGTGCCACTTCTCTTCACAAGGGGGTGTAGGTTTGCTTTTGGTTCCTCTTATGCACACAAGGTGTTTGATGAAATGCCCAACAGCGTGAAACAAACATGATATGAAGTGTTGGAGCCACACTTGAGGTTCCTCCTCGATCGCGGTTAGCAACTTGAACCTTTCATGCATGTGTGTCATTGATAAAATATGCATGTGTGTTGTTCATTGTTTAATTTCTATTGTTTATAGCTAGTTACTTTAACAAATGCATGATGGTTAATTATATATTTTACATTATAATAATGCAGATGAATCGGCAATGGATGTACGGTAACCGACTCTCCCGCGAGTTCACTACGGGTTTGAAAGATTTCCTCGTAGTGGCTAATGCGAACAAGCAGAAGGGTTTTGTTATCTGTCCATGTGTTAACTGTAAGAATCAGAAGGGTTACTCTTCCTCAAGAGAAGTTCACCTGCACCTGCTTCGGCACGGTTTCATGCCAAGCTATAATTGTTGGACCAAGCATGGAGAAAGAGGGGTTATAATGGAAGAAGCTGAAGAAGGGGATGATTTCATCGATGAAAGCTATCTTGCTCATTTCGGTGATACTTTCATGGAGGATGCTGAAGGTGAAGGGGAAGGTGAAGGGGCAGGTGAAGGGGAAGGTGAAGGGGAAGGTGAAGGTGAAGGTGAAGAAGAGGCACGTGATGAGACCGTTGATGATCTTGGTCGGACCATTGCTGATGCACGGAGACGCTGCGAAACTGAAAAGGAGAGGGAGAATTTGGATCGCATGTTAGAGGATCACAGAAAGTCGTTGTACCCTGGATGCGATGATGGTCTGAAAAAGCTGGTGGTACGGGCATGGGGGAACGCTGAACCCGGAGACAGGGGACTGTGTTTACCGGGGCAAAATAATTAAACCCACCCAAGCCCTTATTGACGCAATGAGGGATGCTCAAGAGGGGAAGATCAAGTTCAACAGAGAGAACGACGCGCTGACAAAAGCCCTCGGGAATCCTGAACACGGAGGACGTGTACGAGGCATGGGGCACATTCCGTGGAAAATAGGGTTCCCCCAGAACGATGACCCGTACGGTTACAGAAGCCGGAAGAGAAAGATGGATCGGGAAGCAGATGTTGTGGCGCGGTTGGCATCGGAAATGGATGTGATGAAGAAAACCGTGAGTGTACTAGTAGCTGAACGAGATGCAGCTCGGGCGCAGCATGAAGATCATCCAGCGGATCTCAGAAGCCAGCAGCGGAGAAGCAGTGTGGCTTCCACGGAGGCCCCACCGGCTGGTGCAGATGCACCGACGATCGAAATTACTGCACCGGAGCCTCTGGTGGTCGAAATTACTGCACCGGAGCCTCTGGTGGTCGAAATTACTGCATCGGAGCCTCCTCGCTACCCTGTGGACGATATAAAGGAGATGAAAGAATGTCATCTGTATTATCCTATCGGGAACATGTCCGTGAAGGTAGCCATCGGCAGTGCTTTACCATGTTTACCTGGAGCACTCCACCACAACACCCCCATTCAAGATGGCTATGCTCGTGTCACGGTGGAGGACATAGTCCAAGGGTTTGAGGACCTGGAGATTGACATTGCTACACCTGAAGGGGAGAAAAGACTTGGAGATGTCAAGCGCCATTTCATTCTATGGCAAAAGAAGTTTATCAAGTTTCCAGGCGAGGCGCCAAGGACAACAAGTCCACCCCCCTACGGTGGTGGCGGTTCACCTACACCTCCGTCACGTCAGCCGACGCCCCCCAGTCCACAATGTCCGGCGGGTGATCAGACGCCGCCCCCCAGTCCTCGTCCGGCGGGTGATCAGACGCCGCCCCCCAATCCACCTCCGGCAAAGAAGCAGAAGCAGTCCTGGATTATTAACCCGAACCCTTATGTACCTAAGACCACAAAGGTACCAGAGCCATCATTGAAGCCTCTCCCCACAAGGCCTTGGGAACGTAGTGCCGAGGAAACTGCCACGGCCGCGGCTGCTGATCATGAGAAATGGAAGGCGGACTGCAAGAAGAAAAGAGAGCCCGAGCCCAAGCCAGTATTTTCTGATGAGCAAAAGAAGTGGGCTAAGTCATTTTTGAGCACACCGTCCCAAGCCGCGAAGAATCTGCCTGACGACTATGCACGTGAACTTCGTAGGCAGGCACTCATGTTGAAGGAGAAGAAAGAGCGGGCAGAGAACCAGGAGAACAAAGCCTTGGAGGAGGCCGAAAAAACGGAATTAGAAAGTAAAAAAAGCGGGAAACGAGTTGCCCAGCTCGGGGAACAAAGTAAACAATCGATTGCCCCGTTTATAGTGAAAGCCGCCGGTCCGGATGACCCCGATATCATAGCAGCTGCGGCAGCACATGGATTGACTGTAACGAGTGCCAAAGAACAAGCGGCCAACTTAGGTATTACTCTTCGTGAACTGTTAGGCCTTGATGAGGCGCCAGTGAAGGAGGTAGTAATTACATATGTGAAGAATGGGCCTCTCATCGAGCCTGCGCAGGAACAGGATCTACCTCCACAAATGAAAGGTCTGCTGAAATGGTACAAGGGTTACATAAAAAATAAAAACGCCAAAGAATATATTTATGCGGAAGTTAGATATGAGCATCACTTCAAACATTACTATGTACAAATTCATCTGAGTGAATTGTTCCAGCTTTTCAATCTGCGCGAGCTCGACAAATCTATCATCAGTTGCTACGTTCTGTAAGTGATTTATTTCTACCCCATCTCGTTCATATTGCCTGCACTATATATATGTCCTAACTATATTGTTGTGTCCGCTATTATACATGCAGAATGAAGATTAAGGAATGCAGAGTAAGGAACATCCATAATGTTGGGTTCATTGACCCACACATCGTTAATGGATATGTGTTGGAGCATCACCCCGCCGACATGGAGGCAGACCTATGGCAGTTTCTTACAAAGCAGGAACTCAAAAGTGATATTCTATTTCCTTACCATTTTGGGTGAGTGTTTCTGTCTTGAGCACATTCTTTTTTGTTTACTCCATGCATGGTATGTGGCCGGCTAATCGATGAGTTATGCATGACGTACTGTGCATGTATCATGTCCGCAGGTTCCACTGGATTCTGCTAGTAATTAAAGTTGACACCTCAGAATGTCCCGTCCACGACTCTCTGAATAAGGATCCAAAGCTTTGGGTCGACATGAGAAGAATGCTGCAGAAGTAATTATTTTCATTCATTTGCGCTCTATATCGATCGGCCTATTTCGTTCATTTCCTAATATCAAGTAACTAATAACTCTCTTGTTCATTTAATTTTCTTTGCCTCGTAGGGTTTGGAGACGGTTCGTAGATACAAAGGTCGGTGAATTCAAAAAAGAGCTAGAATTCAAAAGGGCAAAGGCTAAGAATGGTGAGGATATTCAGCCAGCGGGGACCAATCTATGTGCATACTATGTCTGTGAGATGATCCGGAGATACACCTCTGAGCGGGTTCCGAGTGATACCAATGCTCAGAGGAATAACCTCCGGATGATGCTTAGTCCAGAAGCTCGCTTCCGACCACTTCAAGAGGAACTAGCTGGATGGTTCAAGAGGGAAGTCCTCCATCCTAAAGGAGAACACCATTACGAGGACGTAGAACTTTATATGCATTAAATTATGTATGGAAACTTGTTCAAAATTGTATATGGTCATCCGATGATATTGAATATATATTGTATATTCCTCTTGAATTCTTTTTGGTTCTAATTTCAAATTTGTTTGAAATTGTACATTCATATGCATGTATGTAGTACCGTAGAATATGTGAAACTCCTTCAAAATTAAAATAAAGCACAAAAGAAATAAAACAATACAAATTAAACAGAAAACAGGTTTAAGGGGGGGGGGCTAAAACCCTAAACCTGCGGCGGCCTTTAGTCGCGGTTGGCCAGAAGAACCGCGACTAAAGGTCCTCCGCCCCGACGGCCACCTGGCGCCCACGTGGACGGGCCTTTAGTCGCGGTTCTTAAGCAACCGCGACTAAAGGGTGGGGCCTTTAGTCGCGCCCGTTCGGTCGCGGTTGCGCAACCGCGACTAATGGCAGTTGCGAACCGCGACCAAAGGCCCTTTTTCCTCCAGTGAGTGTGAGATTTTCACCATTCAGGCCTTTAGATGTGCATTTGACTTTTTTGAAACAATGAGGCAAAGTGAAGCAATGCATAACTATAGGATATATAAAATGAGAGTTTAACGAGACATGAGAGACAACAACAACAACCACTGAATGATCGGCCAGGCCATCATCTATTCTAGATACCCACGCTAGACAAAATGATTGAAATGCAAACGCAAAACCAATCACAAGCATTATCATAGATAGTATAGGCCACCCCGCAAAAAAAAAAAAAAAAAAGATAGTATAGGCCGTATCCATTGGCGGCGATGTTTTATAGCTGTATTAATTCTTAACCACTTAACTATGCTTCTTCAAAGTCATCGAGTTTCCACTGGCCATTGGCGCCCTTGACCATCTATTTGTTGTTAATGACCCACTAGCACGCCGGCACCGGGTCTTCGTCTTTCAGCAGGTCGGGATTCTTGTTCACCAGTGCCACGTCACAGCCTACCACCAGGTTGAAGTCCATCTTGTTGCCATGATCTCCTGCAACACCGTGCATGTACAACTCCTGCACGTGGTGCACTAATTTTTTATTAATAATAATTAATAATCAAGCAATTACGAAACTAGGAAAGGATAAATTTGAGAAATAGTAAGGACGTTGGGCATTACAGCGTCCAGGTGCGGACGCTAGCACAAACAGCGTCCAAGGGTGGACGCTGGTATCAGTCCCGTCCATCATTAGGTTGGCCCCACTAGCAATCCAGGAGCCGGTTGACTCTGGTTTGGGGCTGTCATCCCCTCGGCCCCCTCTGCACGGCCGCCGCCGCCTTCCACCTCTCATCTCCTCGACCACCTCTCCACGGCCGCCTCCGCCCTCCACCCCATCTCTCGCTCATCTCCTCAAGGTCACCTCCCATCATCCCCTCGCGCACCACCTCTGCTAATCCCCTTGTTGAATCCTTGACAGTCAAACTAGGTTGGCCCACCACGGTACCGAGTCCGACGGAGGTGACGGCCCCTCTCTCATCTCTCCACCGCGGTCTCCACATCTGGACCGTTCCTCATCCCAGCATTGCTCGCAGCATCAATCGTCGCCCGCCGGGGCACACCATAGGTAGGCACTGTAATATTTCTGTGAAACTGGTATACGTACTTCTTGATCTCCAATTGAATGACACACTACAGTAGATGCTAGCATATCTCAACTGTTAATGCATTGGTATTTGTCACTTCACATTGGCTAAGCTCATGTTGCAGCCAAATTATGTCTAAAAACGAAAAATGGATGTTTCTCTCAATGTGTTACTCCAGATCTGATGAAAATTTCCCAGAATACTAGTCATCATATGGTAGTCCTTCTGTCAAAATGTCCTTAAATTCTCGACACTTTTTTTTCGCTGTTCAAAATTTTGGCCAAATTACGGCTGAAAACAAAAAATGGACAAATCTCTCAAAGTGTGACTCCGAATTTGATGAAAATTTCACGGAATAGTAGTCATCATATGGTAGTCCTTGTGTTAAAATTTCATAAAATTCTGGACACTTTTTTTCGGTTCGAAGAATGGACTCGAGCATTACAGAAAACAAAGATACTAAATTTGGATACATAAAAAAAATGAAAATGTGCCACCACGAATGCAAATCATAATCCCGTCTGTCATCAACTAGATGATGTGGTCTTCTATTTACTTGATCTCTTCCCCTTGGTTGATGTGCTCTTCCCTTGACTCGACCTCTTCCCTTTGGATGATGTGTTTTCCCTTGACTTGACATGTTTCCTTTGGATGATGTGTTGTTCTCTTGAATCAACCTCTTTCCTCGACTCGACGACGAGCTATGTCCTAGACCGGACGATGTGCCTGAAGGTAAGACACACAAGTTAAATCATGTGAACAAATTTTACATATAAACCAGTATTGATAGCTAGCTTCTATACCAGTTTGATTATTGTCTATTGTGGAACGTCGGACCTGGTGCCCCATTCACCTTCCTTGCATTTCATCCATGTACATTGGAATCTTTTTGTGCTGATGTAGCCCATGGTTTATTAACTTCACATCGGGAAGAATAGTAGGGGCACTATATGTTGGCCACTCATTTTTGTTACCATAAGGATGAAATTGCCCAGCCCAAGTGTTTGCAAGCACTTGGGAAGAGTAATACGAATGTACTATTTCATTTTCATTCAGATTCCTATATTTGCAAACAGCAAGCACATGCCACACCAGTTAGGTTTGGCTTTAGGTTGTCACAAGATGGATCAATATTTGGTTGCAAAGTGACCTTGTACTTGAAGTCCCTGTGAATAAAAACAACATGATCTCCATGGCATAAAGAAACCCTCTTGTTATCAACCTTCACCTGAAATATTCCAACTTCATCGCCATACGAAATGACATGCATATGTCCTGCCTTGTCGCCCCTTTTCACCAATAGTTTGTCACTCGTTCGGACCATTGCTTTCCTCCATCAACCAAGTTAAGAGCACTTCGTCTTCTTTCTACAAACCACTCCAGACACTTTGAAAACATTTCCTCCATGATCGCTGCCACCGGGAGCCTTCAGGAAAGCCTAAACGCGTTGTTTAAGGACTTGGATCCATTGCTTGTTATGATCCCCCAACGGTATCCCCCGTCCATGCATTGAAATACTTTTTCAGGTTTTTCCTGCTCATTTCTGTCTTCCTGCAAATACTTACCGACCTTTCTAGGATATGTCATTGCATCGGGACAAGTATGTGCAATAGATGACATGCTCTCGTCAAACTTAAGAGGTTTCTTTTTCTTCACTACCCACTTGAATATTTCCAAAATGTCATCATCCCGATAAGATTTGTATTGGTTCTCCGCGACATGTTGAGAGCAAAATCGATGAACACACTCACTAGCACCCTCATTCCAACCAATGTGTGGCTACTTAAATGCGCATTTGATAGCTTTGTGCCGATCTGAAATAACACACATGAAAATAATGTGGTCCAGGAGCTCCAATATCCAAGCGAGCTTGCATTTTAAGGTTGTACTGATCATCGCCATGTCCAATTCCTCGACATATCCCACTCTTGACATCTTGAAAAGTGGTTTCGTCGGTTGCTGGAAAAGTGACTTTGGGAGGAACACTATAATACACACCAGTGGATCCATGTTGCACTTCACCATCCACATATACCAGTAGAATTACATGTATCTCCACCTGCTAACATGCACATGCAAGTAGTAAATATCACAAACCTAACATTGAACTACTGCCGACTATCCAAAGTTGAATTTTCGCAACCTATCAGTTATCCTAAACAAACCTATTTGCAATCATACCACCACATGAATAGAAACAAAATCATCTACATACTGTTTGCTTACAAGTCATTGAATAAATTGGACAAAGACCGGAACCAACAGAGATGCAAGATGACCTTACCATAAATCGCATGCGGCAACCACCGGATAGATTGGGGGATCCTAATGGTGAGAAGCGAACAAGAGAGATAGGGTTGCAGTGATGATCAGATATGTCAAGTGCTGGAAGCTAGTTAGCACATGGCGAGGTCGAGGAGCGACGAATCGATGCGTACTAGGGTTTACATGCGTGTATTAGAGAAAAGTGACTCGGTTTAATCTATTTAGAGTAGTTGGACAAACCATTAACTGGGATGTTGTTCGCGGTGGCATCCAGACCTAGACGTTGTTCTCAATAGCGTCCATGTGTGGACGCTGTTTTCCTTGGCGCCCAGACATGGACGTTGTTCTCGATAACGTTTGTGTATGGACGTTGTTTTCCTTGGCATCCTTCCTATTTTTCAGATTCGGATAGATCCTTTCCCATTGTCGTAGTTACGTGATTATTGATTACTATTAATAAAAAAATCGGTGTGCTGCGTACCCATTTTTTGAGATCACGTAGGGTGACCGGTCCATGTCGATTGGCAGCATTGATGTGGGGATGTGCGTATAGCTCAGTATGATCCCATGGGGCGGGTTCATTGGCACGATGTCTTTGGCGTTCTTCACGTGAAGTGCCCACGGGAGGTCAAATGACTCGAAGGGGGACTTGAACCTGTTGTTCCCGACTCGTGGGCTCGTGAATACTATTGCGGTCACAGGGCACGGCGGTTGATTCGAGGGAGGGGGCACGTTGACGTCGTTGGCCACCATGTCGATGGCGTTGAGGGTGGCGAGTGACGCGTCGAGGCTGTGGCTAGTGATGGTGATGCTGGTCACCTCGTCCTTGTACTCCTCCAATAGCCTCCGCACCCGCTCGAGAACCTGCGTGCATGCGTACACCTTTAGTGAAGACAAAATCTCGAGGTTGAACCCGTCATGGGCGGACTGACACAAGCTCTCCATAGGTGATAACGAAGCGTCAGAGGTCGCTGTCCAGCGGGTACAGGAGGCCAGCCCATGAGTCCGAGCCCTGGAGCTCGCTCCACCAGCTGGCGATGTTTCCGGCTCCAAGCTTTGGAGCCGGCGACAGTATGGGCGCGTGTGCAGTGGGCGCCTTTACTGGTAGTGTCTTGCTCATGCTCGCAGTGACACTACAACTATGTGTTGCTTTTGGCTAGTTGGCTGGCTAGTTGGTTCTCTCAGCTTAAATAGTTGGGCATCTATTTATAGGATAAAACCAAAGGATCCTATGGTCTTATCCTCAGCCCATTCCAATTCGTTGCTTGGAGGTGATCGATAAATCTATGCTGCGTATCCCCGCGTTTAAAAAATTCTACGCAGGGATCTTTGCCGGCTACATCGTCAACATCATGCGGTCACTTATATTTAAATCCTTATAATTTTTTTCTCAATTCTTTTAGTTTTCTCACGTACATCTCAAACAATTGCACACTATTTCATCACTCATTCGAATGATTCAAATTCAACACACAACAAATCAACCATGAACACGCATATAGTTGCCCGGATCGAGCAATTCAGATCAAAACATGCATAGAGTTCATCCAAAAGGCACCCAAACGATCAAGCTTGATCCAAAATCATCATAACATAGCAGGTATTTTTGTTTAATTAGCCCTACCAAATGCATAAACATGAATTCATGCACCATCACCATCAAGGAAATCATCACCACCTCAAAGGCCTCCATCATCACCACTTCCAAGGCCACATCATACCCATGGACACCGCCCACCATCACCTTCTTGTCCACCACCATCCCCAAGACCACCACCGCCATCCTCATGGCCACGACAACCATCACCAAGAGAGTCCTCCTTTTAGTTGACGGTCTCTAAACGACTGAGCTCCAAATTTTTTTTGTCGTGGCATCCATTCTAGTTGGGTTTATGAACATGATATCACGTTCTATGGCCTTCTTCTCTGTCACAACCCTATCCTCCTCAAGTGCAAGCCTATGCTCCTTCTCCTTGAACCTCCTGTCTTTGGCCGCGGACTTGGACATCCATTTCCCTTCCTCGAAAGACTTGAGCTCATTCCACCTTGACATCTCTCTTCTTTACGTTCGGCCGCCAATGATTTCTCGGTCTCAATCATACCACAAGTTCTTCCTTGTAGGTGCCACCGAAGGCTCCTCTATTTTGCAATCTTGTTACCATCCAACCTCTTGTTGGGATTTTCATCCTCCTCGTCATTAGCTTCAATGGATATGCTAATCATTAACCTCTTCAATGTGGTCTTGAAGTTCCACCTAAGCCACTTCTAATTGTTGAGAAGTTCTTTGTAGAAATGGTGCAATGTGAAGCCCTTGCCACCATTCTCCTTGTTGTGTTGCTTGTGTATCTCCGAGATGATAGGCCCATATATCGAGATTTGCACCCCACTCGATGGCGAATTATTAACTTGATCGATACAACCGGACCATTGGTTGCATTGCTCTAGGATATTACCACAATGGTGCCCAAGAAATCCTTAAGCGCATCTTGATGGGACTTCCACAATGGTGCTATAGTACCCTTCAATCCTAACCCAAAAAATTCTCTTTTGATAGATCTGTTCCAACTGATACATCAAGCGACGCATTCACCCAAGCATGACACGAAGCAATGTCTTATTGGAAATAGTTGTGTGTCCTCAACCTTGATTGTGTCTGAAAAAATATGCCCTAGAAGCCATAATAAAGTTGTTACTCTATATTTCCTTATTCATGATAAAGGTTTATTATTCATGCTAGAATTGCATTGATCAAAAGCCTTAATATGTGTGAATACATAAACAAACACCGTGTACCTAGTGCGCCTCTACTAGACTATCTCGTTGATCAAAGATGGTTAAAGTTTCCTAACCATGGACACGAGTTATCATTTGACAACGGGATCACATCATTAGGAGAATGATGTGATGTACAAGACCCATCCGTAAGCTTAGCATAATGATCGTTCAGTTCTATTGCTATTGATTTCTTCATGTCAAATACATATTCCTTCGACTATGAGATTATGTAACTCCGGATACCAGAGGAATACCTTGTGTGCTGTCAAACGTGACAACGTAACTGGGTGATTATAAAGGTGTTCTACAGGTATCTCCGAAGGTGTTTGTTGAGTTGGCATAGATCGAGTAGGATTTGTCACTCTGAGTATCAGAGAGGTGTCTCTGGGCCCTCTCGGTAATACACATCATAAGCTTGCAAGCAAACGACTAAGGAGTTAGCCACGAGGTGATGTAATACAGAACGAGTAAAGAGACTTGCCAGTAACGAGATTGAACTAGGTATAGAGATACCGACGATCGAATATCGGGCAAGTAACATACCGATGGACAACGGGAATTACATATGTTGTCATAACGGTTCAACTGATAAAGATCTTCATAGAATATGTAGGAGCCAATATGGGCATCCAGGTTCCGCTATTGGTTATTGACCAGAGAGGTCTCTCGGTCATGTCTACATAGTTCTCGAACCCGTAGGGTCCACACGCTTAACATTCGATGACGATATAGTATTATATGAGTTATGTGATTTGGTGACCGAATGTTGTTCAGAGTCCTGGATGAGATCACAGACATGACGAGGAGTCTGTAAATGGTCGAGAGGTAAAGATTGATATATAGGACGATGGTATTCGGATACCGGAAGTGTTTCGAGGGGTACTAGGTACTTATCGGGTCACCGGAAGGGGTTCCGGGCACCCCCGGCAAAAGATATGGGCCTTATGGGCCAAGAGGGGAAACACACCAGCCACAAGGGGCTAGTGTGCCCCCCATATGGGCTGGCATAAGGAGGAGAAGGAAAGGGGAGAAGGGAAAGGTAAGTGTGGATTAGAATTCCCACTTCCTTC
>NC_041381.1:675850094-675861973 GCF_002162155.2 Triticum dicoccoides | reverse complement strand
ATTCAAACCTACTTGGGGCGCCCCTTGGCCTTTCCCCTCTCCCTCCCACTGATGTCTACTATGCAACTTTATTCTTGTAGACACATGTTGGGCCTCAAAGCGCAGAGTTTTGTAGTACATTAGCAATTTTCCCTCAAGTGGATGACCTATGGTTATCAATCCATGAGAGGTGTAGGTTGAAGATGGTCTCTCTCAAACGACCCTGCAACCAAATACAAGAAATCTCTTGTGTCCCCAACACACTCAATACAATGGCAAATTGTATAGGTGCACTAGTTCGACGAAGAGATGGTGATAAAAGTGTAATATGGATGGTAGAAATATATTTTTATAATATGAATAAACAAAAACAGTATTGCAATGATGGAAAGTGAGCCCAGGGTCCATACTTTTGCTAGTGCAATCTCTCAGCAATGCTAATATAATTGGATCATATAACCATCCTTGAAAGTGCAATGAAGAATCACTCCAAAGTTCCTATCTAGCGGAGAGCATAAGACGAAATTGTTTGTAGGGTACGAAACCACCTCAAAGCTATTCTTTCCATTCGATCTATTCAAGAGTTTGTACTAAAATAACATGAAGCTATTCTTTCCGTTCGATCTATCCTAGAGTTTGTACTAAAATAACACCAACACAAATTCAGATTTATATATTCAATCCAACACAAAGAACTTCAATGCATAGATTACCCCAATGTCAATACGAAAGACAAGAACGTGCATCAACCCCTATGAATAGATTGCCCCAATGTCACGGAATCCGCGAGTTGAGTGCCAAAACATATATCAAGTGAATCAATACGATACCTCATTGTCACCACGAGTATTCAATTGCAAGACATATATCAAGTGTTCTAAAATCCATAAAAGTATTCAATCTGATAACAATGAAATCTCAAGGGAAAAACTCAATTCATCACAACAAGACAGAGAGGGGAAAACACCATATGATCTGACTATATTAACAAAGCCCGCGATACATCAAGATCGTGACATCTCAATAAGACGAGAGAGAGAGAGAGAGGGATTAAACACATAGCTACTGGTACAAACCCTCAGCCCCGAGGGTGGACTACTCCCTCCTCATCGTGGTGGCCGTCGGGATGATGGAGATGGCCACCGGTGATGATTCCCCCCTCCGGCAGGGTGCCGGAATGGGGTCTAGATTGGATCTCATGGATACAGAGGCCTTGCGGCGGCGGAACTTCTGATCTAGGGTCTATCCGAGGGTTTTCAGAATATTTGGGAATTTATAGGGCGAAGAAGGGGTACGGGAGGCCACCGAGGTGGGAACAACCCACGAGGGCGCGCTTGGCCCCCCAGGCGCGCCCTGGTGGGTTGTACCCCCCTCGGGGCACCCCCAGGTGCTGCTCTGGCCCAATGGTTCTCTCCTGGTCCGTAAAAATCCACAAAAAGTTTCGCGGTGTTTGGAGAACTTTCATTTCTGCACAAAAAACAACACCATGATAGTTCTGCTGAAAACAACGCCAGTCTGTGTTAGTTCCATGCAAATCATACCAAAACCATATAAAATTGTTGTAAACATGGCATGAATACTTCATAAATTATAGATACGTTGGAGACGTATCAGCATCCCCAAGCTTAATTCCTACTCGTCCTCGAGTAGGTAAATGATAAAAGAAATAATTTATGAAGTGTGAATGCTAGCAAAGTGCACAAGTTTGATCAATGACAATTTCAATCACTTTTCCTAGCATCATAACAAAAACCTTTTCTCATAAAAACTCATCATGTTAAAGTAGCAACCAATTCACATGTTAAGGTTCAAACAATGAATTCTCTTCAAACTCAACAACCTATGTTCTCAGTCACCAAGCAATTGCAATTCAACTTATTCAATAGGTTTTAAGTAAGAGCTCCACATACTCAACCATCATATAGTCTTCTAGGATTGCTAACACTCACCGCATACACATGAGAAAACGTTTCAACCAGACACATAGAAAGATAGGGGCTTATTGTTTTGCCTCCCAACGTATTCACCTCAAGGGTGATGTCAACAATAATAACTCATGCTACCCATATCCAAATGGATATATGTGCCTAGATATTTCCTCACCACATGATGCTTGCCAAAAGAGAAAAATAAAAAGGAATAGAGAGAAAAAATTTGACTCTTTGCATAAAAGTAAATACTGAAAAGTAAAAGATAGGCCCTTTGCAGAGGGAAGCATAGGTTGCCATGCACTTATTTGTTTGTATGCTCAACCCCTTAGTGCAAAAGAATGTCACTTTATATTGCCCCTTGTGATAGCAACCTTTATTATGCAGTCTGTCATTTTTATTATTCGCCATCACAAGTTTGTGCAATGCTCAATTTTCTCTTACACTAAATTATCAAACACTTTTAGAAGCAATTTTTATTGCCTTATTGCACCAATGACAACTTACTTGAAGGATCTTGCTCAATCCATAGGTAGGGATGGTGGACTCTCAAAACAAGATTTGGGTTTAAGGGTTTTTGGATGCACAAGTAGTATCTCTACTTGGTGCGGAATTTTTGGCTAGCAAAGATAGGGGGGCAAGCACCACATGATGAAGGATCTATGAAAATATAACTTCTATGTGAATATGAACAAACATAAATCATTATGTTGTCTTCCTTGTTTGGCATATAATATTTTGATGGGGTATCACAATCACAAAAGATTTCCAATATAGTGTATTTGCATGTGAAAGTTCTCTTCCTTCTACTAAATATTCGTGAATTGATTGTGTGACCAATATTGTGATTGTCAAGCCTCAAAAGAACTCATTTTCTAAACCAAATGTGAAGCTACCACTAGGCATGATATGATTTCAACTTCATGACATTCAATCTATTCAGCAATTTACTCATAGGATATAAGTGAAGCACAAGAGTAATGACAAACTACTCCAAAAAAGATATAAGTGAAGATCAAGCGAGTAGTTATGTAAATGGGTAGCTATTTGAGGACTATATTTTATTAAAAACTTTCAGATCTAAGTAATTTATTAAAACAGCAAGCAAAAGCAAAACAAAATAAAATAACATTCTAAGAATAGCACACATCATGTGAATAAGCAAAAACTTAGGCTCAACCGATACTAACCGATAATTGTTGAAGACGAAAGGTGGGATGCCTACCGGGGCATCCCCAAGCTTAGATGCTTGAGACT
Source organism: Triticum dicoccoides (assembly GCF_002162155.2). Classification (NCBI taxonomy): domain Eukaryota; kingdom Viridiplantae; phylum Streptophyta; class Magnoliopsida; order Poales; family Poaceae; genus Triticum; species Triticum dicoccoides. The sequence continues at coordinate 675,858,809 of NC_041381.1, read as the reverse complement.
TCTTGGAAATTACCTTGGGATGCCTTGGGCATCCCCAAGCTTGAGCTTTTGTGTCTCCTTAATTCCTCTCATATTACGGTTTCCCTAAATCTCAATAACTTCATCCACACAAAACTCAACAAGAACTCGTGAGATAAGTTAGTATAAATCAATGCAAAAAACCTTATCATTCTCTACTGTAGCAAGTCACTAAAATTATTATTCAACATTTCGTACTAAATGCCTCTGCATATTTAATACTCCTATCCTCAAATAGAATCATTAAACAAGCAAACATATGCAAAAAATGCAAACATAACAACAATCTGCCAAACTAGTACAGTCTGTAACGAATGCAAGAGTATCAATACTTATTAAACTCCAAAAATTATGAAAAAACTACCACACTGTAGAAACTTTATTAGAGCTTAATTTTCAAAATGTTTCAACATTTTATCATATTCTGACTTTTCTAGGGAATTTTTGCAACATCGATAAACTTTCTGTTTTGAAACAGCAACATGTATACTTGCAAAATAAGCATGGCAAGGGCTATACTTGACATTTTTATTGAAATAAAAGATGAAAAACATTATTATAAATAACAACAAGCAAATCCTGGCAAAATAAATTGATGCTCCAAGCAAAAGACATATCATATGACGAATGAAAACATAGGTCCAAGTGCGGTTACCGATAATGTTGGAGATGAAAGAGGGGATGCCTTCCGGGGCATCCCCAAGCTTAGTTGTTTGGAAATTCCTTGGAAATTAACTTGGGGTACCTTGGGCATCCCCAAGCTTAGGGTCTTGTCACTCCTTATTCTCCTCATATCTACATCTCACCCAAAACTTGAAAACTTCAATCACACAAAACTTAACGGAACTTTGTGAGATATGTTAGCATTATAAAGAGAAAACCATTTCACTTTTGGTACTGTAAAAAACAAGATTCATAATTGTTTCCACACAATGCCTACTGTAGCATATCATTTCTACAATTTATACACGCCAGCTGTCCCAAAATATCTACCCACCTAACGGTCATATTATTGAAGGGCATTTATGTCTTATCAAGTCGGGCTGCTCCCCATGCTATAAATAGCCGCCCCCTACAACCACTAGTTGGTTGGATGCTCCGAGAGAAACTGACACTTGTCATTTGAGAGCAACCCATCTTCCGAGGACTTTGAACGAAAATCATCAAGTGAGTAAAACCCAAACCCAAACACCTTCAAACCCAAAGTGATATAGCATCACTGAAGAGATTGATCCTGCATGGATCTGACACTTGTTTCCTTTGAAGACTTTGCTTCTTCCAGACGGTTAGGCGTCAAGGTCTAGAGCATCCAAGAGAATTGTGGATCACCGAGTGACCGAGTTTGTGAAGGTTCGGAAGTCATCTGAAGACTTACCACGAGTGATTGGGCGAGGTCTGTGTGACTTTAGCTCAAGGAGAATACAGTGAGGACTGTGTGTCTGGGACTGTGTGTCCTTTGATTTAAATACCTAGCCGCTCCAACCATATGTACAACTGAGACAACAGTTGGAATTGGTCTACCAAATCATTGTCTTCACCAAGCCTACTGGTTCTATTTCCTCAACTCATTCAATTCCTCATTTCACCTGTTGTATGCTTGTTCATATCTGTTTGAAGACTTTGACTAAAGACTTTCTCAAGTTCCTCAGTTCAATTTCTTCAGTCTGTTCGTCTTCATCTTGTGTTATCCTGTGTTTACGCTTTTTGTACTCTGTGCTTGTCTTCATTTCATCATGATGACTATGCTTGTGTTCTACCATGTTTACTTCTGAGTACTTATTCCGCTGCAAGTAGTTCTTTGCTAAGCAATTTCCTCACCCTGAAATTCCTTAGTGAAGAGTTCATAAAAGTTGCCTATTCACCCACCACCCCTCTAGTCGATATAACGCACTTTCACTCACCAATAGCTTTGCGCCTTTCTTCATTGAAGCGGCGAAGAAACTGCTTGACCGGTTTGAACTTGGGATCAATATTAAGAGTGTGCTCAGCGAGCTCCCTCGGTACACCGCATGTCAGAAGGTTTCCATGCAAAGATGTCCCGGTTCTCATGGATGAACTCGATGAGCGTGCTTTCCTATTTCGGATCCAGATTAGTGCTGATACTAAACTGCTTGGATGAATCGCTAAGGAAAAAATCAACCAGCTTAGTCTCATCAGCCGATTTAAACTTCAGGGCCGGGTCATGCTCTATGGTTGGCTTTTTCACAGAAGTCATATCTGCCGGATCAACATTGTCCTTGTAGTACTTCAGCTCCTCTGCCGCGCAAACCGACTCAGCATAAGCCGCATCACCCTCTTCACAATCCAAAGCGATCTTCCAGCTCCCATGTACCGTAATGGTCCCCTTATGACCCGACATCTTGAGTTGTAGATAAACATAACAGGGCCTTGCCATGAACCTAGCATAAGCCGGCCGTCCAAATAGGGCGTGATACGGGCTCTGAATTTTCACCACTTCAAAGGTTAAGGTTTCTAATATGGAATCACGATCATCTCCAAACACGACCTCCAGAGCTATCTTACCGACCGGGTATGCCAATTTACCAGGTACCACACCATGGAAAACGGTGTTTGACGGTTTAAGATTCTTATCCATCAGCCCCATGCGACGGAAGGTTTCATAGTACAGAATGTTGATGCTCCTCCCTCCATCCATGAGCACCTTGGTGAACTTATAACCTCCAACCTGAGGCGCCACCACCAAAGACAGATGACCCGGATTATCAACCCGGGGCAGATGATCCTCTCAACTCCACCCAATGGGCTGTTTAGACCAGCGCAACTAGCGGGGCACTGCCGGTTCAACAGAGTTCACTACCCTTTTGTGAAGCTTCTGATCACGCTTGCATAGGCTAGTGGTGAAGACGTGATACTGCCACTGTTCAACTGCTTTGGGTGGCTCTGATAACCCGACTGTTGCTGATTCCCTTGATTATTCTGCTGTTTGTAACCACTCTGGTCACCCTGATTGCCTTTATTACCATGTCCATTTTGATTACCTTGAAATCCCGAGTTAGAGCCGCCTCCACCATAACCCGGCCCATGAGATTGGGGTCCTGAACCGCCGGACGGTCCTTGATCATACCGGAAAAGATCCGAATTTTTGAACTCCCACATAATAAAACAATCCTTCCAGAGGTGCGTAGCTGGCTTCTCTTGCGTCACATGCTTTGGGCAAGGCTGGTTGAACATGCGCTCAAGATTGATACCTAACCCTCCACTCCGCAGGGGTGTTTTACCCTTATGCCCCTGTCCATTATCCTGCGCATTGGTGTTAGCCACAAAGTCTAAGCTGTTTTCCGCTTTACGCTTACCATTGCCCGTCGGGTTATGTGGCTGCCCTTTGGTGTTGCCGCCCTTCTTTCTCTTCCCCGGCTTTTCCTTGTCAGACTTTGGATCCTTGGTTCTATCAGAGTTGGCATACTTAACCAAGCTGCAATAAGTGTTCCCATGTCATTGCAGTGACGCTTGAGCTGTCCCAACTTCAACTTCAGAGGCTTGAACCAGCAATTACCCTCCAACGTCAGGACCGTTGTATCACCATTGATGCGATCTGATGAGTGCAAGATTTCCTAAACCTGGCGCACCCAATGGGTTGTTGACTCGCCTTCTTCTTGGACACAGGAGGCTAAGTCCACAATCGAGATAGGCTGCTTGCACGTGTCCTTGAAATTCATAATAAACCGGTTCTTCAACTCGTCCCATGACCTAATGGAGTTAGGCGATAAACTTTTCAGCCAAGTGCGAGCGGTTCCTTCCAACATCATGGTGAAGTATTTAGCACACGCCGCACCATCCACATCCAGCATCTCCATCGCCATCTCATAGCTTTCGACCAATGACTCGGGGTGCAGGTCAGCAGTGTAATTGGGCACCTTAAGAGGACCCTTGAAATCCTAAGGCAATCGTACATTACGTAGAGCCGGGCTGAGACGCGGCACCCCCAAAGAACTGAAAACAACCCCTGGTTCCACTGAAGTCGTCGCACGAACCGGGGTAAGCTGATGTGCCATATCATGTGCAGCTAACTCAGCTTCACGACGTGCTCTGCCCTGGTTTGCCACATCCTGTGCATCCGCTCTCCCACCTGCCAGGTTAGTCCTGCGGGGCAGATTATGATTCCGTCCGCTGCTTGACAGAGCCGGTTCCTCAACATGCCTGTTGTAACTCCGGCTCAGGCGAGGGGTAGAATGAATCATGTCCCGACTATACGAATAAGCCTGCTTCTGAACCATTGTTGTTTGGAGGAGATCTCTGGCCCGCCGTGTCTCAACCGCTGCCGGAGAATCACCTTCTATCGGAATAGCTGCCAACCGTGATGCAGCGGCAATCATATTATCCAAAGGGGTAGAAAAATGACCCAGCGGTGCTGGTACGTACTGAGGCAGATCATGATTCTGTCGAGGTGGGTCCATCGTCCGTGGCTGATCTGGCGCTCCTGTCCCAGGTGCCGCAACCCGGTTTATCGCTGCCGGGTTACTAGTTCCCGCTCCTGGCGTGTTAAAGAGGTTCCTTGCTTCATAAACTGACAGTAGACGAGACTGGTACCTCCTCCTCATCACCTCGTTTGAAGCGTTCTGGTCCAGCATAAGCCGGTAAGACTCTGCATGAACTCGCTGAGCTTGGGCATCCAAAGCGGCCCGCTCCTCAGCCATCCTGGTCTCCTCAGCAGCCATATCCTCCTTGGCCTGAGCTATCTGATCCCGCAATTTTCTGACCTCTGCCTGCATTATGCTCATCCTGATTATACGGATTAACCTCAGTGGTCAACAATGTTGCTAAAGCGTCTAGTAAACCGGACAAGACTTGAGCCGGCAGGCGTGCGGGGCCTCCTGCCCCGGCTGCCGATCCGTAAATCATTGTTGCTGCTACTGAGGAGTGCGGCACGGGCTGTGTACCGGCCATGAAGATTGCAACCCCATTTGGCAGTTCAAAGGGGTCCGGAATACTGTCGCCATCGGAACAGCCCCGAATCGACCATCCTGCAGTTGGTACAATGACTCGGTCTCCCCAGTGGATGATTCTCCATCGGAATAGATAGCCGTCTCACCATCGGATACCGGTTCAGATTCTGCACCATGGATGAATCCTACAAACGCATGCTTCATGGCGGGCTGAACCCGGGCAGGGCTTGCATGCTGAGCCATCTCGACGAGGTCGGTGCAGATGTCCGGCTCAGGGCCCGGTTCGCCGATCTTGCCGATGAAGATGTGAATTCCTCCAAAGGGGACCCGGTACCCATACTCGATTGAGCCGGCGTCGGGGCCCCAGCCTGCGTCGTCGATGTAGATCTTGTCGCGACGACTCTTGGTCATCCGGCCCACTGCATATCCCTTGAGTCCTTCGAACTTGCCCTCTAAGAACTTGAAACCATCGTGCGATAGCCCCACGGTGGGCGCCAACTCTCGTGGAATTGTCACGTCAGATGTCCTAACATAAGGACTTAGTCGTGGAGCCATCGCAACAAGATTAGCTTAAAGGGGTTAAACCGGACAAAGGACATAGGGAGTTTATACTGGTTAGGCCCCTTGCGGTGAAGGTAAAAGCCTACGTTCCAGTTGTGATGGAATTGATGGGGTTTCGATGATCAGGGAGCGAATCCGCTTTGCCTGGCTCTCGAGTTGTTATCTGTTGTCCCTAAACCGCCACCGGGTCGACCCTTTATATACACAGGATGATGCCCGTCGGTCCACAGATTCCCGAGCCGGTTCATAAACGTGTCGAGCTTGGTATCTACTCTTTCATGTCTTACATTACAAGTTACACGCCTATGGCGGTTTATGTCTATGGGCCCTAACCCGCCTCTGGGCTTTGGGATCCCTTGTCATGTATCGTCCATAAGTCGCCATTTTCTATAACTTCATGGGCTTTAATATTGGTAGTCTCTCTATGGATAAACCGGACCCTCCTGGGCGGTTTATACCCACCAGTTATATCCCCAACACAACCTGAACTAAACGTACGCCATGTCGCATCACGATGGTCTGCCCTTAGTCTTCCAGTTTCCTGAGGAAGGCACCCAGCCAAAGTCTCAAGAACATAAGGCGCTTTGAGACGAGCTTGAACCGGCCTTGCGGGAAGATATCGTGCCTGTCCCTGCTCCCGTTCCGGCTCCCGTCGCCCTGACAGCGCCAGTGCCCAACCCCTTGACATTGATGGGCTGGGAGCCACACATTATCGCCGAGCTTGATGCCACGGGGTTCCACGTGGTCCCCGCTGACTTTCACGCACCCGTGCACCTACCAGCGCATGCGCTTGCACGTGCACTGACGCGCATGCCCATGCCAGTGCCTGTGCAACTGCCAGTGCATGCGCCTGCGCGTGCACTAACATGCGCACCTGTGCCGGTGCCCGTGCACTCGAATGTCTCCCTGCACCGTTGCCAACGTCTATTCCAGTGCGGGTGCCAGTGCCCCCCTCAGCGGCATGGATGGCCACCGTTGACCGCTTCCTTGCACCAACGCCAGTCGCCTCCTCCCGCTAGTTGACGCGCTCCTGGAGACCGAAGTCCAGAACATTGTGGCCTTCCTTGAAGCTAGGGCCAATGTCCAGGAGTACGCCGACAATGGCGCAAGACGCCGCCGTCACCGTCGATCAGTGGCCCGACCACACACAGAGCACGACAGAGGAGCTGCTTCTCACCGCAAGACGCCCCCGCCGCCGCCACGTAATCTAAATTTGCCATGAAAAACGTTCGGATTGCCATGCTTAAAACCCAAACATTTATCACTTCCGTTTATTTTAGATTGATCATCGTAATGAATGTAAAGTCGGAGTCAGACTGAATGAAATCTATGGTTTGATCGATTGAATGTTTTGCTAGAGCTGTATCAAATTAAATATAAAATGCCATCAAGCCACATGTATTCCTTCTCATCCAGCGACCTAGACTGCTTCAATGTCGAGCCCTCAACACGTTTAGCGTGCAGCTAATTTCATGCCAAAAATAGTGCTAATCACATAATAACACGCAAATAATATCCTACTTAATATCCGCATGCACTTAATATACTTCCAAATTAACGTGCATTGCACGTACACATTGACTAGTGCTTTGTGAACGCGTCCAGATATGGTCAACGGCGACATCGCCCGCAAGTTCTTCGGGTTTGCCTGTTGCTCTAAATGCAGAAGGGGAGGAGAGAGAGAGAGAGCACACATGGAACCCACCAGTAAGTGAAGGCAAATAGTACGTGCTAACGAGCCGGTCCTGCTAATGTACTAAAAATAATATTACATGGTATCCATTAAATAGGATGTGGTAATATAAAAACATTGTATGAACAAAGGGGGGTACAACAAACATTGTTTTTCTACATATGTTTCCTATTGACGTGCGGCTTGAAGGCCCTGGTCACATGTTCGATCCTCGTCTTTTATTTTTTAATTTGTATATGGGTCCAAATTTGTTTCATGACAGGTGGGCCCCTCGGTGTGTAGTTTGTAGCATTTTAATTTGTGGGCCAAAATTTCTCCCATTCCAAGTGGACTCTCGGTGTGTAGTTTTGTAGCTTATTTATAATAATTAAAGAGAACAACAGAGTTTTTTTGCAACAATACAATGTGCGACGTTGAAGACGAGAAAGGACGTGTGAGAGAGGGATGACCGAGCCAGAGGGAAATCAACTAGGGGAGGTGCGGGAGTTTGGAGTAGTTGTGGGACGAATGCTACGAAGATATAATCTAAACCCACTAGAATAAATGCCTATACAAATTAATCCAAGGTTGGAGTCCCCCTCGCAATGTAAATAGCTCTGGCTTTGCGAGGGATGGGGAGGTAGCTTCAATGTGTGGAAGATACAGTGTGAGAAAGCGAGGTCAATCGAGAGACATATAGATAGAGACACAAAGTGAGTGTGGCCCGACATTCATTGAACAGATATATACACTACTAGGGAAAACCTTATATACAGAACTTTAGCAGTAGCGCTAGTTAAAAAAGCGCGCTACTACTACACAGTAGTAGCGCGTGCAGAATAAGCGCGCTGCACATACATATATAGCAGTAGCGCGTCTCATTGTAACAACGCTACTACTAAAATTCCGACCACTAAGTCGATAGGCTACACATAGTAGTAGCGATCCTTAGGAAACTGCGCTACCGCTAAAATTGTTGTAGCAGCGCGTTTAGGTGTAAAGCGCTACTGCTAATGAAAATAAAATAAAATGAAAAACAAATAGAAAAGGAAATGAAAATGAAAGAAATAGAAAAAAGGGAAAGGAAAAAAATGAAATGTAAAGAAAAATAAATGAAAAAAGGAAAAAAAGGAGGAAGGCATAGTAGTAGCGCGTTTACTGAAACGCGCTATAGCTAACTTAGCTATAGCGCATTTTCAGTAACACGCTGCCATTATGTTTCACTTAACCAGCATTTTTCCTCCCCCGGCCACCACTTCTCCTCCAAATCCCTCGCCGCACTTCGCCGCCGTCTCCCCAATTCACCGTCGCCCCACTTCGCTACCGTCTCCTGCCGGTGTCGACGCCCACAACCTCACCGTCTCCCCCCGAGGCCGCGCTCATCCTCACCTCCGCCGTCTGAGGCGGCCCTCGGCCTCACCATCGCCGCCTCTCGGGCTGCCCTCAACCTCACTGTCGCCGCCGCCTCCCTCGACCTCACCGCCGCCCGAGCCCGCGGAGGACCGCCGCTGCCCGAGCCTGAGCCCGCCCTCCCCGCCCCTGCCTCCATCGTCGAGCACC
>NC_041381.1:675844041-675849684 GCF_002162155.2 Triticum dicoccoides | reverse complement strand
CCACCCCTCCCCCAACCCTCCTCTCTCTGCATTTTAGAGAAAAAATTTATTTTAGAGCAAAAGTTATTTTATAGCAAAAAATTTAGTTTTGAGCAAAAGATGTTAAGTAGTAGATGTTAGAGAAAAAATTAGTTTAGAGCAAAAATTTGGTTTATTGCAAATGTTAGTTAGGGCAGTAGGGATTAATTAGGGTTTTTGTTTTCATAGATGTTTTTTAAAGAAAAAAATGAAGAAAATGTTGTAGCGGTGCTGCTAGTAGTATATAGTGATACTAGTAGATGTTAATTAGGTTAGGGCAGTAGTGGTACTAGTAGATGTTAATTAGATGCTTTTTAGTTCGGGCAGTACGGTTTTGCTAGGTTAATTAGGTTAGTAGTGCTGCTAGTAGTAGTGGTACAGTAGGTTAATTGGGTGAAGTTAAATGAATAACCTAAATGAATGAAATTAGTAGTTAACTGATTTTTTTCCTTTCATCACTATAGAGCACTAAAGTAAACTGAATTTTGTTCTATTAGTAGTTAAATGAATTTTCTTCTACACCTAGTTTTTGAATTAGCTTGTGAAATTTGGACATGTATATTTGGACATGCGGTTGCTCGTGTATATTTGGACATGTGTTGCGATGTCGAAGATGGATATTTGAACACTATTTCCAGGGAATGAAGCCGAGTAGCCTATGTTTTGCCGGAATGTTGATTCATTTTTGTTCCGGCAAATTTCAGGTTCTCGATTTGTCCAATTTTTAGCAAAAGTCATGCCAAAATTTTCCATGAATTTCGGCATGACATGTGCTACAAACTAGGACATATCGAGTGCACGGGATTTGCCGCACCAGGAAGGAGTCAACATTCCTGCAAAGCATAGGCCTTTTTATGTCATTATTCATTTTATTAGGTCTAGAATTAATTGACTAGATTTAATCGTAGGAAACATGGCTAGCAACAATGAAGGACATGGTTCTGGTGACTGCAACAACGTCTACTTGGCGACAGACAAATTTTTTAGGGAAGCCGACGATCAACAATTGATGTTGCTGGGTCCACCTGTCACATCGGAGATTGAGACCGACATCGAGCCCAACGCTGAGACTGGGACCGGCGCTGATACTGAGACCGGCATCGAGACTGGCGATGAGACTGAGACCGGCGTCGAGACTAGCGGAGCCGGTGTAGAACCAAAAGCAAAGAGGCAATGGCTTCCTAACAAGCTCGGGACTACTAGACTGGTGGTCACGAGGACGATGGCATTTTTGAGCCAAACGCGCCCGCGGAAGCACACGCGTGCTACGTTAATCAAATAGGCTGCATCGTACGGACAACCGCCACCATCAACGATGAGAAACTAAAGAAGATAGATAATATGATGCCCTCCCTCTTAAAGAAGCTGCACCAGATATTCTTGTTCCTGGGCCGGAATGAAAAGGATTATAAAGATCCAGATAAGGACCCGGCAATGAAGAAGATAAACAAACACACCATGAGCAAGTTTAGCTACGCGTTGGCCGCCTGGAAAGCAAGGGTGAAACATCGGATCATCAACAAAAAAGAACCCTACTCCGAGATTGTAAAGGGTAATCCGACAATCACGAAAGAGCACTTTGAAATATTCAAGGCGGCTTGCAAGGCCGAAGCTGCCAAAAAAAGTCGAAGTACATGAAGGGGCTTCAATAGAGGAACGTGGGGTGCTACCACCTCGGAAGCCGTGGTTACAGCGGGAAGAGGTCCATATGGGACAAGGAGGACATGGAACACGAGAGTCTCGGCATCCCAGACCCCTTGGCGGAGTTCACCGTCCCGCAGGAGCATGACGTCCTCAGGGCCCGACACTGTTGGGACCTACTTAAGAAGGTTTTCGAGACGAACGCGGTCACGATGGAGTTCATGAGACTGCTGGTAATTTTAATTTCTGATCAATTCGACTGCATGTTACTCATATTTGTAAATGATCCTTGTGCTTTTTGCAGACAGAGAAGCACAGGATTGCGGCCGAAAGTGACTCGCCGTCTGAGGCGTTGGTGAGACCCAAGTGGGACACTCCATTCAACCGGGTGTTGAACATATTGAAAGGACTCCTGGTGGAGACTCAACCATCGTATGGACGCGTGCATGGTGTCGGAGACGGTGCCACGTGGAAGAAGTACTACAGTGAGACCACGGAGGAGAGAAAGGAAAGACGGAGGTTAACTAAAGAAAACATCGACAAGAAGGTTGAGATTGCGGCTGAGAAGAAATCATCTGAGACAACCGCAACAGCGGTAGCTACTGCAAAATAGGTGATTGCAGATATGTCTACTATCTTGGTTCCGACCGTTTTCAATTGGAGCAGGCAAAATCCAGAAAAAATGCAGCGGACTTTCCCCTTGCTGACTTCTTCGGGAGCAGCTCGACTAGCGTTGCACCTGCACCTGCAGCTGCACCTGCTCCCGCACCTGCTCCCGCACTGGCTCCTGCACTGGGTCTCGCACCTGCTCCGGCTTCGGACATGCTCGGCGGTTCTTCGTCTTTGGCTGAGCTCGATGCCCTCACGGTATCTGTCACACCGACCCTCTTCAATAAATGTATAATCTCCCGTTTCCGTTGCCTTTCATATGTATCCCATCGCAGACATGTCTTTGTAGACCGACGTAACCCCATGCACCATATTGTACACCATCGGCGACTAGAAGGTGGACGTGGGGAAGGCGACAATAATGGAACCGAAGGAACCATTTTTCCACAGCCAGCAGATCCCCCGGACGTCTTCAAGGTTTCTGTGGCCAGTGTCAAACCGGGCCACGAGAATTTGGCTCCTCTGGTACTAGGGGGGATTACGACGAGACTGCGGCGGCTTGCTGATTGCAATTGGTGGGTCCTGTTGTGGCCAAAGAGTCTGCTTCATCTAGAGGCGGCCGGGAGCACACCACGAGCACATAGTTAAGTATGAACATCAACACCCCACCTACCCAATTAGCGTTGGCTGTCGTGCTGAGTGATAGTAGACGGGGTGAGGAACAACCTCCATTAGTCGCTGGTGTCGTCGCCATAGATGAGGATGACGATGACGATTACACTCAACAGTATGTCATTACTGGCGCCTACTTAGGGTTTGAGCGTCATGAGTAGGTGCCTGAATTGCCGCCTCCGGAGTCTGAATGTATTATGGACGACCTTCCGGTAGCAAAGAAGGCTAGGAAGAGACCGAGGAAAGGCAACAAAGCTGCTTCTATGATCCAGCCGCCTCAACAGCCTTGGGTTCTAGATTGTATAGATATCCCCGATGCAGCAAAATGGCATATCCCCGGTGAACCAATCCTACCTAAAGCAGCGCTAGGGCCAGATTCGGCGATCTAAGGAGAGAAAGGCCTCATCGCCTCGAAAAATCCAGGATACCCACTCTACGTGGTTAACGTGCCGCAATTGTTGTACATCAACACATTCCTCGCGGAGAAGTTCTTCCTTTGATTCGATTACATCTTCGACATGTTGCACTTGAAGAAGCCGGATTTTACTTTTGTTCGCATTTGTGCCTTGCACATGAACTATCTCATCAGGGTTGAGCAGAGACCTTATATCTGTGTCACTGACCCGTACTTCATGGATGATGGCTTCTTGGCAGTGTGCGCATAGCACTGTGAATACACGAGGGACTACCAGATGAATTTCATGCTCGCCAATAAGGATGAGGCGATTCTCGTGCCTTATCATGCCCTGTAAGTCATCCGCGCGGATATACTTCCTTCGATTTCACTCATTCATTTGCATGGTAGAGGCTAATTAATTTGAGGTGTACTTATTTTGCCCAGCGGCGGGCGCGCCGTCCTCATCATCCTCTACCCCCGATACTCCCACGCTCTTTACTTGGACTCGTCGAAGAACATTAACAAAAAGGATTACACCCACATCAAGTCTGTTCTCGATAGTGCTATGTTTTACTACAACACATGGGGTGGAGAGGTCAAGGACAAGAAGAAAAGGGACGGCAGGCCCGCCTTCATCCATAAGACCGATTTCTGCTGCATCCAGCAACCGAGTGATTCTCTTAATGATGGATTCTATGTCCTACATCACATGCTGGAGTACAGACGGGATCACCAGAACCTTCACATGGCACCTAGATCCGGCGATGCCCATATTCTACAATGGGCAAACAAGTTAGGAGATATCGAGGATCATCGACTTTGAGCTGAGTTCTATCCCATCTAGCGCGAACTTGCCCAAATCATCATGAAGGAGGTCATAAAAAAACAGGGATGTTCTACGAAGAAGGACAAATGTCGCGGGAAGACATCCGAACACGCGTAGCCTCTCAGCGTCTCGACCTGAAGTCTTTCACTAAGCTCGAGGACTATCTCCCTAACATGGATGGATGGCGCGACATGTTGGAGTGATTGTCGATATATGACAATGTGTCTGTTTAGTCCATACTTTCTGTATGAAAAAACTTTGAGTTATGCACGATGAAACTTTATTTGTGATGTAATTAAACCGTCCTCCTCGACCTCCTTCACTAGTGAAGATAACTCTAGTTAGGGCATTTTGGGTACGATGAACTTTGCTATTTATGCTTATGATATGTTGCTTCTATTTTTGCCAAGTCTATCTCTTTCTATTGCTCAACTATATATATTGCATATCATTGACTCATGTGACGATGCAGGTGCATAGATCATTGATGGCAAAGAAGTGCTACGCCAGGAGTATACGACAAGTGGCCAGAGTGTCAGGCCCAGGTGTACCGGTTTCCTGTTTCTGAGCGACAGCCAGTAGTTAGTTTAGGTTCACGCTAATGCGAGAGAGGGATACGAACTCATGTACTGCATAGTTCCACTCTCACTCATAGTGATAGCTCTTCTCGTGTATATCATTGTTTAGATGGATGACGATGTAGTTGCAAGTAATCGAGACTTGTATCGCTATTTTCGAGATGATGACGAGAGACCACTTTGTGTTGGATGATGATTATGATGATGACATGATTTGATGAGACTATTTGTATGTATGTGCTATGATTACATTTGTATCTGTATGATATGCTAAATATTGTTTTATAAAGCCTATTCAAATAGAAAACAAATATGCAGAAAAAAACAGAAATTAATAAAACTAGCAGTAGCGAGGGGAATAAACTTAGCAGTAGCGCTCCCTCACCAGTAGCGCTTCCTGCTAAAAAGAGTTGTAGATATTAGCAGCAGCGCTCTACACTAAAGCTCGCTACTGCTATCCATGTATAGCAGTAGCATGGGCTGACACGCGCTACTGCTATATGTTAGCTGTAGCGCCTTATCAGTACCGCGTCATCCCGCGGTACTGATAGGAAAAATACCCGCGCTACTGCTAGGGTTTTCCCTAGTAGTTATGCTCTGGAGAGATATTGTCCGATTGAGCTTTTGGCAAGGGTGAGGGTTGTAAGATAGAGCTTGAGAAATGATCCAGTCACAAGCATGTAGATATATTTTGTGCATGGGAGGAAGCAAGGTCAATCGATTACATATATAAAGGGAGAGAGATTGAGCGAGTGTGGGTCGTCGTGCGATTGAAAGAGTGAGACGGGTTGGAGAGAGTGACCTAGATATACAATGTGCATGATAGAGTATACAATATGAATATGTTGTATTGGGCTCAAACATGGAGATATATTGTTTGTGTCCGAGAAAGAGCGAGGTCA
>NC_041381.1:675843010-675843505 GCF_002162155.2 Triticum dicoccoides | reverse complement strand
AGAGTGGGGGCGGCTTGGATGGACTGACCTAGATAGACAATCTGCATGAGAGAGTATAGAGTATGTCTATCGAGGCCCGAACAAGGAGATATATCATTCGTGTGTGAAAGAAAACGAGGTTAATCGAGACTCAGATAAAGAGAGCGAGATTGAGCCAGCGTGGCCTGCCGTGTGGAAGAAAGAGTGAGACAGTCTAGAGGGAGTGACCTAGATAGACAACGTGTGTGCATGCGCACGAGAGGTTCGGGGGCTAGATAGGAAATGTATGTATCTAGCGCGAGAGGGTGGGAGGGGGAGAGAGAGAGAGAGAGAGAGAGAGAGATCGGCATGGGGTGCAATGGCGGGTGTGTGAGGTAAATACATTTGGTAACAGAGTGGAAAAAGGGGGTTGTGTAGTTGAGAGAGTTAGAGATCGAAACATGGAGAGAAAGAATGAACGTGTGTCGGAAACCGATAGGTTCCTAAGGTGGTTAGGAGAAGAAGATTGACCGATAC
>NC_041381.1:675821880-675842689 GCF_002162155.2 Triticum dicoccoides | reverse complement strand
GATGTTTCAATTCGGGGTACATTGTAAGATTTGAACTGAGGACCATGCATATGGGTAATTATTTTGAATTCGTGCCATACTAGGTTTCAAAAGGTTGACATCGACTCGATTTGTTGGGCTATTTTCTAGGTCATATGTTTGAATCCATCCAAAAGTTTTCCACTAGCATGGATACAGTGAAATGCGAAATCCACATTAGAATTGGAGATCGCTATGTGACACACACACTTTAATTCAAATAGCTAATTATGTGACACACACTCTAATCTATGTTAGCGTGGATACTGTTTCAAAAAATTCAAATAACTCCTCATTAATTAATTTATTGTATTTCGCTTCGAATGACTAATTATTTGCAAGGAAAACACGGGCATGGTAATACATACAGATTCATTTGCAAATGAAAGAAGATTCGTTTGCATTCTCAAATGTAGCGCACCAGGCATACCAAGGTCGTGTCGTGGTGGTCGCGTGTGTCGGACGGACGCTTAGCACCCAGCCACCTAGCCCATCCCTCCCTCCCCCTCCCCCCCAGAAAAAGGACGACGACAAAATAAGTTCGTGCTTCCACGTTTCGGATTGAAATATCTGGCGGCCCCAATTCCAGCCCTGCAAAATCTCCCTTCTCCATCGTCCCCTTCCGCGCCCAGATTGCTCAAATCCCTAATCCGCTGCCAACCCAAGCAATGTTCGAATCGCCCCTCGTCTCGTCTCTTTCCCCACCTCTGTGCCGGGCGACGATGATGAAGACGACAGTTGCGCTTCACCACCGCACCGGAGCTAGCTCATCTACACCCTCGTCCACCGCACTGGGTGGTCCCCCAACAACATTGGCCGCCGCAACCGATGTGCCTCACAGACACCGACTTCCACCGCATCAGGTGCGCTTCGCCGACACCATCTCCCACCTCACCGGGGCTACTTCACCGAGCACATCATCGCACCTCCGCCCCCCGAGGTCGTTGGGGCTTCACCAACGGTCTCGTCCACCGCATAGTAGCGCTCTGCTGCCACTCAAGATCTGCATCAATGCACGGCCAGCCAACACCAGTGCATCACCCTCAACGGCTCTGAAGTGACCCGCGCCCTAGCTAGGCGAGTATGCCCAAATGCCGGCCCAAACTAGGTATCCACACATCACTCCCTTGTGCACTGTTCCGACGATGTTTGGATATCCTTTCACTGCTCTCTTAGCTTACACGCCTATGCAACTCTGACTTTAACTCTTATTTCTTCTAGAGATATCATCTGAAACAAGAAAACCATTTTTTAGCGAAGCATGACGGCGCTATGGGATCTGGTACACATCCTGCACACCCGTATAACCTTGTAAGTATTTGTCCTCCGGTACAACAGCAAGGTCAAATCCTCTTACTTGATCAACCATTCGCCGTGTCAAAAATGCAGAGGGGGATGCAAGGAGAACAAGGCCTGCACATCCAAGCAAGTGGTAATATGGACTTATACATGGAACATCCCAAGCGCAAGCAGAGCTGCAGTGATCCTGTACACCGAGCTAGCGTAAGTCCTTGCATTTCATTTAATTCGTACTGGCATGTGTGTATGATTTGTTTGCAGTGACAGATCCACAAATTCAAGTTACCAGGGGCAAACATTTAACTTAAAAACTATGAAGGCAGGTGCACTCCGGAAATCAACATAACTTGAGAAATGTGAAGCTACATGCACTTTGAAAACCAGTTAATGATCCAAAGTAGTTTAGATTATAAACACTAAATGATGCAAGCACCACAAAACACAAAATGCAATATGGTGTACAAGGAGTGTACAAGGACTACAAACATGGTCTGTACCTGCTTGAATTATTCATTCTTTGGCTGGAAATATCAAAGTGTAATTGCACCTATAACTAGTGCGCAGACTGCATATCAATATATCTATCCTACACAAGTATGCCAATAGTTTCAAATAACAGATTAGAAAAGTATTTATGCTACGTTGTCATGATACGGGGACTTTCTGGTAGATGGCCTCGACGTTTCCTCAAGCCAAGAAAATGCACTATAATTTGCTTGTCATTAATGCCTGCAAATCTCTATGTCTCTCTCAACATAGGAGATCATCATTAGACACTAAATCCTTCAATGGGAGCTTGCAAAAATCTTGCATTAGATCCCTCACTAGACACTATGTGTTCATCACCAGGAGCATGTAAAAAATGTTTGCATCAAATCCTTTATTAGCAGTCTGTTCATTAGACACTTCGGGCTCAAGGACAACATGAGCTTGTATGTTTGCACCGGAAACTTGATTAGAGACATCAGATTCAGTCAGTTCAGTATTGATTGGGGGAGTTATAAAATTAGAAGAAATTGTTTCATTTTCTCATAGATTCCCTACATACTAGCAGTTTTACAACACCGTCAGGTTTAACTATTGGCCAGAAATTGAACAGTTGAATTAGATATAACCAGGGATGTGATGTACCTGCTCGTTATGCATCCTACTCTTGCAAGCTATAGGGCTTGCCTTGCACTTATGTTATTGGCCCATCCAAATTGAAACATTTTTCTTCATTTTTTACATCGCCTGCTCGTGCGTTGGGACGAACAAAACTAGCCTAGCCCAACCTAGACAACTCAAACTAGGTGCACACTTTCCAGCCACCTGAGGCGGCCTCCCATACCAGCCCCTATGGTCGCATCGCCGCTTTTTGCGTGTATGATTGGGGTAGTGAAAAATATTCCAGTGGCGCTTTTGATTTATCCACAGAATGGTTGAATTGCTTGTTTCTATGAACTGAGTTCGCCAATAATGTGAAGGATGCCAGTCTTTTTATCCTATTGTAGATTGCTTAGATCTAGATATGCCAAATGTAATTGCATGAAATATACAGTAAAAGCCAGTGTGATGTGTGTGACTATAACTAGTCTGACACTCTGACTACACGTCCTCATATTACATATCAAGGACGCACCATCTAACCAGATTAACCATTCGACTTACCAATGCAGTGTGGTAAGAAAGAAGTATTGGGACTGTGTATCCAAGCAATTGATGCCATGGACTCCTTTGTAGAACCTTGTAAGTGAAAAAGAAGTTGAAGTGTGCCTGTACAAAGAGCTAGCGTAAGTTCAGTTACCTACTTCTTGGAATTTTAGTTAGCCACTTATTGCAAAATTGTTCAATTATGTTGCTTGGCTTAATTTAGTTTGCTACTCATTACATAATGTTGTAACATGTTAATCCTATTATACACTGCGCCTATATATGTGTTTGATACTTACTGTTAAGAATTACCTGTTTGCCTGAACTTAAATAGCTACTTGTTTGTTTAACTGCTTTGCTGCTGCAACAACGTGTTACAATGATGTTAATAACTACTTTTCAGCATCCAATTGAAACTCTTTAATCCCTTGTTTGTTTAACTGGTTTGCTGTTATAACTCCCAGTTTATATGTTTTGCTAACTTCAAATTTTTTGAATCCAATCGGAACTTTAATGGCAAAACAGGTTAGCCCAAGATCAAAGAGCGAGGTCCCCATGGACACTGTATCATCCCACAGCAGTGAGACTAGACAAATTGTGCCTTATGAACTGCCAAATGCTGATGCTCTAGAGGCTAAACTAGTGGTAGAAAGAGATTCTGCTTCTGCACTTAGAGATGAAGTTGACATGTTGAGGAAGTAGACAGCACAATCGCAAGCAGTACGCAAGACAACCATTAAATATTTGGTGGATTTCAAAATGAAGCAAGCTGAGACTGACCACATTGTTAAGGTCCTGAAGGAAAAAGGCAATTAAATTCCCACTTGGTAAATCATAGGTGAAATGTTCTTTCCATCGTTGAATAATCTTTGTGTTGTTTGTTCATGTAGTCAATCAAACCATTTGTTTTAGAGATCATGTAATAATTGTTTTTTTGCTTTTTGGTTTGTAATTTTATTTGAGCACAAGTCTGTATTAATTGATAAGACTCGGAAACATTTCATTTTGATTGCTGTGCCAGACCTACAAATATGCCAATCGGGCTAAATGTGCCTTCGGCAATAATAGTAGTATAGATGGACCATAAGTGGCACGCATCGGAAAGGGCCAAGATGTTGTAGTAGCTTGGCTAAAAAAGGATGTTGTTCTAGCAAAAAGAAGTACAGTGACCTGGCTTACGTATGTTAGTTGATATTATTAATCCATATACTCTATAAGTGTTTATATGTCTGTTAGTTCTGTACATTCTTGGTTGATTGACTCGGTATTTGAGTCTTGATACATCACTTGTGTACATATCTAAATGGGAGTACACATTATGCTGCGTGTGACATTTGAGTTGGACATAAAGTGTTCCAAATATGCAAATTCACCTTAAACTGGATTCTAGCTTCTGAATTTAAGTATCGGCATTTGTAAATCATATTCATATATGACACTGGAATACATCTTTGTCGTACTTTTGAAGATATATAAAAACACATAGAATGATTTATAAATATTCGTATAGGAATACAAAATGGATTTGAATTTAGTTGCCAGGGTAAACGTGGATGCTTATTGTCCCAAAAATCGAAAGAAGCGGCAAAATGTCCACTCCTACGTCGACTGCCCGAAGCCAAGTGTTTGGGAGATGGAAATTACTATCTACCCATTACATAGACAATCCATCGGCCCGGTTTCCACTGCTCTCAATAGGGGTAGGTTAGTAACTTCAATTAGACGTGACACGACCGCCTCTGATCCCATTCCGACACGGTGGGCGCCAAACATTGGCGGCAAAACACATTTGATTCAAGCTCATCCGAAAGACCTCTGTTTCTCCCTCCATTTCCCCATTCATACACGGTGGGCGGCAAAACAAACTCAACTCGGCCAATGTAGGCAAATATTTTCAATAGGGGCAGGTTTGTAACTTCACTCAGACGTGACACAACCGCCCTAACTGTCAACCCTGTTCATACACCATGGGCGCCAACCATGGGTGCCAACCACCCTCTCCTCGCCCGAAATCGCTCTGGGAAAATTTTGGTGAGATGCGAGATTATCGTCCTATCCCCAACCGATGAGACGTCCAAATTTTAAACGGGGGCTAAGTTCGTAACTTTCCCATATTTCAGATAGGCGTGTCCCAAAAACATTGTTCCCCGTACCTCTTCCTCCATTTTCCTATTCATACACCGTCCGCACTAGAACACCATCCCCACACCAGCCTCCTCCGTCCGCCACCCCATCCATCGCCGCCGTCCTCCACCCCATCCATCGCCGCCGTCCTCCACCCCATCCATCGCCACCGTCATCCACCATGACGGAGCGCCTACCAAGACCACGTCGTCCACTGCTAGAGATGGACGTTTCTCATCCATGGCAACGGACCAAGAGCCTTGCATCGCGTCCTCTCGCTTCATCGGTGCTGTCATCCTCTTTGCCGGGGCCGCTCACACGACCTTGTCTTCCACGGCAATGAGACTTATCCCCTGATCCACCCGTTTATAGTCGCAAATCTGCTTCAATGCCACAAACAGCCATTGCACCCCCGATGCCTACACGGCGCCACCAGAGAGGTGGTACTTCATATCTCCTCAACTTTTTGATCTCAACCAGAAAATAGATCGTAACTTGGTTACTCTACTTGCTTTTCAGCTCTTACAATTTAGTTCTTAGTTCGAAGCAAACAATGGATGCTAAATATCATTTCTTTGGTTTGCAGCTTCAAATCTGCCATGGCACAGTCATAATATGGTTTGATTGATCATGCTTAGGGTTTAATTGATCATGTTGGTTCTGTGGTGGTTTCTTTAATAGAAATCAGAGGGGAAACCCTCTTTTGCTAAAAAATATGCTTAAAGTTTCCCCCTTTTATGATCACCATATGATCAGAATACGTGCTTCGTGTCATAATAACACTGCTCCACCCATCAAGTTAAAGAAGCTTAGTTGTTCAAATACGAATATGATATTATTAAAACAGAGCCATTTAATTGGTCAGCTAAATGTTCCTTCTTTAGTTTCAAAAATACATGTTCGCTGCTTAGGTCTGTATATCTACAGGGTGCCCGCGGTGGGCCGCGACCCACCTTGGGATTTTGGGTCGTCCCAGGCCCTGATTCCCCTCTGTTCTGCTACGCGCTTCCGATCTCTACTCGCCCCCAGCCGCCTGCCTCGCCGGCGACTTGTCGTCTCGGAAGGCATGACTCTAGGAGGAGATGCCGGACTAACAGGAGGTCAGGAGCCGCTCGCCCAACAGCGTCACCGCTGCCCGGGCACACCACCGTGCCTACCTTCCCAGTCCGTTCATGGCTCAGGCGTGCATCGCCCACTAAGCCAACCCAATTTATCCTAAGATACATCCTCAACACTCAGTAGCCACTCCTCATCACCCATTTTCTAATTGATTCATTACTCATTTGGCAGGACTGTCATTAGGGTTTGTTGTGTGTTGAGTGCTACCTACACTTAATGGTTCAGATGTATTTTAGTAATCTTTAGTACCTGTAAAGTTCATAGGGTTTCAAAATTCCGGCCCTAGGAACAGACACTAGTCATTTTGGATTGTTGGTCGTAGTGACATTGACCAAGATTACTACTGCAAGCCAGGTTTGTTGATAATTTTACTTGTCTTTCTTACTCATTCGATATAATATCCAATTATTCCCATCGATTAGTTGCAAACAATAAGTGCTAGACAAACTTCTTGATTCAGATTGTCAACGGTCTCTTACTGCAGTTACAATTCTGCATACTTGTCCTAGTAAACTCACAAGTAAATGATTGATTCACTACATCTATGTTTGCCTTGTCATATTTGTTGTCAATATTCTTTTAGGGTGGACCACCTTGTTTCAAAATACTGGAACCGTAGACATGAGTGAATAGTATTTCTCTGTGTGATCTCATCCATCATGTGTGGGTAACGAACACTGCATTGTATAGAAAGAAAGTCTCATTTCCAGCTTTTACTTAGGCTTCGATCTTTTACATGGAATACAATCTGCGTACTTGCTTTGTATCACACTACCAACACTCCACCCTTGAAGCTAAACATTATGCCACTCATAATTCCTTCATTTATTTGTTCAAATACGAATTTGATAGGATTCTAATGTTCCTACTTCAGTTTTAAAATGTGTGCCTGCCTGTTATAGAGAAGGGGTTTGTATCTCTGTGTGTGGTATGGTCAGCACGGTTGGGGGTGAACTTTGCATATGCAGGGGTTTATAGGGAGACACTTTTCGAGTTAAATCCGCAATGCATTCCATAGATAATCTGACTACTTTTTATGTTTTCATGAATCTCAGATTCTAAACAGCATCATAATGATTATGAGCTTGCGCGCGTGAAAAGAATAAAGCAGAACAATGCCATGGCTGTCAAACTTGGCATTAAGGGACTGAAATCAAGTCTGGATGCAATGCAATGCAAACGCTCTCCACCTACAGATTCATGCTCGGAATATGATCCTAACAGTGATTCTGAGCTAGAGGGGGAACTAAGTCAATGTAGCTCCCTAGTGGAGGAGTCAGAGGCAGATGCCCTATCTTATTCACCCATCAAGGTCCTTGCTCTACGTTTCCAAGGTTATATTGGTCGCACTTATCTTGCAACTGATGCTTTGCATTGCTTCTACTATGTTGCACTGCCATTAGCTTAGTTTACACATCGTGTATGTGAATACGCCCTACGTATCCATTTTCAGTACATATTCCATCTATCATCATACCATATTTATCCATTCAAATGATGTTCTTGTGTATCAGACATTCAAAAGGAAGAGGGCAATTGCTGGTCGCGGAGGAGCACAAGCAAAGTATTTGGAAAAGGTAGTGGTGCCTGATAAATCAAATAGCCCATTAGGTGTAGTTGCAATATCACCACAAAACACCCCAACTCTAGCAGACTCTAGCCCTACTACACTGGTCATTTTTGATGCCCCAATTTAATTGTCAACTAGCTTCTTTGTGTAGACTAGCTCGTTGAGTCGAGAAGTGGAGCGACTAATCATTGACTAGTCTGGTTGTTTGAGTCCATTGACTCAACTTGGGAGGGATAAGTGAGCAAAGCTCAGCCCGTGGGAGGGAAAAATTGCAACCCTAGCTTTCCAGGCTTGCTCCACAAAAAGCCGCCTCACTTGGGACGAGGCCGCCACCATAGCCCATTTCCCGCGACTGCCACTGATAGCCTGCTACCCACCACCGCCAGCAGCGATGCCCAGGAGCATTACTATGCTCTCCCTTCGTTGGTTCTGCTCCTCCCCTGGATCCACCCCTCTGTTGTTGATCTTCTCTCCTTGATGCTCTCCTATGCTGATTCGATCCTCTTCCGGATCAACTCAATTTTTATTGTATAATATATAGTATATACTACATTCCATATTGGGTATTACTAGTTGATTACTGTAAGTTGAGTACTACAGTACCATGTCGACTAGTCCAGCAGTAGTCTAGACTAGTCACGATTAGTCTATGAGTCTCAACCTCGGCTCGACTCATCGACTCCTCAACTCATAATTCTTGGCTTGAGTGCATCCATGAAAGGATTTTACAAAGCAGTCAGCAATCAAAAAGGTTCTTCCATCAATAACAAGCTCAAATTATAGGAGAAGAAAGATAGCAAAACATAGTAGCTATGTAAATTGAGAAGGGGCAGAAAAGGAGAAAAGAACACATAATTCAGCTTAAAATAATTGAACTCAACAAAAGAAGATGCGACCATACAGTAAGAACGGAAAGAGCTCTCATGAGGAGTAATACTAAGCACACACCAAAAGGCACTGCTCCATTTCAGGAAAAAATAAGGATGCTATTGTAATGGTAAGTAAGCTGAATTCATTTAAGTGTAAGAGAGGGTGGCGCTCGCTTTAGGTCGCTTTACCGCCTTATAAAGCATGGCTAAATTATATTGCACTACTAGGGAAAAGCCTAGCAGTAGCGCTGGTTTTTGGCCTATAAGTAGTGTGGGTAACCGCGCTACTGATACGGCGCTAGAGCTAAAGCTTAGCAGTAGCGCCTATTGGCACGCGCTACTGCTATATCTACTTAGTAGTAGCACATGCTTCAACAACCGCTACTGGTAATTACTAGTAGCGCTTTTCTCTGCCCGCGCTACTACTATTATTCCGTATTCTATTTCTTTTAAATTTTAGGTCGTATTCATACACCTTTATACAATTTTTATACACCTTTATACAATTTTTCATACAGTAGCAATTTAGAGATTGTTTTTACATTATAATGAGTTATTAAATCACTAGGTGAAAGAACCACGGATTAGTTTCAAATGGATGGATCCTAAGTGACCAAGTCATGGATTATCACGATAATCCATTGGTCACGGATTATCACGATAATCCATGACTTGATCACTTATGATCCATCCACTTAAAACTAATTTGTCGTTCTTTCACCCAATGACATAATAACGTACTCATCATCATCATCATCATCATCATATTAATATAAAAACTCTTGCATCATATCATCACCAACAACACTAGCTAATAATCATCATAGTTATTACCACCAACACTATTTAATCATCATAGTCGTAGCTAATCACCACCAACACTAGCTAATAATAATCATCGTAGTCATCACCACCAACACTCATTCTAGCTAGCTAATCACTCCTACTGCTCTCTCTTAGGTAAAATAGCATAGAACATGTGGAGCACTCCTGATTCATCATATTGAAGCATGCAAATGAACATGTCTCCTAATTGTGGGCTGCGCTTCTGATTGCTGCCCCCTAGTACTTCTCTATGATCCTTCACAATTTTGTTCAAGTCTTTAACTATCAAGAGTTGCTCGCTTCTACAAATCCTGAATGCACTCATGTGAAATGTAGGATGTCTTGGCCGTATGCTAACCATGGACATGCAACCTTTAGCTTCGGTCCACTGAGGCACAACTATCACCGAGAGTCCCTGTTGAAGAACATCGTAGTAACATACTTAGCAATGAAGTTTAGCTTAAAACATAATGTATGCAAAAGATGAAATGAGGACAAATAGTAAAAATCTTACCATCTTTCCTAAATAGATGTGACTGTAGTTCAGTACGAACACTATTGGTCGCACATTTTGAGTACTAAGATTTCCAAGTTTAGGAAAATATTTTGTCTTGGCAGTATGAAGATCCTCAACCCATGAAACATAATGACTTGTCTCCTCGCAGTTTAGTTCAGCCCCGGGACAGTAGTAGGTCCTGTCTACCAAGCGCTGCACATGTTTGCTTGAATGGAAATAAGCTGTCAATAGAAATTAGTTGTCAAATATTTTCGAATAAACAATATCCAGGACATAAATATGGTTGTGAAACTTACAATAATGGTAGAACTGGAGGCGTATGCACATCGACCCAGCTGTCGATATTATCTTCAATGTCATCTTCTGGACAAATATCAAAGGTGATAAGCATATCAGGCTCAAATGCATAAGCCTTGCATAGTGCTCTCCATTGTTTGCATTCAAAATGGGTGTAGGTGTCTGTATTGTATAATTTTGCGAGAAAACTATAACCATGCTCGGTCCTCAAGTTAACTCTTTTTACCTCCATAGTTTCCATAGTACTGAAACCAACCTTATCCAATACATATATTCTTGCATGGCAAGGGATACGCTAGTAGAATAGTAAAAAAATTAAATCATAAGTTGAAGCAAAAGAAGCAGAAGTCATGCTTAATTACGAAAAAAGACTTATCGTTGTGACTTACTGTTGGGGAACGTTGCAGAAAATAAAAAATT
This sequence comes from Triticum dicoccoides, assembly GCF_002162155.2. Taxonomy (NCBI): domain Eukaryota; kingdom Viridiplantae; phylum Streptophyta; class Magnoliopsida; order Poales; family Poaceae; genus Triticum; species Triticum dicoccoides. The sequence continues at coordinate 675,831,999 of NC_041381.1, read as the reverse complement.
TCTACTCTTCACCAAGATCAATATATGAGTTCATCTAGCAACGAGAGAGAGAGGAGTGCACCTACATACCTTTGTAGATCGCGAGCGGAAGCGTTCAAGAGAACGGGGTTGAGGGGGTCGTACTCGTCGTGATCCAAATCACCGATGATCCTAGTGCTGAACGGACAGCACCTCCACGTTCAACACACGTACGATTGGGGAAGACGTCTCCTCCTTCTTGATCCAGCAAGGGGGAAGGACAGGCTGATGGAGATCCAGCAGCACGACGGCGTGGTGGTGGATGCAGCAGCGATCTCGGCAGGGCTTCGCCAAGCTCTACGAGAGGGAGAGGTGTAGTAGAGGGAGAGGGAGGCGCCAAGAGCATGGGTGCGGCTGCCCTCCCTCCCCCCTCTTTGTATAGGGACCCTAGGGGGGGCGCCGGCCCTAGGAGATGCAATCTCCAAGGGGGGGCGGCGGCCAAGGGGGTAGCTTGCCCCCCAAGCCTGGTGGAGGCGCCCCCACCCCTAGGGTTTCCAACCCTAGGCGCAGGGGGGGCCAAGGAGGGGGGCGCACCAGCCCACCATGGGCTGGTTCCCCTCCCACTTCAGCCCATGGGGCCCTCCGGGATAGGTGGCCCCACCCGGTGGACCCCCGGGACCCTTCTGGTGGTCCCGGTACAATACCGGTGACCCCCGAAACTTTCCCGATGGCCGAAACCTGACTTCCTATATATAATTCTTCACCTCTGGACCATTCCGGAACTCCTCGTGACGTCCGGATCTCATCCGGGACTCCGAACAACTTTTGGGTTACTGCATACTAATATCTCTACAACCCTAGCGTCACCAAACCTTAAGTGTGTAGACCCTACGGGTTCGGGAGACACGCAGACATGACCGAGACGACTCTCCGGTCAATAACCAACAGCGGGATCTGGATACCCATGTTGGCTCCCACATGCTCCTCGATGATCTCATCAGATGAACCACGATGTCGAGGATTCAAATAACCCCGTATACAATTCCCTTTGTCAATCGGTACATTACTTGCCTGAGATTCGATCGTCGGTATCCCAATACCTCGTTCAATCTCGTTACCGGCAAGTCACTTTACTCGTACCGTAATGCATGATCCCGTGACCAAACACTTGGTCACTTTGAGATCATTATGATGATGCATTACCGAGTGGGCCCAGAGATACCTCTCCGTTATACAGAGTGACAAATCCCAGTCTCGATCTGTGTCAACCCAACAGACACTTTCGGGGATACCTGTAGTGTACCTTTATAGTTACCAAGTTACGTTGTGACGTTTGGTACACCCAAAGCACTTCTACGGTATCCGGGAGTTACACGATCTCATGGTCTAAGGAAAAGATACTTGACATTGGAAAAGCTCTAGCAAACCAACTACACGATCTTGTGCTATGCTTAGGATTGGGTGTTGTCCATCACATCATTCTCCTAATGATGTGATCCCATTATCAATGACATCCAATGTCCATAGTCAGGAAACCATGACTATCTGTTGATCAACGAGCTAGTCAACTAGAGGCTTACTAGGGACATGTTATGGTTTATGTATTCAAACATGTATTACGATTTCCGGATAACACAATTATAGCATGAATAAAAGACAATTATCATGAACAAGGAAATATAATAATAATCATTTTATTATTGCCTGTAGGGCATATTTCCAACAGTCTCCCACTTGCACTAGAGTCAATAATCTAGTTACATTGTGATAAATCGAACACCCATAGAGTTCTGGTGTTGATCATGTTTTGCTCGTGGAAGAGGTTTAGTCAACGTATCTGCGACATTCAGATCCGTATGCACTTTGCAAATATCTATGTCTCCATCTTGAAAATTTTCACGAATGGAGTTGAAGCGACGCTTGATGTGCCTGGTCTTCTTGTGAAACCTGGGCTCCTTGGCAAGTGCAATAGCTCCAGTGTTGTCACGGAAGAGGGTGATTAGCCCCGACGCATTGGGTATGACTCCTAGGTCGGTGATGAACTCCTTCATCCAGATTGCTTCATGCGCTGCCTCCGAGGCTGCCATGTACTCCGCTTATCCCGCCACGACGCTCTGCTTGCAACTGCACCAGCTTACTGCCCCTCCTTTCAAAATATACACGTATCTGGTTTGTGACTTAGAGTCATCCAGATGTGTGTCGAAGCTAGCGTCGACGTAACCCTTTACGACGAGCTCTTCGTCACCTCCACAGACGAGAAACATGTCCTTTGTCCTTTTTAGGTACTTCAGGATATTCTTGACCGCTGTCCAGTGTTCCTTGCCGGGATTAATTTGGTACCTTCCGACCAAACTTACGGCAAGGTTTACATCAGGTCTGGTACATAGCATGGCATACATAATAGACCCTATGGCTGAGGCATAGGGGATGACACTCATCTCTTCTATATCTTCTGCCGTGGTCGGGCATTGAGCCAAGCTCAATCTCACACCTTGCAATACAGGCAAGAACCCTTTCTTGGACTGATCCATATTTAACTTCTTCAATATCTTATCAAGGTATGTGCTTTGTGAAAGACCTATGAGGCGTCTCGATCTATCCCTATAGATCTTGATGCCTAATATGTAAGCAGCTTCTCCAAGGTCCTTCATTGAAAAACACTTATTCAAGTAGGCCTTAATGATGTCCAAAAGTTCTATATCATTTCCCATCAAAAGTATGTCATCTACATATAATATGAGAAATGCTACAGAGCTCCCACTCACTTTCTTGTAAACGCAGGCTTCTCCATAAGTCTGCATAAACCCAAAAGCTTTGATCATCTCATCAAAGCGAATGTTCCAACTCCAAGATGCTTGCACCAGCCCATAAATGGATCGCTGGAGCTTGCATACCTTGTTAGCATTCTCGGGATCGACAAAGCCTTCTGGCTGCATCATATACAGTTCTTCCTTAAGATAGCCGTTAAGGAATGCCATTTTGACGTCCATTTGCCATATCTCATAATCATAGTATGCGGCAATTGCTAACATGATTCAGACGAACTTCAGCTTCGCTACGGGAGAGAAAGTCTCATCGTAGTCAACCCCTTGAACTTGCCGATAACCCTTAGCGATAAGTTGAGCTTTATAGATGGTAACATTACCATCCGCGTCCGTCTTCTTCTTAAAGATCCATTTATTTTCTATCGCTCGCCGAACATCGGGCAAGTCTGTCAAAGTCCATACTTTGTTTTCATACATGGATTCTATCTCGGCTTGCATGGCTTCAAGCCATTTGTTGGAATCTGGGCCTGCCATCGCTTCTTCATAGTTCGAAGGTTCACCGTTGTCTAACAACATGATTTCCAGGACAGGGTTGCCATACCACTCTTGTGTGGAACATGTCCTTGTGGACCTACGAAGTTCAGTAGCAACTTGATCCAAAGTACCTTGATCATCATCATTAATTTCCTCTCCAGTCGGTGTAGGCATCACATGTACATTTTCCTGAGCTACTCTACTTTCCGGTTCAAGAGGTAGTACTTCATCGAGTTCTACTTTCCTCCCACTTACTCCTTTCGAGAGAAACTCTTTCTCCAGAAAGGACCCGTTTTTGGCAACAAAGATTTTGCCTTCGGATCTAAGGTAGAAGGTATACCCAATGGTTTCCTTAGGGTATCCTATGAAGACGCATTTTTCCGACTTGGGTTCGAGCTTTTTAGGTTGAAGTTTCTTGACATAAGCATCGCATCCCCAAACTTTTAGAAACAACAGCTTAGGTTTCTTCCCAAACCATAATTCATACGGTGTCGTCTCAACGGATTTAGACGGTGCCCTATTTAAAGTGAATGTAGCTATCTCTAGAGCGTATCTCCAAAATGATAGCGGTAAATCGGTAAGAGACATCATAGATCGCACCATATCCAATAGAGTGCGATTACGATGTTCGGACACACCGTTACGCTGAGGTGTTCCAGGCGGCGTGAGTTGTGAAACGATTCCACATTTCCTTAAGTGCGTACCAAATTCGTGACTTAAATATTCTCCTCCATGATCTGATTGTAAGAACTTTATTTTTTGGTCACGTTGATTTTCTACCTCATTCTGAAATTCCTTGAACTTTTCAAAGGTCTCAGACTTGTGTTTCATCAAGTAGACATACCCATATCTACTTAAGTCATTAGTGAGAGTGAGAACATAACAATATCCTCCGCGAGCCTCAACGCTCATTGGACCGCACACATCAGTATGTATGATTTCCAATAAGTTGGTTGCTCGCTCCATTGTTCCGTAGAACGGAGTCTTGGTCATTTTCCCATGAGGCATGATTCGCATGTGTCAAATGATTCATAATCGAGAGACTCTAAAAGTCCATCAGCATGGAGCTTCTTCATGCGCTTGACACCAATGTGACCAAGGCGGCAGTGCCACAAGTATGTGGGACTATCGTTATCAACCTTACATCTTTTGGTATTCACTCTATGAATATGTGTAACATTACGTTCGAGATTCATTAAGAATAAACCATTGACCAGCGGGGCATTACCATAAAACATATCTCTCATATAAATAGAACAACCATTATTCTCGGATTTAAATGAGTAGCCATCTCGCATTAAACAAGATCCAGATACAAGGTTCATGCTCAAAGCTGGCACTAAATAACAATTATTGAGGTTTAAAATTAATCCCGTAGGTAAATGTAGAGGTAGCGTGCCGACGACGATCACATCGACCTTGGAACCATTCCCGACGCGCATCGTCACCTCGTCCTTCGCCAGTCACTGCTTATTCCGCAGCTCCTGCTTTGAGTTACAAATATGAGCAACCGCACCGGTATCAAATACCCAGGAGCTACTACGAGCACTGGTAAGGTGCACATCAATTACATGTATATCACATATAACTTTAGTGTTGCCGGCCTTCTTGTCCACTAAGTATTTGGGGAAGTTCCACTTCCAGTGACCCTTCCCTTTAAAATAAAAGCACTCAGTCTCAGGCTTGGGTTCATTCTTTGACTTCTTCCCGGCAACTGGCTTACCGGGCGCGGCAACTTCCTTGCCGTCCTTCTTGAAGTTCTTCTTACCCTTGCCTTTCTTGAACTTAGTGGTTTTATTGACCATCAACACTTGATGTTCCTTTTTGATTTCCACCTCCGCTGACTTCAGCATTGAAAATACTTCAGGAATAGTTTTCACCATCCCCTGCATATTGTAGTTCATCACAAAGCTCTTGTAGCTAGGTGGGAGCGACTGAATGATTCTGTCAATGATCGCCTTGTCCGGGAGGTTAATGTCCAGCTGGGACAAGCGGTTGTGCAACCCAGACATTTTGAGTATGTGCTCACTGACAGAACTATTTTCCTCCATCTTACAACTATATAACTTGTCGGAGACTTCATATCTCTCGACCTGGGCATGAGCTTGGAAAACCATTTTCAGCTCCTCGAACATCTCATATGCTCCGTGTTGCTCAAAACGCTTTTGGAGCCTCGGTTCTAAGGTGTAAAGCATGCCGCACTGAACGAGGGAGAATCATCAGCACGTGACTGCCAAGCGTTCATAACGTCTTGGTTCTCTGGGATGGGTGCTTCACCTAGCGGTCCTTCTAGGACATATGCTTTCTTGACAGCTATGAGGATGATCCTCAGGTTCCGGACCCAGTCCGTATAGTTGCTGCCATCATCTTTCAGCTTGGTTTTCTCTAGGAACGCATTGAAGTTGAGGTTGACATGAGCGTTGGCCATTCGATCTACAAGACATTTTTGCAAAGGTTTTTAGACTAAGTTCATGATAATTAAGTTCATCTAATCAAATTATTTAATGAACTCCCACTTAGATTAGACATCCCTCTAGTCATCTAAGTTCTACATGATCCGAGTCGACTAGGCCGTGTCCGATCATCACGTGAGACGGACTAGTCATCATCGGTGAACATCTCCATGTTGATTGTATCTTCCATACGACTCATGTTCGACCTTTCGGTCTCTGTGTTCCGAGGCCATGTCTGTACATCCTAGGCTCGTCAAGTTAACCTAAGTGTTTTGCATGTGTAAATCTGTCTTACACCCGTTGTATGTGAACATTAGAATCTATCACACCCGATCATCACAGTTAGGGGGAACACTTTCTTGAAATTATTATGAGGGATCATCTTATTTACTACCGTCGTTCTAAGTAAACAAGATGCAAAAACATGATAAACATCACATGCAATCAAATAGTGACATGATATGGCCAATATCATATAGCTCCTTTGATCTCCATCTTCGGGGCTCCATGATCATCTTCGTCACCGGCATGACACCATGATATCCATCATCATGATCTCCATCATCCTGTCTCCATGAAGTTGCTCGCCAACTATTACTTCTACAACTATGGCTAACGGTTTAGCAATAAAGTAAAGTAATTACATGGCGTTAAATCATTGACACGCAGGTCATACAATAATTAAGACAACTCCTATGGCTCCTGCCGGTTGTCATACTCATCAACATGCAAGTCGTGATTCCTATTACAAGAACATGATCTCATACATCACATATATATATCATTCATCACAACTTTTGGCCATATCACATCACAAGGCATATGCTGCAAAAACAAGTTAGACGTCCTCTAATTGTTGTTGCATGTTTTACGTGGCTGCAATAGGGTTCTAGAAAGAACGTTTTCTTACCTATGTAAAAGCCACAACGTGATTTGCCAACTTCTATTTACCCTTCATAAGGACCCTTTTCATCGAATCCGCTCCAACTAAAGTGAAGAGACAGACACCCGCTAGCCACCTTATGCAACTAGTGCATGTTAGTCGGTGGAACCTGTCTCACGTAAGCGTACGTGTAAGGTCGGTCCGGGCCGCTTCATCCCATGATACTGCTGAAGCAAAATAAGACTAGTAGTGGCAAGAAAGTTGACAACATCTACGCCCATAACAAATTTGTGTTCTACTCGTGCAAAGAGAACTATGCATAGAACTAGCTCATGATGCCACTGTTGGGGAACGTTGCAGAAAATAAAAAATTTCTACGTTTCACCAAGATCAATCTATGAGTTCATCTAGCAACTAGAGAGAGGAGTGCATCTACATACCCTTGTAGATCGCCAGCGAAAGCGTTCAAGAGAACGGGGTTGAGGGAGTCGTACTCGTCGTGATCCAAATCACCGATGATCCTAGTGCTGAACGGACAAAACCTCCGCGTTCAACACATGTACGGTTGGGGAAGACGGCTTCTCCTTCTTGATCCAGCAAGGGGGAAGGACAGGTTGATGGAGATCCAGCAGCATGACGGCGTGGTGGTGGATGCAGCAGCGATCTCGGCAGGGCTTCGCCAAGCTCTACGAGAGGGAGAGGGATGCGCCAAGAGCATGGGTGCGGCTGCCCTCCCTCCCCCTTCTTTATATAGGGCCCCTAGGGGGGCGCCGTCCCTAGGAGATGCAATCTCCAAGGGGGGGCGGCGGCCAAGGGGGTGGCTTGCCCCCCAAGCCAGGTGGAGGCGCCCCCACCCCTAGTGTTTCCAACCCTAGGCGCAGGGCGGGCAAGGGGTGGCGCACCAGCCCACCAGGGGCTGGTTCCCCTCCCACTTCAGCCCATGGGGCCCTCTGGGATAGGTGGCCCCACCCGGTGGACCCCCGGGACACTTCCGGTGGTCCCGGTACAATACCGGTGACCCCCGAAACTTTCCCGATGGCCGAAACCTGACTTCCTATATATAATTCTTCACCTCCGGACCATTCCGGAACTCCTCGTGACGTCCGGGATCTCATCCGGGACTCCGAACAACTTTCGGGTTACTGCATACTAATATCTCTACAACCCTAGCGTCACCGAACCTTAAGTATGTAAACCCTACGGGTTCGGGAGACATGCAGACATGACCGAGACGACTCTCCGGTCAATAACCAACAGCGGGATCTGGATACCCTATTGGCTCCCACATGCTCCTCGATGATCTCATCGGATGAACCATGATGTCTAGGATTCAAATAACCCCGTATACAATTCCCTTTGTTAATCGGTACGTTACTTGCCCGAGATTCGATCGTCGGTATCCCAATACCTCGTTCAATCTCGTTACCGGTAAGTCACTTTACTCGTATCGTAATGCATGATCCCATGACCAAACACTTGGTCACATTGAGCTCATTATGATGATGCATTACGGAGTGGGCCCAGAGATACCTCTCCGTCATACGGAGTGACAAATCCTAGTCTCGATCTGTGTCAACTCAACAGACACTTTCGGGGGATACCTGTAGTGTACCTTTATAGTCACCCAGTTACGTTGTGACATTTGGTACACCCAAAGCACTCATACGGTATCCGGGAGTTACACGATCTCATGGTCTAAGGAAAAGATACTTGACATTGGAAAAGCTCTAGTAAACGAACTACACGATCTTGTGCTATGCTTAGGATTGGGTCTTGTCCATCACACCATTCTCCTAATGATGTGATCCCGTTATCAACGACATCCAATGTCCATAGTCAGGAAACCATGACTATCTGTTGATCAACGAGCTAGTCAACTAGAGGCTTACTTGGGACATGTTATGGTCTATGTATTCACACATGTATTACGATTTCCGAATAACACAATTATAGCATGAATAAAAGACAATTATCATGAACAAGGAAATATAATAATAATCATTTTATTGTTGCCTCTAGGGCATATTTCCAACACTTACTGTATGCACTTCGAAGATGTCATCCAGCTTGATGCTGAAGCGCCTACCACCAACTAGGTGAGGCCTGTCGGACAGGCCGCGCTCGTCTTCGCAGTATTTGCACATACCAAATTCCTTTTCATTGTCAGACATTTCCTATGTTCATAGTTGAAACATTAATTAAAAATCGACCGAAGGCAACTACCAATAAACTCAACACACAGATCACTATTACTCAATATGCAACGGGTTGACTTTAGGTCTATCGAGTCTTCCTTCCTAAACTTTCATCTCATGTATATGGTGGGCACTCCCTCTCTGATACTGTGACCATTGGTGATGGTCGCTACTCCTCCTTCCCCTAGTGCATTACAAATATCTAGCACAAGGAAAAGAAGGAGAAGCGACCCTCATGACAATAGGGGGCATTCTTGTTCTCTCATATATGGTGGACACTCCCTCACTGATTTTTCGACCGTCGATGATGGTCGCTACTCCTTCTTCCCCTAGTGCATAACAAAGGTCTAGCACAAAGAGAAGAAGGAAAAGCGACCCCCACAACAACAGTTGGCATTCTTCTCTCATATATCATGGAGACTCTCCCTCATCGATTTTTGGACAGTCATGTATGGAGCCCCGACAAACTTAAAGTCAAGTCGAAATGTCGTTTAATTCACTTTCTAGAAATTAGGGGCACTCGATATTTCCTACATATTATAGCACAATTCATGCTTAAATTCACAAAAAAATCCGGCATGACCTTTGCTAAAATAGGACATATCGAGAGCCTGAAATTTGCCGGAACGGAAATGAATCAACACTCCGGCAAAACATAGGTCACTTGGAAATGAATGAACACTTCGCACATGAGCATAAACTGGTGCTCATTGCATTTCAATGGTTCAATATTGACAAAAAGATTTCAATATATCTTATAATCCGAATATTTCATTTGATTAAGAAGCATAACTAAATACCCTAGTTAGGATGTAGAGGAAGGTGGAGAAGGAGGAGGTGGACTTTTAGCTCACCGACTCGGGTGTAGAGGAAGCGGAGGTACCTCGGATGTCGATCACTCCAAGGAGACACGACTAAGCCTGCATATTCCACCGAGTAAAATTTTAATTAGATCATCAAATATCATATAGCATTCTTTGATGATAAAGTGATAATGACATAAATTCAACTAGTTCTATTAATTCAACTAATTCAACTAAGCACTTACTAAAAATAAACTAGTTTTATTAGCTTTCTTACTAAATATAAACTAGTTCTATAGTAAAAATTTAATTAGATCATCAAATCTCGTATACCTAAATTTTCTTACTAAAAATAAACTAGTTATATTAATTCAACTAGTTCAACTAAGCACTTACTATAAATAAAAATGATTAATTTTCTTACTAATTCAAGTAAGAACAATGATATAATTTTAACTAGTTGGGAGGGAGGAGAGGGAGGTGGAGGTGGGAGGAGGGAGGAGAGAAGAGGACGAGGGGGAGGAGGGG
>NC_041381.1:675733741-675821661 GCF_002162155.2 Triticum dicoccoides | reverse complement strand
GGCTGGAGGAGGAGGGAGGGGCGCGATAGGGAGGAGGGAGGAGAGAGGAGGAGGAGGGAGGAGGGAGGAGAGAAGGAGGGGCTACCTCAGTGGAGGAGGTGCAAGACGTCGGCGACAACGGACGACAATGGCGGTAGGAGCTGCCGCAGCGACGAACGACAGGGGCTGGGGTGCGGGGAAAGTGAGAGTGGAGAGGGAGGGTGGGGCGGCCGGTTAGAGAAGATAGGTCATGTTTAGCAGTAACGCGTGTTAGGATAAAGCACTACAGCTAAATTCCTGCAGCAGTAGTGCATATACATAACAGGCGCTACTACTATTCCTCGACTGGCGGCTACGTCGTCGCAATATTAGTAGTAGCGTTGTTTTTCACAAGCATGCTACTGCTATGTTTTTATCAGTAGCGCGGTTTCAGCAGGCTGCTAAATAGCAAGCGCGCTACTGCTAAATAGCAGTAGCGCCTATTTTTGGGACGCACTGCTGGTAAGATTCTATGTATAAGGTTTTCCATAGTACTGTTACTTGTGGGGAACGCAGTAATTTCTAAAAAAAATCCTATGATCACGCAAGATCTATCTAGGAGATGCATAGCAACGAGATGGCAGAGTGTGTCCAAGTACCCTCGTAGACCAAAAGTGGAAGTGTTTAGTTAACGCGGTTGATGTAGTTGAACGTCCTTGCGATCCAACCGATCCAAGTACCGAACTTACGGCACCTCCGCGTTCAGCACACGTTCAGCTCGATGACGTCCATCGTGCTCTTGATCTAGGACGAGGGTGAGTTCCGTCAGCACGACGGCACGACGTTGGTGATGATGATGTTACGGGCGCAGGGCTTCGCCTAAGCACTACGGCGATATGATCGAGGTGTGTAACTGTGGAGGAGGGGACCGCACACGGCTAAGGCAAAACTTGGTGTGTTCTAGGGTTCCCCCTGCCCCCGTATATAAAGGAGGGAGGAGGAGGAGGCTGGCCCCCTAGGGGTGCGCCAAGAGTATGGCATCCTACTAGGACTTCCAAGTCCTAGTAGGAATCCCTTTTCTTTTACGAGTAGGAGAGAAGGAAAGAGGGAAAGAGAGAGGGAGTAGGAAAGGGCAAGGGGGGCGTCGCCCCCTTCCCCTAGTACAATTCGGACCCATGAGGGGGGCCGCGCGCCACCTCCCCTTGGCATGCTTCCTCCTTTCCTGTATTGCCCAATAAGGCCCATTACTTCTCCCGGTGAATTCCCGTAACTCCCCGGTACTCCGAAAAATACCTGAATCACTCGGAACCTTTCCGATGTCCGAATATAGCCTTTCAATATATGAATCTTTACCTCTCGACCATTTCGAGACTCCTCGTCATGTCCATGATCTCATCGGGACTCCAAACAAACTTCGGTCATCAAATCACATAACTCATAATACAAATCGTCATCGAACTTTAAGCGTGCGGACCCTACGGGTTCGAGAACTATGTAGAAATGATCGATACACATCTCCAATCAATAACCAATAGCGAAACCTGGATGCTCATATTGGCTCCTACATATTCTATGAAGATATTTATCGGTCAAACCGCATACCAACATACGTTGTTCCCTTTGTCATCGGTGTGTTACTTGCCCGAGATTCGATCGTCGGTATCATCATACCTAGTTCAATCTCGTTACCGGGAAGTCTCTTTACTCATTCGGTAATACTTCATCCCGCAACTAACTCATTAGTCATATTTCTTGCAAGGCTTATAGTGATGAGCATTACCAAGAGGGCCCAGATATACCTCTCCGAAACACGGAGTGACAAATGCTAATCTTGATTTATGCCAACCCAAAAAACACCTTCGGAGACACCTGTAGAGCATCTTTATAATCACCCATTTATGTTGTAATGTTTGATAGCACACAAGGTGTTCCTCCGGTATTTGGGAGTTGCATAATCTCATAATCTGAGGAACATGTATAAGTCATGAAGAAAGCAATAGCAATGAAACTATAACGATCATAATGCTAAGCTAAAGGATGGGTCATGTCCATCACATCATTCTCCTAATGATGTGATCATGTTTATCAAATGACAACACATGTCTATGGTCAGGAAACATAACCATCTTTGACTAAAGAGCTAGTCAAGCAGAGGCATAATAGGGACACTATGTTTTGTCTATGTATTCACACATGTACTAAGTTTCCGGTTAATACAAGTGTAGCATGAATAATAAACATTTATCATGATAAAGGAAAATAATAATAACTTATTTATTATTGCCTCTAGGGCATATTTCCTTCAGTCTCCCACTTGCCACTACTAGAAAAAGGCTGTTAGTGGCGCACATGTTTTGGCTATTAATGGCGCACTATAGGTGCGCCACTATTATCACGCCACTACTAATAAATAGTAATGGCGCACCTATAGTGCGCCATTACTATGCCTAGAAGTGCACCAATACTATCTGACTTAGTAATGGTGCACCACGTAGAAGTGCACCATTAATAAGAAAAAAAATTCAAAAAAATTTCAGAAAATATGTTTCCAATTTTTTTTCAGAATTTTTTGTTTCGTTTTTTTCTTAATCTTGGGTCACTATGTATAAGTCATGAAGAAAGCAATAGCAATGAAACTGTAACGATCATAATGCTAAGCTAATGGATGGGTTATGTCCATCACATCATTCTCCTAATGATGTGATCATGTTTATCAAATGACAACACATGTCTATGGTCAGGAGACATAACCATCTTTGACTAAAGAGCTAGTCAAGTAGAGGCATAATAGGGACACTATGTTTTGTCTATGTATTCACACATGTACTAAGTTTCCGGTTAATACAAGTGTAGCATGAATGATAAACATTTATCATGATAAAGGAAAATAATAATAACTTATTTATTATTGCCTCTAGGGCATATTTCCTTCAGTCTCCCACTTGCCACTACTAGAAAAAAGGCTGTTAGTGGTGCACATGTTTTGGCTATTAATGGCGCACTATAGGTGCGCCACTATTATCACGCCACTACTAATAAATAGTAATGGCGCACCTATAGTGCGCCATTACTATGCCTAGAATTGCGCCAATACTATCTGACTTAGTAATGGCGCACCACGTAGAAGTGCGCCATTAATAACAAAAAAAAATCAAAAAAAAATCAGAAAATATGTTTCCAATTTTTTTTCAGAATTTTTTGTTTTGTTTTTTTCTTAATCTTGGGTCACTATGGCTTAATCTCGGGTCAATATGGCTTAATCTCGGGTCAATATGCTTAATCTCAAGTCAAATCGCACTCCATGGTCAAACTTCCCGGAAGGTCACCCATCCTCACACTACTCCAGCCCGAGCATGCTTAACATCGCAATTCTATCCAACCCCAGCACCAGCTCACTTAACATGCACTTGTTGATATATATATCATATCGATCCTATTAAACCTTGTTGATGTCTAGGACTTTGTTCATGTTCATGAGAGTGATGAAATTTTGAAAAAATATTTCAAACTTCCCGGTCATATTACGTATCATATTTTGAACATTTTTTCCAAAAAAAAAAAATTGAAACCAATTTTTTTTCTGTTACTAGTGGCACACCTAGCAAATGGTGCGCCATTACTAAGTTTATTTTTTTCCCGTTTCCCCCCCTCTAGATCTTAAAAGCCCCGAATCTTTTATTCTGTTAGTTTTTTGGGGATTGTGAAAATCTTCAACTGGGTTCCCCCATTGAATTCGGATGTAACTTTTCGAGTAGATGATTTTTCATATAAAAACTTTTTAATCCGAGTTAGTATGCAAAAGTTATGCCTATTTTACTAAATTCCAGAAAGATTTTGCAAATAAATTCGAAATTCATATTTGTAAATTTTCCCAGCAACTAGACCACATATCACATGGGAAACTTATTTTCTTTTATTTTTTTGACATTTCCATCATTTTCTTTTTTTAACTGAAAAGGCGGTCCACGGGGGGGTGCATTTGGTGAAATTTTTGTTCAAAGTTAGTAATGGCGCACAGTGGTGTGGTGCGCCATTACTAGTTAAAACTAGTAATGATGCACAATCCCTAGGTGCGCCATTACTAGTTTTGAAAAAAAATGAAAAAAAAATTGTTAGTAGCGGTGCACCTGTTGGAAATATGCCCTAGAGGCAATAATAATAGGATTATTATTATATTTCCTTGTTCATGATAATTGTCTTTTATTCATGCTATAACTGTATTATCCGGAAATCGTAATACACGTGTGAATACATAGACCATAACATGTCCCTAGTGAGCCTCTAGTTGACTAGCTCGTTGGTCGATAGATAGTCATGGTTTCCTGACTATGGACATTAGATGTCATTGACAACGGGATCACATCATTAGGAGAATGATGTGATGGACGAGACCCAATCCTAAGCATAGCACAAGATCGTGTAGTTCATTTTGCTAGAGCTTTTCCAATGTCAAGTATCTCTTCCTTAGACCATGAGATCGTGTAACTCCCGGATACCGTAAGAGTGCTTTGGGTGTACCAAACGTCACGACGTAACTGGGTGACTATAAAGGTGCACTACAGGTATCTCCAAAAGTGTCTATTGGGTTCACATGGATCGAGACTGGGATTTGTCACTCCGCATGACGGAGAGGTATCTCTGGGCCCACTCGATAATGCATCATCCCAATGAGCTCAAAGTGACCAAGTGTTTGGTCACGGGATCATGCATTACGGTACGAGTAAAGTGACTTGCCGGTAACGAGACTGAACGAGGTATTGGGATACCGATGATCGAGTCTCGGGCATGTAACGTACCGAATGACAAAGGGAATTGTATACGGGGTTGTTCGAATCCTCGACATCGCGGTTCATCCGATGAGATCATCGAGGAGCATGTGGGAGCCAACATGGGTACCCAGATCCCACTGTTGGTTATTGCCCGAGAGCCGTCTCGGTCATGTCTACGTGTCTCCCGAACCTGTAGGGTCTACACACTTAAGGTTCGGTGACGCTAGGGTTTTATGAATATGAGTATGCAGTATACCGAATGTTGTTCGGAGTCCCAGATGAGATCCCGGACGTCACGAGGAGTTTCGGAATGGTCCGGAGGTAAAGAATTATATATAGGAAGTGGTATTTCGGCCATCGGGAAAGTTTCGGGGTCACCCGGTATTGTACCGGGACCACCGGAAGGGTCCCGGGGGTCCACCGGGTGGGGCCACCCATCCCGGAGGGCCCCATGGGCTGAAGTGGGAGGGGAGCCATCCCATAGTGGGCTGGTGAGCCCCCCTACGCCCACCCCCTGTGCCTAGGGTTGAAACCCTAGGGTGGGGGGCGCACCACATGCCTTGGGGGGCACTCCTCCCCCCTTGGCCGCTGCCCCTTGGGAGATTGAATCTCCCAGGGCCGGCGCCCCCCCTGGGGGCCTATATAAAGGGAGGGGGGAGAGGGGCAGCCGCACCCTGAAGTCCTGGCGCCCCCTCCCCCTGCTACACCTCTTCCTCCTCCGTCACGTGCTTGGCGAAGCCCTGCCGGAGTGCTGCTGTTCCACCACCACCACGCCGTTGTGCTGCTGCTGGAGCCATCATCATCAACCTCTCCCCCCCCCTTGCTGGATCAAGAAGGAAGAGACGTCACACACACCGTACGTGTGTTGAACGCGGAGATGCCGTCTGTTCGGCGCTAGGATCTCCGGTGATCTGAATCACGGCGAGTACGACTCCATCATCACCGCTCCATCTAACGCTTCCGTACGCGATCTACAAGTGGTATGTAGATGCAAATTCACTCCCTTGACTCATTGCTTAGATGAACTCATAGATGGATCTTGGTGAAACCGTAGGAAAAATTTTAATTTTCCACAACGTTCCCCAACAGTGGCATCATGAGCTAGGTTTATGCGTAGTTCTCTATTGCACGAGTAGAACACAATTTTGTTGTGGGCGTAGATCTTGTCAACTTGCTTGCCGCTACTAGTCTTATCTTGCTTCAGCGGTATTGTGGGATGAAGCGGCCCGGACCAACCTTACACGTACGCTTACGTGAGACCGGTTCCACCGACTAACATGCACTAGTTGCATAAGGTGGCTGGCGGGTGTCTGTCTCTCCCACTTTAGTTGGAGCGGATTCGATGAAAAGGGTCCTTATGAAGGGTAAATAGAAGTTGACAAAATCATGTTGTGGTTATTCGTAGGTAAGAAAACGTTCTTGCTAGAACCCAATTGCATCCACGTAAAAGATGCAACAACAATTAGAGGACGTCTAACTTGTTTTTGCAGCAATTGTCATGTGATGTGATATGGCCAGAAGTTGTGATGAATGATGAATGATATATTGTGATGTATGAGATCATGTTCTTGTAATAGGAATCACGACTTGCATGTCGATGAGTATGACAACCGGCAGGAGCCATAGGAGTTGTCTTTATTTTTTGTATGACCTGCGTGTCATTGAAGAACGCCATGTAAACTACTTTACTTTATTACTAAACGCGTTAGTCATAGAAGTATAAGTAGTCGTTGGCGTGACAACTTCATGAAGACACGATGATGGAGATCATGATGATGGAGATCATGGTGTCATGCCGGTGACAACATGATCATGGAGCCCCGAAGATGAAGATCAAAGGAGCTATATGATATTGGCCATATCATGTCACTACTTTATATAATTGCATGTGATGTTTATTATGTTTTATGCATCTTGTTTACTTAGAACGACGGTAGTAAATAAGATGATCCCTTACAACAATTTCAAGAAGTGTTCTCCCCTAACTGTGCACCGTTGCTAAAGTTCGTCGTTTCGAAGCACCACGTGATGATCGGGTGTGATAGATCCTTACGTTCACATACAACGGGTGTAAGACAGTTTTACACATGCAAAACACTTAGGGTTAACTTGACGAGCCTAGCATGTACAGACATGGCCACGGAACACGAAGACCGAAAGGTCGAACACGAGTCGTATGGAAGATACGATCAACATGAGAATGTTCACCGACGATGACTAGTCCGTCTCACGTGATGATCGGACACGGCCTAGTCGACTCGGATCGTGTAACACTTAGATGACCAAGGGGATGTCAAATCTGAGTGGAAGTTCATTAAAATAATTTGATTAGATGAACTTAATTATCATGAACTTAGTCTAAAATCTTTGCAAAATATGTCTTGTAGATCAAATGGCCAACGCTCATGTCAACATGAACTTCAACCCGTTCCTAGAGAAAACCAAGCTGAAAGATGATGGCAGCAACTATATGGACTGGGTCCGGAACCTTAGGATCATCCTCATAGCTGCCAAGAAAGCATATGTCCTTGAAGCACCGTTAGATGACCCACCTGCTCTCCCAGCACTGCAAGACGATTTGAATGTTTGGCAGACACGTGCTGATGATTACTCCCTCGTTCAGTGCGGCATGCTTTATAGCTTAGAACCGGGGCTCCAAAAGCGTTTTGAGCAACACGGAGCATATGAGATGTTCGAGGAGCTGAAACTAGTTTTCCAAGCTCATGCCCGGGTCGAGAGATATGAAGTCTCCGACAAGTTCTATAGTTGTAAGATGGAGGGAAACAGTTCTGTCAGTGAGCATATACTCAAAATGTCTGGGTTGCACAGCCGCCTGTCCCAGCTGGACATTAACCTCCCGGATGAGGGGGTCATTGACAGAATCCTTCAGTCGCTCCCACCAAGCTACAAGACCTTTGTGATGAACTATAATATGCAGGGGATGGTGAAGACCATTCCTGAAGTATTTTCAATGCTGAAGTCGGTAGAGGTTGAAATCAGGAAAGAACATCAAGTGTTGATGGTCAATAAGACCACTAAGTTCAAGAAGGGCAAGGGTAAGAAGAACTTCAAGAAGGACGGCAAAGATGTTGCCGCGCCCGGTAAGCCAGTTGCCGGGAAGAAGTCAAAGAATGGACCCAAGCCTGAGACTGAGTGCTTTTATTGCAAGGGGAAGGGTCACTGGAAGCGGAACTGCCCCAAATATTTAGCGGATAAGAAGGCCGGCAACACTAAAGGTATATTTGATATACATGTAATTGATGTGTACCTTACCAGTACTCGTAGTAACCCCTGGGTATTTGATACCGGTGCCGTTGCTCATATTTGTAACTCACAGTAGGAGCTGCGGAATAAGCGGAGACTGGCGAAGGACGAGGTGACGATGCGCGTCGGGAATGGTTCCAAGGTCGATGTGATCGCTGTCGGCACGCTACCCCTACATTTACCTAAGGGATTAGTTATAAACCTTAATAATTGTTATTTGGTGCCAAGTTTGAGCATGAACATTGTATCTGGATCTCGTTTGATACGAGATGGCTACTCATTTAAATCCGAGAATAATGGTTGTTCTATTTATATGAGAGATATGTTTTATGGTCATGCCCCTATGGTCAATGGTTTATTGTTAATGAATCTCGAGCGTAATGTTACACATATTCATAGCGTGAATACCAAAAGATGTAAAGTTGATAACAATAGTCCCACATACTAGTGGCACTGCCGCCTTGGTCACATTGGTGTCAAGCGCATGAAGAAGCTCCATGCTGATGGAATTTTGGAGTCTCTCGATTATGAATCATTTGACACATGCGAACCATGCCTCATGGGCAAGATGACCAAGACTCCGTTCTCCGGAACAATGAAGCGAGCAACCAACTTGTTGGAAATCATACATACCGATGTGTGCGGTCCAATGAGCGTTGAGGCTCGCGGAGGATATTGTTATGTTCTCACTCTCACTGATGACTTGAGTAGATATGGGTATGTCTACTTGATGAAACACAAGTCTGAGACCTTTGAAAAGTTCAAGGAATTTCAGAATGAGGTAGAGAATCAACGTGACCGAAAGATAAAATTCTTACGATCCGATCGTGGAGGAGAATATTTAAGTCACGAATTTGGTACACACTTAAGAAAATGTGGAATCGTTTCACAACTCACGCTGCCTGGAACACCTCAGCGTAACGGTGTGTCCGAACGTCGTAATCGCACTCTATTGGATATGGTGCGGTCTATGATGTCTCTTACCGATTTACTGCTACCATTTTGGGGATACGCTCTAGAGACAGCTACATTCACTTTAAATAGGGCACCGTCTAAATCCGTTGAGACGACACCGTATGAATTATGATTTGGGAAGAAACCTAAGCTGTCGTTTCTAAAAGTTTGGGGATGCAATGCTTATGTCAAGAAACTTCAACCTGAAAAGCTCGAACCCAAGTCGGAAAGATGCGTCTTCATAGGATACCCTAAAGAAACCATTGTGTATACCTTCTACTTAAGATCCGAGGGCAAGATCTTTGTTGCCAAGAACGGATCCTTTCTGGAAAAAGAGTTTCTCTCGAAAGAACTAAGTGGGAGGAAAGTAGAACTCGATGAAGTACTACCTCTTGAACAGGATAGCAGTACAGCTCAGGAAAATGTTCCTGTGATGCCTACACCAACTGAAGAGGAAATTAATGATGATGATCAAGGTACTTCGGATCAAGTTGCTACTGAACTTCGTAGGTCCACAAGGACACGTTCCGCACCAGAATGGTACGGCAACCCTGTCCTGGAAATCATGTTGTTAGACAACGGTGAACCTTCGAACTATGAAGAAGCGATGGCGGACCCAGATTCCAACAAATGGCTAGAATCCATGAAATCCGAGATAGAATCCATGTATGAAAACAAAGTATGGACTTTGACTGACTTGCCCGATGATCGACGAGCGATAGAAAACAAATGGATCTTTAAGAAGAAGACGGACGCGGATGGTAATGTCACCATCTATAAAGCTCGACTTGTCGCTAAGGGTTATCGGCAAGTTCAAGGGATTGACTACGATGAGACTTTCTCTCCTGTAGCGAAGCTTAAGTCCGTCTAAATCATGTTAGCAATTGCCGCATACTATGATTATGAGATATGGCAGATGGACGTCAAAACGGCATTCCTCAACGGTTATCTTAAGGAAGAGTTGTATATGATGCAGCCGGAAGGTTTTGTCGATCCTAAGAACGCTAACAAAGTATGCAAGCTCCAGCGATCCATTTATGGGCTGGTGCAAGCATCTCGGAGTTGGAACATTCGCTTTGATGAGATGATCAAAGCGTTTGGGTTTATGCAGACTTATGGAGAAGCCTGCGTTTACAAGAAAGTGAGTGGGAGCTCTGTAGCATTTCTCATATTATATGTAGATGACATACTTTTGATGGGAAATGATATAGAATTCTTGGACAACATTAAGGCCTACTTGAATAAGTGTTTTTCAATGAAGGACCTTGGAGAAGCTGCTTTCATATTAGGCATCAAGATCTATAGGGATAGATCGAGACGCCTCATAGGTCTTTCACAGAGCACATACCTTGATAAGATTTTGAAGAAGTTCGAAATGGATCAGTCCAAGAAAGGGTTCTTGCCTATATTGCAAGGTGTGGGATTGAGCTCGGCTCAATGCCCGACCACGGCAAAAGATAAAGAAGAGATGAGCGTCATCCCCTATGCCTCAGCCATGGGATCTATTATGTATGCCATGCTGTGTACCAGACCTGATGTAAATCTTGCTGTAAGTTTGGTAGGGAGGTACCAAAGTAATCCTGGCAAGGAACACTGGACAGCGGTCAAGAATATCCTGAAGTACCTGAAAAGGACAAAGGACATGTTTCTCGTTTATGGAGGTGACGAAGAGCTCGTCGTAAAGGGTTACGTGACGTTAGCTTCGACACAGATCTGGATGACTCTAAGTCACAAACCGGATACGTGTATATGTTGAATGGTGGAGCAGTAAGCTGGTGCAGCTGCAAGCAGAGCGTCGTGGCGGGATCTACATGTGAAGCGGAGTACATGGCAGCCTCGGAGGCAGCGCATGAAGCTATTTGGGTGAAGGAGTTCATCACCGACCTAGGAGTCATACCCAATGCGTTGGGGCCGATCAAACTCTTCTGTGACAACACTGGAGCTATTGCCCTTGCCAAGGAGCCCAGGTTTCACAAGAAGACCAGGCACATCAAGCGTCGTTTCAACTCCATCCGCGAAAATATTCAAGATGGAGACATAGATATTTGCAAAGTACATACAGATCTGAATGTCGCAGATTCGTTGACTAAACCTCTCTCGCGAGCAAAACATGATCAACACCAGTACTCTATGGGTGTTCGATTCATCACAATGTAACTAGATTATTGACTCTAGTGCAAGTGGGAGACTGTTGGAAATATGCCCTAGAGGCAATAATAATAGGATTATTATTATATTTCCTTGTTCATGATAATTGTCTTTTATTCATGCTATAACTGTATTATCCGGAAATCGTAATACACGTGTGAATACATAGACCATAACATGTCCCTAGTGAGCCTCTAGTTGACTAGCTCGTTGGTCGACAGATAGTCATGGTTTCCTGACTATGGACATTAGATGTCATTGACAACGGGATCACGTCATTAGGAGAATGATGTGACTATAAAGGTGCACTACAGGTATCTCCGAAAGTGTCTGTTGGGTTGACACGGATCGAGACTGGGATTTGTCACTCCGCATGACGGAGAGGTATCTCTAGGCCCACTCGGTAATGCATCATCACAATGAGCTCAAAGGGACCAAGTGTTTGGTCACAGGATCATGCATTACGGTACGAGTAAAGTGACTTGCCGGTAACGAGACTGAACGAGGTATTGGGATACCGATGATCGAGTCTCGGGCATGTAACGTATCGAATGACAAGGGGAATTGTATACGGGGTTGTTTGAATCCTCGACATCGCGGTTCATCCGATGAGATCATCGAGGAGCATGTGGGAGCCAACATGGGTATCCAGATCCCACTGTTGGTTATTGCCCGAGAGCCGTCTCGGTCATGTCTACGTGTCTCCCGAACCCGTAGGGTCTACACACTTAAGGTTCGGTGACGCTAGGGTTATATGAATATGAGTATGCAATATACCGAATGCTGTTCTGAGTCCCGGATGAGATCCCGGACGTCACGAGGAGTTTCGTAATGGTCTGGAGGTAAAGAATTATATATAGGAAGTGGTATTTCGGCCATCGGGAAAGTTTCGGGGTCACCCGGTATTGTACCGGGACCACCGGAAGGGTCCCGGGGGTCCACCGGGTGGGGCCACCCATCCTGGAGGGCCCCATGGGCTGAAGTGGGAGGGGAGCCAGCCCATAGTGGGCTGGTGCGCCCCCCTAGGCCCATTCCCTGCACCTAGGGTTGAAACCCTAGGCTGGGTGGGGGGGGGGCGCACCACATGCCTTGGGGGGCACTCCTCCCCCCTTGGCCGCCGCCCCCTTGGGAGATTGAATCTCCCAGGGCCGGCGCCCCCCATGGGGGCCTATATAAAGGGAGGGGGGAGAGGGGCAGCCGCACCCTGAAGTCCTGGCGCCCCCTCCCCCTGCTACACCTCTTCCTCCTCCGTCACGTGCTTGGCGAAGCCCTGCCGGAGTGCTGCTGTTCCACCACCACCACGCCGTTGTGCTGCTGCTGGAGCCATCATCATCAACCTCTCCTCCCCCCTTGCTGGATCAAGAAGGAGGAGACGTCACACACACCGTACGTGTGTTAAACGCGGAGGTGCCGTCTGTTCGGCGCTAGGATCTCTGGTGATCTGAATCACGGCGAGTAGGACTCCATCATCACCGCTCCATCTAACGCTTCCGTACGCGATCTACAAGTGGTATGTAGATGCAAACTCACTCCCTTGACTCGTTGTTTAGATGAACTCATAGATGGATCTTGGTGAAACTGTAGGAAAATTTTTAATTTTCCCCAACGTTCCCCAACAGCACCATGGGTGTGGTGCGCCATTAATAGTTAAAACTAGTAATGGCGCACAATCCCCAGGTGCGCCATTACTAGTTTTGAAAAAAAATGAAAAAAAAATGTTAGCAGTGGCACACCAAGGGTGTGGTGCGCCATTACTAGTTAAAACTAGTAATAGCGCACTATCCCCTGGTGCAACATTGCTAGTTTTGAAAAAAAATTGTTAGTAGTGGCGCACCGTGGGTGTGGTGCGCCATTAGTAATATGGCCACTAATGGCGTACCTATATTTTGTGTGTCACTGCTATATAGTAGTGGCGCACCACATACGTGGGGCACCATTAATGTTCATATTAGCTATAGTCGTTTTTCTAGTAGTGTGCACTAGAGTCAATAATCTAGATCACATCGCCATGTGATTTAACACCAATAGTTCACATCTGTATGTGATTAACACCCATAGTTCACATCGACATGTGACCAACAACCAAAGGGTTTACTAGAATCAATAATCTAGTTCACATCGCTATGTGATTAACACCCTAAGAGTACTAAGATGTGATCATGTTTTGCTTGTGAGAGAAGTTTAATCAACGAGTCTGTCACATTCAGAGCCGTATGTATTTTGCAAACATTCTATGTCTACAATGCTCTGCATGTAGCTACTCTAGCTAATAGCTCTCACTTTCAATATGTATCCAGATTCAGACTTAGAGTCATCTGGGTCGGTGTAAAAGCTTGCATCGATGTAACTCTTTACGACAAACTCTTTATCACCTCCATAACCGAGAAATACATCTGTAGTCCTCTTAGATAACAAAGGATAACTTTGACCGCTATACAGTGATCCACTCCTGGATCACAATCATACCCCCTTGCCAAACTCATAGCAAGTCACACAACTAATCTGGTACCTAGCATGGCATACTTTATAGAACCTATGACTGAGGCATATGGAATGACTTTCATACTCTTTCTATTTGTGGTCGGGCTTTGAGTCTTACTCAACTTTACACCTTGTAATACAGGCAAGAACTCCTTCTTTGACTGATCCATTTTGAACTCTTTCAAAAACTTGTCAAGGTATGTACTCATTGGAAAATCTTTATCAAGCATGTTGATCTATCTCTATAGATCTTGATGCCCAATATGTAAGTAGCTTCACCGAGGTCTTTCTTTGAAAAACTCCTTTTAAACTCTCATTTATGCTTTCCAGAAAATTCTACATTATTTCCGATCAACAACATGTTATTCACATATACTTATCAAAAAGGTTGTAGTGCTCCCACTCACTTTCTTGTAAATACAGGCCTCACCGCAAGTCTGTATAAAACTATATACTTTGATCAAGTCATCAAAGCATATATTCCAACTCCGAGATGCTTGCACCAGTCCATAGATGGATCACTGGAGCTTGCACACCTTATTAGTACCTTTAGGATCGACAAAACCTTCCGGTTGCATCTTATACAACTCTTCTTTAAGAAATATACATTTGAGGAATACAGTTTTGACATACATTTGCCAGATTTTATAAAATATAGCAACCGTTAACATGATTCGGACGGATTTAAGCATCGCTACAATTGAGAAATCTCATTGTAGTCAACACCTTGACCTTGTCGAAAACCTTTTGCAACAAGTCGAGGTTTGTAGATAGTAACGCTACTATTAGCGTCCGTCTTCCTCTTTAAGATACATTTATTTAATATTGCTTGCCGATCATCGAGCAAGTCCACCAAAGTCCACACTTTGTTCTCATACATGGATCCCATCTCAGATTTCATGGCCTCAAGCCATTTCGTGGATTCTGGGCTCATCATCGCTTCCTCATAGTTCGCAGGTTCATCATGGTCTAGTAACATGACTTCCAGAATAGGATTACCATACCACTCTGGTGTGGATATTACTCTGGAAGACCTACGAGGTTCAGTAGTAACTTGATGTGAAGTTTCATGATCATCATCATTAACTTCCTCACTAATTGGTGTAGGAATCACTAGAACTGATTTCTGTGATGAACTACTTTCCAATAAGGGAGAAGGTACAATTACGTCATCAAGTTCTACTTTCCTCCCACTCACTTCTTTCAAGAGAAACTCCTTCTCTAGAAAGGATCCATTTTTAGCAACAAAGATTTTGCCTTCGGATCTATGATAGAAGGTGTAACCAACCGTTTCCTTTGGGTATCCTATGAAGACGCACTTCTCCGATTTGGGTTCGAGCTTATCAGTTTGAAGCTTTTCACATAAGCATCGCGGCCCCAAACTTTAAGAGACGACAACTTTGGTTTCTTGCTAAACCATAGTTCATAAGGCGTCGTCTCAACGTATTTTTATGGTGACCTATTTAAAGTGAATGCAGTTGTCTCTAATGCATAACCCCAAAATGATAGTGGTAAATTGGTAAGAGACATCATAGATCGCACCATATCTAATAGAGTACAGTTACGATGTTCGGACACACTACGCTGTGGTGTTCCAAGTGGCGTGAGTTGCGAAACTATTCCACATTGTTTCAAATGAGGACCAAACTTGTAACTCAAATATTCTCCTCCATGATCAGATTGTAGAAACTTTATTTTCTTGTTATAATGATTTTCCACTTCACTCTGAAATTCTTTGAACTTTTCAAATGTTTTAGAATTATGCTTCATTAAGTAGATATAACCATATCTGCTCACATCATCTGTGAAGGTAAGTACCTGCCACGAGCCTCAACACTCATGGAACTGCATACATTGGTATGTATTATTCCAATTAGTCATTCAGCTCATTCCCTTGTTCCGAAGAACGTAGTTTTAGTCATCTTGCCCATAAGGCACGGTTCGCAAGTATCACATGATTCATAATCAAGTGATTCCAAAATCCCATCAGCATGGAGCTTCTGCATGCGCTTTACACCAATATGACCTAAACGACAGTGCCACAAGTATGTTGCACTATCATTATCAACTTTTCATCTTTTTTGCATCAATATTATGAATATTTGTATCACTACAATTAAGATTCAATAAACCATCAACATCGGGTGTATGACCATAGAAGGTTTTACTCATGTAAATAGAATAACGATTATTCTCCGTTTTAAATGAATAACTGTATTGCAATAAACATGATCTAATCATATTCATGCTTTAACGCAAACACCAAATAACATTTATTTAGGTTCAACCCTAATCCTGCAAGTATAGGGAGTATGTGATGATGATCATATCAATCTTCGAACCACTTCCAACATACATCGTCCCTTCATCCTCAACTAGTCTCTATTTATTCTGCAACTCCTATTTCGAGTTACTAATCTTAGCAACCGAACAAGTATCAAATACCCAGGGGTTACTACGAGCACTAGTAAGGCACACATCAATAACATGTATATCAAATATACCTTTGTTCGCTTTGCCATCCTTCTTATCCACCAAATATTTGGGGTAACTCCGCTTCCAGTGACCATTTCCTTTGAAGTAGAAGCACTTAGTTCAGGCTTAAGTCCAGCTTTGGGCTTCTTCATGGGAGTGACAACTTGCTTGCCATTCTTCTTGAAGTTCCCTTTATTTCCCTTTTGCCCTTTTCTTGAAACTAGTGATCTTGTCAATCATCAACACTTGATCTTTCCTGATTTCTACCTTCGTCGATTTCAGCACCACGGAGAGCTCGGGAATCGATTTTGTCATCCCTTGCATACTATAGTTCATCATGAAGTTCCAGTAACTTGGTGATGGTGCCTAGAGAACTCTGTCAATCACTATCTTATCTGGAAGATTAACTCCCACTTGATTCAAGTGATTGTAGTACCCAGACATTCTGAGCACATGCTCACTAGTTGAGCAATTCTCCTCCATCTTTTAGGCAAAGTACTTGTCAAAGGTTTCATACCTCTCAACACGGGCACGAGTCTGAAATACCAATTTCAGCTCTTGGAACATCTCATATGCTTTGTGGCGTTCAAAACGTTTTTGAAGTCCCGATTCTAAGCCGTAAAGCATGGTGCACTTAAACTATCAATGATGGGGAACACAGTAATTTCAAAAAAATCCTACGATCACGCAAGATCTATATAGGTGATGCATAGCAACGGGGAAAGAGTGTGTCCACGTACCCTCGCAGACCGAAAGCGGAAGTGTTATGTAACGCAGTTGATGTAGTCGAACGTCTTCGTGATCCAAGCGATCAAGTACCGGACGCACGACACCTCCGCGATCTGCACACATTTAGCTCGGTGACGTCCCTCGAACTGTAGATCCAGCTGAGGCCGAGGGAGAGTTCCATCAGCACGACGGCGTGGTGATGGTGATGATGAAGTTACCGGCGCAGGGCTTCGCCTAATCACTACAACGATATGACCGGGGTGGAAACCTGTGGAGGGGGGCACCGCACATGGCTAAAAGATCAACTTGTGTTTCTGTGGGTTGCCCCCCTCCCCCTTATATAAAGGAGGAGAGGGGAGGCCGGCCGGCCCTCCTTGGCGCGCCCCCAGGAGGGGAATCCTACTAGGACTCCAAGTCCTAGTAGGTTTCCACCTAAAGGGAGAGAGGGGGAAGGAAGGAGAGGGAGAGGGGAAAGGAAGGGGGGCGCCCCCCCCCTTCCTTGTCCTATTCAAACTCAAGGGGGAGGGGGTGCGCGGCCTGCCTGGCCGCCCCTCTCTCTCTCTCCACTAAGGCCCATCGAGGCCCATTAGTTCCCCCAGGGGTTCCGATAACACTCCGGCACTCCAGTTTTGTCCGAAACTTCTCCGGAACACTTTCGGTGTCCGAATATAGTTGTCCAATATATCAATATTTATGTCTCGACCATTTCGAGACTCCTCGTCATGTCTGTGATCATATACGGGACTCCGAACAACCTTTGGTACATCATATCACATAAACTCATAATACCAATCGTCATCGAACGTTAAGCGTGCGGACCCTACGGATTCGAGAACTATGTAGACATGACCAAGACATGTCTCCGGTCAATAACTAATAGCGGAACCTGGATGCTCATATTGGTTCCTACATATTCTACGAGGATCTTTATTGGTCAAACCGCATAACAACATACATTGTTCCCTTTGTCATCGGTATGTTATTTGCCCGAGATTCAATCGTCGGTATCATCATACCTAGTTCAATCTCGTTACTAGCAAGTCTCTTTACTCGTTCTGTAATACTTCATCCCATAACTAACTCATTAGTCACAATGCTTGCAAGGATTTATAGTGATGAGTATTACAGAGAGGGCCCAGAGATACCTCTTCGAAACACGGAGTGACAAATCCTAATCTCGATCTGTGCCAACCCAACAAACACCTTCGGAGACACCTCTAGAGCACCTTTATAATCACCCATTTATGTTGTGACGTTTGGTAGTGCACAAAGTGTTCCTCCGGTATTCGGGAGTTGCATAATCTCATATTATGAGGAACTTGTATAAGTCATGAAGAAAGCAGTAGCAATGAAACTATCAAGATCCGTATGTATCTTGCAAATCTCTATGTCCCCTTCCGACACTTGATGACGGATGGAATTGAAGTGTCTCTTGATGTGCTTGGTTCTTTTGTGAAATCTGGATTCCTTTGCCAAGGCAATTGCACCAGTATTGTCACAAAAGATTTTCATTGGACCCGATGCACTGGGTATGGCCCTAGATCAGATATGAACTCCTTCATCCAAACTCCTTCATTTGCTGCTTCCGAAGCAGTAATGTACTCTGCTTCACACGTAGATCCCACCACGGCGCTCTGCTTGGAACTGCACCAACTGATAGCTCATCCATTAAATAAAAATATGTATCCGGTTTGCGACTTAGAGTCATCCGGATCATTGTCCAAGCTTGCATCGACGTAACCATTTACGACGAGCTCTTTTTCACCTCCATAAACGAGAAACATATCCTTAGTCCTTTTCAGGTATTTGAGGATGTTCTTGACCGCTGTCCAGTGCTCCACTCTGGGATTACTTTGATACCTCCCTTCTATGCTTATTGCAAGGCATACATCGGCTCTGGTACACAACATTGCATACATGATAGAACCTATGGTTGAAGCGTAGGGAATGACTTTCATTTTCGCTCTATCTTCTACAATGGTCGAGCATTGAGTCTGACTCAACTTCACACCTTGTAACACAGGCAAGAACCCTTTCTTTGATTGATCCATTTTGAACTTCTTAAAAACTTTATCAAGGTATGTGCTTTGTGAAAGTCCAATTGAGCGTCTTGATCTATCTCTATAGATCTTGATGCCCAATATGTAAGCAGCTTCTCTGAGGTCTTTCATAGAAAAACTCTTATTCAGGTATCCCTTTATGCTATCCAGAAATTCTATATTATTTCCAATCAACAATATGCCATCCACATATAATATCAGAAATTCCACAGAGCTCCCACTCACTTTCTTGTAAATACAGGCTTCTCCAAAAGTCTGTATAAAACCATATGCTTTGATCACACTATCAAAGCGTTTATTCCAACTCCGAGAGGCTTGCACCAGTCCATAAATGGATCGCTGGAGCTTGCACACTTTGTTAGCACCCTTTGGATCGACAAAACCTTCTGGTTGCATCATATACAACACTTCCTCCAGAAATCCATTCAGGAATGCAGTTTTGACATCCATTTGCCAAATTTCATAATCATAAAATGCAGAAATTACTAACATGATTCAGAGAGACTTAAGCATCGCTACAGGTGAGAAAGTCTCATCGTAGTCAACACCCTAAACTTGTCGAAAACCTTTTGCAACAAGTAGAGCTTTGTAAACAATAACATTACCGTCTGCATCGGTCTTCTTCTTAAAGATCCATTTATTTTCAATGGCTTGCCGATCATCGGGCAAGTCCACTAAAGTCCACACTTTGTTCTCATACATGGATCCCATCTCAGATTTCATGGCCTCAAGCCATTTCGCAGAATCTGGGCTCATCATCGCTTCCTCATAGTTCGTAGGTTCATCATGGTCTAGTAACATGACTTCCAGAACAGGATCACCGTACCACTCTGGTGCAGATCTTACTCTGGAAGACCTACGAGGTTCAGTAGTAACTTGATCTGAAGTTTCATGATCATCATCATTAACTTCCTCACTAATTGGTGTAGGAATCACTGGAACTGATTTCTGTGATGAACTACTTTCCAATAAGGGAGAAGGTACAATTACCTCATCAAGTTCTACTTTCCTCCCACTCACTTCTTTCGAGAGAAACTCCTTCTCTAAAAAGGATCCATTTTTAGCAACAAAGATTTTGCCTTCGGATCTGTGATAGAAGGTGTACCCAACTGTTTCCTTTGGGTATCCTATGAATACGCACTTCTCCGATTGGGTTCGAGCTTATTAGGTTGAAGCTTTTTCACATAAGCATCGCAGCCCCAAACTTTAAGAAACGACAACTTTGGTTTCTTGCCAAACCATAGTTCATAAGGCGTCGTCTCAACGGATTTTGATGGTGCCCTATTTAAAGTGAATGCAGCCGTCTCTAAAGCATAACCCCAAAACAACAGTGATAAATCAGTAAGAGACATCATAGATCGCACCATATCTAATAAAGTACGGTTACGATGTTCGGACACACCATTTCGCTGTGGTGTTCCAGGAGGCGTTAATTGTGAAACTATCCCATGTTGTTTCAAATGAATACCAAACTCATAACTCAAATATTCTCCTCCACAATAAGATCGTAGAAACTTTATTTTCTTGTTACGATGATTTTCCACTTCACTCTGGAATTCTTTGAACTTTTCAAATGTTTCAGACTTATGCTTCATTAAGTAGATATAACCATATCTGCTCAAATCATCTGTGAAGATAATAAAATAACGATACCCACCACAAGCTTCAATACTCATCGGGCCGCATACATCAATATGTATTATTTCCAACAAGTCAGTAGCTCGTTCCATTGTTCGGGAGAATGGTTTTTAAGTCATCTTGCGCATGAGGCGCGGTTCGCAAGCACCAAGTGATTCATAATCAAGTGATTCTAAAAGTCCATCAGCATGGAGTTTCTTCATGCGCTTTACACCGATATGACCCAAACGGCAGTGCCACAAATAAGTTGCACTATCATTATTAACTTTGCATCTTTTGGCTTCAATACTATGAATGTGTATCATCACTATCGAGATTCAACAAAAATAGACCACTCAACAAGGGTGCATGACCATAAAAGATATTACTCATATAAATAGAACAACCATTATTCCCTGATTTAAATAAATAACCATCTCACTATACAAGATCCAAATATAATGTTCATGCTCAACACTGGCACCAAATAACAATTATCCAGGTCTAAAACTAATCTCGATGGTAGATGTAGACGTAGTGTGCCGACGGCGATCACATCGACCTTGGAACCATTTCCCACGCGCATCGTCACCTCGTCCTTAGCCAATCTTTGTTTAATCTGTAGCCCCTGTTTCGAGCTGCAAATATGAGCAACAGAACCAGTATCAAATACCCAGGCGCTACTACGAGCATTAGTAAGGTACACATCAATAACATGTATATCAAATATACCTTTCACTTTGCCATCCTTCTTATCCGCCAAATACTTGGGGCAGTTCCGCTTCCAGTGACCAGTCCCTTTGCAGTGGAAGCACTCAATTTCAGGCTTAGGTCCAGACTTGGGTTTCTTCTCTTGAGAAGCAACCTTTTTGCCATTCTTCTTGAAGTTCCCCTTCTTCCCTTTGCCCTTTTTCTTGAAACTAGTGGTCTTGTTGACTATCAACACTTGATGCTCCTTTTTTATTTCTACCTCCGCAACCTTTAGCATCGCGAAGAGCTCGGGAATAGTCTTGTTCATCCCTTGCATATTATAGTTTATCATGAAGACTTTATAGCTTGCTGGCAGTAATTGAAGAACTCTGTCAATGACACTATCATTAGGAAGATTAACTCCCAGCTGAGTCAAGTGGTTATGGTACCCAGACATTGTGAGTATGTGTTCGCTGACAGAACTATTCTCCTCCATTTTGCAGCTATAGAACTTGTTGGAGACTTCATATCTCTCAACTCGGGCATTTGCTTGAAATATTAACTTCAAAGCTTGGAACATCTCATATGCTCCATGGCGTTCAAAATGTCTTTGAAGTCCCGATTCTAAGCCGTAAAGCATGGCACACTGAACTATCGAGTAGTCATCAACATGTGCCTGCCAGGAATTCACAACGTCTGCAGTTGCGGGTGCGGGTGGTACACCTAACGGTGCTTCCAGGACGTAATTCTTCTGTGTAGCAATGAGGATAATCCTCAAGTTATAGACCCGGTCTGTGTAGTTGCTGCCATCATCTTTCAACTTAGCTTTCTCTAGGAACGCATTAAAATTCAAAGGAACGGTAGCACGAGCCATTAATCTACAATAACATAGACACGCAAAATAACTATGAGGACTAAGTTCATGATAAATTAAAGTTCAATTAATCATATTACTTGAGAACTCCCACTTAGATAGACATCCCTCTAATCATCTAAGTGATCACATGATCCAAATCAACTAAACCATGTCTGATCATCACATGAGATGGAGTAGTTTTCAATGGTGAACATCACTATGTTGATCATATCTAATATATGATTCACGTTCGACCTTTCAGTCTTAGTGTTCCGAGGCCATATCTACATATGCTAGGCTCATCAGGTTTAACCCGAGTATTCTGAGTGTGCAAAACTGGCTTGCACCCGTTGTATGTGAACGTAGAGCTTATCACACCCGATCATCACGTGGTGTCTCGGCATGACGAACTATAGCATCGGTGCATACTCAGGGAGAACACTTGTACCTTGAAATTTAGTAAGGGATAATCTTATAATGCTACCTCCGTACTAAGAAAAATAAGATGCATAAAAGATAAACATCACATGCACTCAAAATATGTGACATGATATGGCCATCATCATCTTGTGCTTATGATCTCCATCACCGAAGCATCATCCTGATATCCATCGTCACTGGCGCGACACCTTGATCTCCATCGTAGCATCATTGTCATCTCCCAACTATTGTTACTACGACTATCGCTACTGCTTAGTGATAAAGTAAAACAATTACATGGTGATTGCATTGCATACAATAAAGCGACAACCATATGGCTCCTGCCAGTTGGCGATAACTTTGTTACAAAACATGATCATCTCATACAACAATTTATATCACATCATGCCTTGACCATTGATAACCCACAAGTATAGGGGATCAATTGTTGCCTCTTTTGATAAGTAAGAGTGTCGAACCCAACTAGGAGCTAAAGGTAGAACAAATATTCCCTCAAGTTCTATCGACCACCGATACAACTCTATGCACGCTTGACGTTCGCTTTACCAAGAACAAGTATGAAACTAGAAGTACTTTGTAGGTGTTGTTGGATAGAATTGCAAGATAATAAAGAGCACATAAATAAAAGCTAGGGGCTGTTTAGATAAGGAAACAATAAAGTAAATATAGCGAGTGTGGAAAAGTGGTGGTAGGAGTTGTGAAATTGTCCCAAAGCAATTGACTACTTTACTAGACCGATAGAAAGTTTTATGTGGGAGAGGCATAAGCTAACATACTTTCTCTTCTTGGATCATATGCACTTATGATTGGAACTCTAGCAAGCGTCCGCAACTACTAAAGATCATTAAGATAAAACTCAACCATAGAATTAAAGCATCAAGTCCCCTTTATCCCATACGCGACAACCCCCTTACTCGGGTTTATGCTTCTGTCACTCAAGCAACCCACTATAAGCAAATCATGAACGTATTGCAACACCCTACAGTGGGAATCCCTCACGCTTGCACGACACGAAGGGCACAATAGGACAACAACATAACCAAAAGCAAATTAAACCAATCATAGAAATTCATCAATCACCGATAGGACAACGAAAATCTACTCAGACATCATAGGATGGCAACACATCATTGGATAGTAATATGAAGCATAAAGCACCATGTTCAAGTAGAGGGTACATCGGGTTGCGGGAGAGTGGACCGCTGAATATAGAGGGGGGGAGGTGATGGAGATGTTGGTGAAGATGGCGGAGGTGTTGGTGTAGATCGTGATGATAATGATGGCCCATGGCGGTGTTCCAGCGCCACCATAAGCGAGGGGGAGAGAGCCCCCCTTCTTCTTCTTCTTCCTTGACCTTCTACCTAGATGGGAGAAGGGTTTCCCCTCTGGTCCATGGTCTCCATGGCGTGGGAGGGGCGAGAGCCCCTCTGAGATTGGATCTTACTCTCTGTATCTCTCTGTTTCTGCGTTCCAGATTCTGCCCTTTCACCGTTTTTTATATTCTCGGAGATCCGTAACTCCGATTGGGTTGTGCTTTGGACACGATTTCTATCCGCATATTAGCTTTCTTTCGGTGAAAGAAGGGTATCAACCGTCATAAGGGGTGGCCATGAGGGTCAGGGGCGCGCCTGCCCCCCTAGGGCGCGCCCCCTGCCTCGTGGGCCACTCGAGCATCCTCTCGCGTTGATTCCACTTCCCAAAATTCACATATATTCCAAAAAAATCCATCTATTTTTATTCCATTTGGACTTCGTTTAATATGGGTTTTCTGCGAAACAAAAAACATGCAACAAACAGGAACTGGCACTGGGCACTGGATCAATATGTTAGTCCAAAAGTAGTATAAAAAGTTGCCAAAAATATATGAAAGTTGAATAATATTGGCATGGAACAATCAAAAATTATAGATACGACGGAGACGTATCAGCATCCGTAAGCTTAATTACTGCTCGTCCTCGAGTAGGTAGATGATAAAAAAGATAATTTTTGATGTGGAATGCTACCTAGCATAATCTTGATCATGTAATATAATCATGGCATGAATATTAAGACACGAGTGATTCGAAGCAATAGTCTATCATTTGACATAAAAACAATAATAATTCAAGCATGCCAACCAAGCAATTATGTCTTATCAAATAACGTAGCCAAAGAAAGATTAACCCTACAAAATCATATAGTTTGGCCATACTTCATTTTTGTCACACAAAATGCTCCCATCATGCACAACCCCAATGACAAGCTGAGCAATTGGTTCATACTTTTTAACGTGCTTCAGCCTTTTCAACCCTCACACAATACATGAGCGCAGGCCATGGATATAGCATATAGGTGGAATAGAGTATGATGGTGGAGGTTGTGTGGAGAAGACAAAAAGGGAGAAAGTCTCACATCAACGCGGCTAATCAACGAGCTATGGAGATGCCCATCAATTGATGTCAATGCGAGGAGTAGGTATTGCCATGCAACGGATGCACTAGAGCTATAAGTGTATGAAAGCTCAAACTAAAACTAAGTGGGCGTGCATCCAACTTACTTGCTCATGAAGACCTCGGGCATTTGAGGAAGCCCATCATCGAAATATACAAGCCAAGTTCTATAATGAAAATTCCCACTAGTATATGAAAGTGATAACTCAAGAGACCCTCTATATGAAGAACATGGTGCTATTTGAAGCACAAGTGTGGTAAAAGGATAGTAACATTGCCCCTTCTCTTTTTTTGGCGGGCTTCTTTGGCGCCCTTTTTCTATTTAGGCTTCTTTGGCCTCTCTTTTTTTATATGGGGCAATGCTCTAACAATAATGATCATCACACTTTTATTTACTTACAGCTCAATATTACAACTCGATACTAGAACAAAGATATGACTCTATATGAATGCCTCCAGCGGTGTACCGGGATTTGAAATGATCTAGCATAGCAAAGATATCAAAAAACGGACAAGCCATGAAAACATCATGCTAGCTATCTTACGATCATGCAAAGCAATATGAAAATAAATACTCAAGTCATGTATATGATGATGATGGAAGTTGCATGGCAATATATCTCAGAATGGCTATGGAAATGCCATGATAGGTAGGTATGGTGGCTGTTTTGAGGAAGATATAAGGAGGATTATGTGTGATAGAGCGTATCATATCACGGAGTTTGGATGCAACGGCGAAGTTTGCACCAACTCTTGAGGTGAGAAAGGGCAATGCACGGTACCGTAGAGGCTAGCAAATTGCGAAAAGGTAAGAGTGCGTATAATCCATGGACTCACATTAGTCATAAAGAACTCATATACTTATTGGAAAAGTTTATTAGCCCTCGAAGCAAAGTACTACTACGCATGCCCCTAGGGGGATAGATTGGTAGGAAAATACCATCACTCATCCCCGACCGCCACTCATAAGGAAGACAATCAAAGAAACACCCTATGCTTCAAATTTGTCACACAACGGTTACCATACGTGCATGCTACGGGACTTGCAAACCTCAACACAAGTATTTCTCAATTCCATAATTACTCAACTAGCACGAATTTAATATCACCACCTTTATATCGCGAAACTATTGCAAGGAATCAAACATATCATATTCAGTGATCTACAAGTTTTATGTAGGATTTTATGACTAACCATGTGAATGACCAATTCCTGTCATCTCTCTAAACAGATATAAGTGAAGCAAGAGAGTTTAATTCTTTCTACAAAAGATATGCCCATGCTATAAAAAATATAAGTGAAGCAAAAGAGCATTCTACAAATGGCGGTTTTCTATGTGAAGAGAAACAGGCAATCCAAACTTCAAATGATATAAGTGAAGCACATGAAGCATTCTATAAAGCCATACTCAAAAGATTTAAGTGAAGTGCAATGAGCATTCTATAAATCAACCAAGGACTATCTCATACCAGCATGGTGCATAAAATAAAATGAAAACTAAATGCAAAAGACGCTCCAAGATTTGCACATATCACATAAATGAAATGACTATGAAAACATACCGATACTTGTTGAAGAAAGAGGGGATGCCTTCCGGGGCATACTCAAGCTTAGACGCTTGATTCTCCTTGAATATTTACTTGGGGTGCCTTGGGAATCCCCAATCTTGAGATCTTGCCTCTCCTCCTTTTCCTCATATCGAGACCTTCTCGATCAAACATTTCATCCACACAAAACTTCAACAGAAAACTCGGTAAGATCCTTTAGTATAATAAAGCAAATCATTACTCTAAATACTGTTGCAAACCAATTAATATTTTGTTTTTTCACTTTAGCTACTGTAATATAACTTTTCCATGGCTTAATCCACTGATAGGAATTGATAGTTTCATCAAAACAAGCAAACTATGCATCAAAAACAGAATCTGTCAAAAACAGAACAGTCTGTAGAAATCTGAACATTCACAATATTTTTGTTACTCCAAAAATTCTACCAAAATTAGGAAAAATAAACAATTTCTACAGAAAGATATTTCAAAAAGAATCTGAACCGTTTGACATTCCAGTAAACAATGTAAAATCTCGCACTATATCCAATGTTTATGTCCTGCACCGCACAAACCAACAAGCATTGTAAACATCCTAAAGGCAAACCTCGGCACATTATTTTTGTAATACAATGGAATTGTACAAGGGGATAATTATTTTTTATGAAAAGTTTCTGTAATTAAGATTCACAAAGTTTCCGTTCGCATGAACAAAGTTTAAGGAGCTCCCCCACTTCAACAATGCTTGTCTTTCTCACTTTCACTTTCCTTTTTGAAAAGTTTTGGGTTCCCCTCTTTATTTTTTTTGTTTTTAAACTATAAGAAGGCACACAACAGAAATAAATGACTCTCTAAAACTTCCGGGTTGTCTCCCTGGCAGCGCTTTCTTTAAAGCCATTAAGTTAGGCATATAGTGCTCAAGTAATAGATCCACACGGATCCCAAGGTATATCAAAGCCAATTTTAATTAGCAATGATTTGTGATTTATTAGTGAGCACAAAGTAACATATATCAAGCAATGACGAAGTCTAGCTCTCTACCTATGCATCGACATGTCATAAAAGAACAATTCATGCATACCAAGTAAAGGCGAATGCATAGTATAAGCAGTTTCTTGCAATTTTATCATATTGTGAACATAGAGAGGTGTTGATATAGTTCCTCTCTCATAATAATTGCAAGTAGGAGCAGCAAGCACATGCATATTATATCTATCAAAATCATCATGTGTAGTAGTAAAACGCAACCCATCAATATAATCCTTAATAAGCACAAACTTGTCTGATATAGTGTAGTTTGGAGAATTCAAAACGATAATAGGACTATCATGCGTGGGTGCAATAGCAACAATTTTATGTTTAACATAAGGAACTATAGCAAGTTCATCTCCATAAGCATAATTCATATCGGCATCTTGGCCGCAAGCATAGCAAGCATCATCAAAAAGGGGTATTTCAAGAGAATCAACGGGATCATAACAATGATCATAGCAATCATCCTTCGGTAAGCATGAAGGGGAATTAA
This sequence comes from Triticum dicoccoides, assembly GCF_002162155.2. Taxonomy (NCBI): domain Eukaryota; kingdom Viridiplantae; phylum Streptophyta; class Magnoliopsida; order Poales; family Poaceae; genus Triticum; species Triticum dicoccoides. Next base: position 675,793,717 of record NC_041381.1, on the reverse strand, counting down.
ACAATGTATGAATTGAAGAGTTACTCTCATTAGAAGGTGGGCACGGGTAGTTAATCCGCTCTTCCTCCTTTTGTTCTTCTCTCTCCTCATCATCTTTTTAATCCAATGAGCTCACAGTTTCATCAATTTCTTCTTCCATAGACTCCAGCAAAATACTAGTCTCTTCTTGGACAGTGGAGGAGTACTCAAGATATGGTTTAACATAGGCATTAGAAGCATAATTATCATAACAATATTGAAGTATGGCAAAATTTTCAGATTTGTAGAGAGTAGCATCATACTTTTCAATCAAAGAAGCTATTTCGTAAGCACCCTTAAAAGCAACAAATTCTTCAATTTGTTGAACATCATAGTAATTATAAAAACCCTTAGCATACAAAGATACGATTCCGTTATCACTAAATTCACATTGATAGGGAAGGTGTTTCTTAGGGTTTTTAGAACAACAAGTAAAATCATATATATCACATAAATTCCAAGCATAGCATTGCAAACAATGAATTTGATCCAGTAAAAGTTTCCCTTTTTCGAATATGCGGTGTCGCAAATAACAAGCATGCTCATCTATCGGGGATATACCCCGCGGTATGACCCGCCGGAATTATGACCCGGCCGGATTTGGCAACTCAACAGAGACCCGACTGGAGCTTGGCGACTCACTGGTGATCCGCCCAGACATGGCGGTTTACATGTAACCTACCCAGACATTGTGACTCACTGGAGGCCCGGCGGGCAGATCAGACGGCCAACAAGGCCTAGCAGGCCGGCTTATACTTTGGTGGGACGGCTTAAGGGAAAAGGCATGATGAATATTTCCCTTACAAGGAAGTAGGACCTGAACTTGTATCCCGTTTGTAACAGAAGATAAGCTAGTCCTAGTCCTACTAGGACTCCACATGTAACCCGCCCCTTCAACTTATATAAGGAGGGGCAGGGCACCCCAAGAGGGACAAGCAAGAAAAGAATCATTAAGGCTAGACACAAAGAGAGGAGAGCCGGATTTACGGTGTCTCCCTCATGAACCTAATGAGACCTAGCCACAAATAGCATGCAGGGCTATTACCGGATGATGTTTCACGGGGCCCTAAGCTGTCTAAATCCTTTTCTTGTGTGTTGCGTCTCTCATCCCGACCAATCCCTCTCAAGCTATCACATGGATGCGTTGGCCTCGCGACTAAGTCCTCACACTAGGACATCTGCCGTGACAATTCCATGACAGTTGACGCCCATCATGGGGCGTGCGCACGGTGGTGTTGAGATCTTGAAGGGATCTGTCACAGGGATCGTGAAGTTCGCAATTTCCCAGATGAGCAAAAACCGGGGTGGAGGAATTCACATTAATTACAAGTTCATCGGTCTGAAGAAGTGTTCAGCGGTGGCATATACGAGATTGAGATTGAAAAAAAATTATTAGGGTTGCGTCAGGAGCGCGACCTTGTTAAAGTGATCTGCAAAAATCGCAGAAGCCAGAATCATAGCAGCCAACGCCTGTTTTTGAGCCACCGAGATCGACAGGATTTGACTGCACGGTCGTCCGTATCCAGATTATCTTGGCACAGACTCGGAAGGCTACAACAGTACCGAGGCGAATTTTACAACACCGTGCAGTCTATCTTTGTCATAGAGTACACACAAGATCAATGGGCATCAGTGGCCGAAATAGTAAAAAGGAAAAAATTTCCAATGATACGGTCTGGTACTATCTAACTCGGTGTCCACATCAAGGCATTAATGTCAAAAGTACTACTGGAAAAAAACGAGGACTACGTTGCTCAAGCTCGTGGACGTTTCCATCGATAACATGGAGACGTGGAGTCAACAATGGAAGGGGATGAGACGACGGACTCCGGGCGACGATGGTTCGTCTCGCCTCCGCCTCGAGTGGAGTTGCTCCGTTGGCCTTCACCCGCGGCTGCTCTCCGCTGCTGTGGCCGACTTTGCGCCAGGCCGATTTACCTCCGTCGCATCTCATGCGCTCTAGCGGCTCCCAAGCCATCACCGTCCTCCACATTGCGGCCCGCCTCCGGGCTCCTCCACCGCCTCGAGCTGCCTTGCTCCTCCAACGTAGTGGTTGTGACCTCGGCCGCCCCTCCAGCTTCGCCCGATTGCGTTGATCCGCCCGTCTCCCGGTTCGCTGTCTATGCGGGCCTCCGCCACTGCCGTGCGCCGTCATCGCAAAGCTGCCACTTGACAGCACGTCGCTACATCGTCGGGCGTTGAGACGCCCTCGCGCTCCCCATGAGCTGCCCGTAATAGTCTCGGCAGTCGCAGTCGCTCGCCCCGCCTCGTCAACCCGTCCGCATCAAGCCGCCGCATCCGCGCTCAACCCGGCTACTTCACGCACGCATTGGCTGGGTCCCGTCTCTGCCACAAGTTATCATAGGTGAGCTGCCATTTATGTCAGTCGCCACTTATGTTAGCCACCGTTGCGGCTCTGCCTCGGCCCTCTCCGCACGGAGATCTTCCTCGACCCCGCCCGACCTCACGGACCTGCCGGAGCCGCCTTATTGCTCGCCTGCGCTGAGTCCTCCTGAACCGCCGGCGCCCCTCCATCGGCCTGTTACTGTTGTGACCCGCTGTGGATGAGACCCGCCGTTGCTGAGACCCATTGTGGCAGTGGAAAAGGTTCAAACAAAGTTGAAACGGAGCAAGTGCTTATTTGATGAGGAAGCCGGGTCCTGGATGGGGAGGATGAGTGCACTAAGTTTCATATTTCAATCAAGAATGTACAAGAGGAACAGAGGAAACAGAGATTCATCCATTGGGATTTTTATAATTTTGCGAAAAGCAAAGACCGCAAGTGTGCTACATATTTTAGGAGGTGTGGCAAGTGCAGCACTGTACCTCACTGAATTCTACTACAGCGGGAAGCCAAACATTCAGAAAAGAAGCTTCTCAGGATACGAGAAAAGAGGATAGCAGACAAAGTACTAATTACACTGGCACCGTGAGTTAAATTTTGATCCGTGCAAAGGATCATTTGTCGTCTGAACAAATCAGGTGATATCCCTTTAAGTATATCTTATAGGTATATATTGCTTTTGTCAAAGAACAATTACTTTGGTATGTATGTTTTTACATGCAGGACAATGATTCATTATAAAGGTGGTATCATGTTGTGCCTATGAAGTATGCATTAGCATCATCATGTACTGACATCTACACTTGCTTGTTGTTGAACAGGTGTGTGCAAACCGCCACCCGTGCGGCTTGATCTACATCAACTCGCCTGGTCTGCGTCCATGGCTGAATCATCGTCCGCATGGGTTACCGCATCTGCGATTGACTCGCCCGTCCACACCGGCTTAAAATGCCGTGGCCGACTCTCTCATCTGCACCGGCTTACAACACCGCGGCCAATTCATCTGTCTGAGCCACCTCTGATGTTGCGGTCATCTTTTCCGCCCATCTCTTGCAGCCTGGTCTACATCAGCACACCAGGCCGCGCCTGTCTGCATGAGCTCTTTTTTTAGTATGAGCAAGTCACTGCTTGGGAAGCCCGGTTTTTCTTCCAACAACATGGAGGAAAATTATCATGTATTATTAGCCGCCGTCTGCACCGAACGGCTCAATGGGCAAGCGCACAAGTCGCCGCCACTACAGTTCAGTTAACTTCAAACATCCAGTTGGAAGGAACCATTAGCCAAGTTGCTGACATGGCTCATATGGGATCATTTAATAGCCACCGCAGTCACCTCAACATTCTATGGATTCACATCGCGCTATCAACACCAATGATATACACCTTCTGCTATGGTCAAATATGGAGAATCTCAAAGACAACTCCTCGAGCCGCCTTGAGACTCGGGGGCTACATGGACATGGCTCGGTAAATGTTGCCAGTTTAAAGGCCGTCGAAAAATTTCCGGCTCAAAATAAAGAATTCCGGTTCAAAATCCGGTTCAAGAGAAATCTGTCTCTCACAAAGCTTTGAAAGCTTTCAATATCCGGTTTAAAATCCAGCTCAAGAAAAATTTATATCTTGCAAAGCTCGAGTTCTCAGGAAAAATTAAAGGGACCAAAGAGAGTCTGTTGCAAAGCACAACTCAAATATAGGTACCCCGCTTCAATGACCATTGGGGGCTGATCGTATTCGAATCTAGCTTAACCCATTTTGGTCCGACCCTGATGGTATTTGAATCAGAGTCGTTAAATATTCTCAAGGTCACTTGGTGGCTTCCTATTCAAACATAGGTCATATTCGAACCAAAGAGGACATAGCTGTCGGTACCCTCTTGATCGGCGCAATGCCAAACCCACTAGGGGGCTTCTTGATCGTATTCGAATCATAGCTTAACCCCTTTAGACTCCGACTTTGATCGTATTCGAATCAGAGTCGTTAAAAAACTCTCAAGGTCATTTGGGGGCTTCCTGTTCAAACATAGGTCGTATTCGAACCAAAGAGAACATAGCTGTCGGTACCCTTTTGATCGGTGCAATGCCAAAGCCACTGGGGCTACATGATCGTATTCGAATCCTGGTTTAACCCCTTTGGAACGGTTTACTGATCGTATTTGACTCGTATTTGAATCAGAAGCCTTGATTTTTCTTTCTACTTGGCTTAAGTTTTTGAAAGCAATCTTTGATTTTGTCGTGAGACCTTTTTGTTCATATCTGAAGCATATATGTGGTTTCTATATAACCCGGCTTGACTTTGAACGATAAGTTGCCAGCTTATGACAAACATCAAATAGTTGGAAGTCTTGGCTTCTACAATCCGGGTCATCACCCTTACTGCACAGGTCACATAAACCGGCAGTACAATTCAATATCATAGGTATGATATTATTATTATAGTTATGTTTAAAGTTCTGGTTCATACCAGCCCAATCTATGACTATTTTAAACATTAGTGGTTATATGTGAGATATTATGACCCGCCCTGCGGTTAACCGCCAGGGTATATGTTGTTAAACTTTATGCAGGATTTGTAGAACTATGACTTATATAAATGATTAAGTTCAAGATCATCATCAAAATTGATGCTTCAAAATGATTATCCGTTATGGATTTTCCCAAAGGCTATAAGCCGCTGGGTTATAAAAATTCCGGCTTACAATGAATGCGCATTAAGTCGCCAGCGGCCAAGAGCCGCCGAGTATTTAAACTTCGGATTTACTTGTCAACCAATAAGGTATTCAAATTTCGAATAGCCAAACTTGGTTGTATTTTCATGATGATATTGAATGATTGAGGTTTTCATACTAGATTATATTATTCAAATCTTGAATAACCAACATGGCTGGATTTTTATTATGGTTATTAATAGCCAATATTATGATGAAGATCTTCAAAGTCGCTTCAGCGCAATGGTTATCATCTTATTAATGGACATGATTTATGTTTACAATGAAGAGAATAGTCTCGAGTCGCTGTAGGCTTACGACCCGGCACTTGGGGGCTACATTATTTGAGTTGAGATTACATCAAATATGCAAGTCCCATGTCACTTCCAGCATGCACCATGGCACTTGGGGGACTAATGCAAAGTCATTTTTTGCTCAACTTATTGAAGACCCGACTCATCACATTGTAATGAGCCGACCCTTGGGGGCTACCAATTGCTCCTGTCAAAAATTCAAAGTACTCAAGCTTTAATCCATTATATTGAAATATCCACTAGTTAGTTGGTAGAGTACAAAGTTCTTAACCTTGTGGACGTGGGTTCAAGCCCCATTGTAGAGATTACATCATATGATGTTATTATCAATGAATTATATACAAAGTCCCAGCTCAGTATTATCTTACTGAGCCGGCCCTTGGGGGCTACACATTGCTAGACAAGTCTACATGATCACATTTACAAAGTCCCTTCTCATTATTGCATAATGACCCGGCCCTTGGGGGCTACACTAGTTGAAGTTTTTATGAGCGTAAGGTAATTACAAGTCCCAGGTTGCTGCAAGCATGACAACCCAACACTTGGGGGCTACATGTGATATACATATGAGGGAAGGATAAACTTCAAAATTCTCAATTTTGAGTAAAACAGGTATTATATTATTACTGGAGAATTCTGCAATGTTTATGACCCGGTGTCAGCAACAATCATGACCCGGTATCGGCATCATTTATTTATGACCCGGTATCAATTAGTTATGACCCGATAGTTTTGGCAATCATAAATCGGCAAGATCTACATCTTTAAGCCGGCTGAATATCAGTTGAATATTTCAAGACCAGTATTTTCGTCAAGTGAGAGGATTGAAGGCCGACTCAAATGGATTACTTCTCTACAAAGAGCCAATTGATTATGAAGCTGGACTATTGACCCGTATTTTTCAGAAGAAGTGCCCGGATATTTTGCATTGGCAAAGCATTAAAGCGGAATATCCGGTTTAAAATCCTGTTCAGGAAAATATTTAACCCGGAGCAAAACCTATCAAGTTTATTCTTGTGTTTATTTTACAGGATCAGTTTAACATGGAAAAATCCAAACTAAACTGGGGGCTAATGTCGGGGATATACCGCGCGGTATGACCCGGCCGGAATTATAACCCGGCCGGATTTGGCGACTCACTAGAGACCCGGCTGGAGCTTGGCGACTCACTGGCGATCCGTCCAGATCATGGCGGTTTACATGTAACCTGCCCGGACATTGTGACTCACTGGAGGCCTGGCGGGCGGATCAGACGGACAACAAGGCCAGGCAGGCCGGCTTATACTCTGGTGGGCCAACTTAAGGGAAAAGTCATGATGAATATTTCCCTTACAAGGAAGTAAGACCCGGACTTGTAACCATTTGTAATAGAAGATAAGTTAGTCCTAATCCTACTAGGACTCCACATGTAACTCGCCCCTTCAACTTCTATAAGGAGGGGCGGGGCACCCCAAGAGGGACAAGCAAGAAAAGAATCATTGAGGCTAGACACAAAAAGAGGAGAGCCGGATTTACGATGTCTCCCTCATGAACCTAATGACACCGAGCCACAAATAGCATGTAGGGCTATTACCGGATAATGTTTCTCGGGGCCCGAAGCTGTCTCAATCCTTGTCTTGTGTGTTGCGTCTCTCATCCCGATCAACCCCTCTGAAGCTATCAAATGGATGTGTTTGCCTCACGACTAATTCCTCACACTAGGACATCTGCCGTGACAATCCATGACAATTGGCACCCACTGTGTTGAGTTCTTGAAGGAATCTCTCACAGGGATCATGAAGTTCGCAATTTTCCGGCTGAGCAAATAAAACTGGCATGCAGGAATTCACGTTAACTACAAGTTCATTGGTATGAAGAAGTGTTCAGCCGCGGCATATAGATTGAAAAAAAATTATTAGGGTTGCGTCAGGAGCGCGACCATGTTAAAGTGATATGCAAAAATCGCAGACGCCTGAATCATAGCAGCCCACGCCTGTTTTTGATCCGCCGAGATCGACAGGATTTGACTGCGCAGTCGTCCGTATCCAGATTATCTTGACACAGACTCGGAAGGCTGCAGCAGTATTGAGGCGAATTTTACAACACCGTGCAGTCTATCTTTGTCACGGAGTACAGACAAGATCAATGGGCTTCGGTGGCCGAATTAGTAGAAAGGAAAAAAATTCCAATGATACGGTCTGGTGCTATCTAACTCGGTGTCCACATCAAGGCATTAATGTCAAAAGTACTACTAAAAAAACGAGGACTACGTTGCTCAAGCCCGTGGACATTTCCATCGATCACGTGGAGACGTGGAGTTAACAATGGAAGGGGATGAGACCAAGGACTCCGGGCGACGATGGTTCGTCTCGCCTCCGCCTCGAGTGGAGTTGCTCCGTTGGCCTTCACCCGCGGCTGCTCTCCGCTGCTGTGGCCGACTTCGCGCCAGGCCGATTTACCTCCATCGCATCTCGTGCGCTGCAGTGGCTCCCAAGCCGTCACCGTCCTCCACCCCGCGACCCGCCTCCGGGCTCCTCCGCCGCCTCGAGCTGCTTTGCTCCTCCACTGCAGTGGTTGCGACCTCGGCCGCCCCTCCAGCTTCGCCCGACTGTGTTGATCCGCTCGTCTCCCGGTTCGTTGTCTACGTGGGCCTCTACCACTGTCGTGCGCCATCATCGCAAAGTTGCCAACTACCAGCACGTCGCTCCATCGTCGGGTGTTGAGCCTCCCTCGCGCTCCCCATGAGCTTCCCGTAACAGTCTCGGCAGTCGCTGCGAACCATCGGGCGTTGACCCGCCGCTCGCCCCGCCTCGTCAACCTGTCCACATCAAGCCGCCGCATCCGCGCTCAACCCGGCTGCTTCTCGCACGCATTGGCTGGGTCCCGTCTCTGCCACAAGTTGTCATCGTTGAGCTGCCATTTATGTCAGTCGCCACTTATGTCAGCCACCGTTGCGGCTCTGCCTCGGCCCTCTCCGCACGGAGATCTTCCTCGACCCCGCCCGACCTCACGGACCTGCCGGAGCCGCCTTATTGCTCGCCTGCGCTGAGTCCTCCTGAACCGCCGGCACCCCTCCATCGGCCTGTTACTGTTGTGACCCGCTGTGGATGAGACCCGCCGTTGCTGAGACCCATTGTGGCAGTGGAAAAGGTTCAAACAAAGTTGAAACGAAGCAAGTGCTTATTTGATGAGGAAGCCGGGTCCTGGACGGGGAGGATGAGTGCACTAAGTTGCATATTTCAATCAAGAATGTACAAGAGGAACAGAGGAAACAGAGATTCATCCGTTGGGATTTTTATAATTTTGCGAAAAGCAAAGACCGCAAGTGTGCTGCATATTTTAGGAGGTGTGGCAAGTGCAGCACTGTACCTCACTGAATTCTACTATAGCAGGAAGCCAAACATTCAGAAAAGAAGCTTCTCAGGATACGAGAAAAGAGGATAGCAGACAAAGTACTAATTACACTGGCACCGTGAGTTAAATTTTGATCCGTGCAAAGGATCATCTGTCGTCTGAACAAATCAGGTGATATCCCTTTAAGTATATCTTATAGGTATATATTGCTTTTGTCAAAGAACAATTACTTTGGTATGTATGTTTTTACGTGCAGGACAATGATTCATTATAAAGGTGGTATCATGTTGTGCCTATGAAGTATGCATTAGCATCATCATGTACTGACGTCTGCACTTGATTGTTGTTGAACAGGTGTGTGCAAACCGCCACCCGTGCGGCTTGATCTACATCAACTCGCTTGGTCTGCGTCCATGGCTGAATCATCGTCCGTATGGGTTACCGCGTCTGCGATTGACTCGCCCGTCCACACCGGCTTAAAATGCCGTGGCCGACTCTCTAATCTGCACCGGCTTACAACACCGCGGCCGATTCATCTGTCTGAGCCACCTCTGATGTTGCGGTCGTCTTTTTCGCCCATCTCTTGCAGCCTGGTCTACATCAGCACACCAGGCCGCGCCTGTCTGCATGAGCTCTTTTTTTAGTATGAGCAAGTCACTGCTTGGGAAGCCCGATTTTTCTTCCAACAACTTGGAGGCAAATTGTCATGTATTATTAGCCGCCGTCTGCACCGAATGGCTCAATGGGCAAGCACACAAGTTGCCGCCACTACAGTTCGGTTAACTTCAAACATCCAGTTGGAAGGAACCATTAGCCGAGTTGCTGACATGGCTCATATGGGATCATTTAATAGCCACCGCAGTCACCTCAACATTCTATGGATTCACATCGCGCTATCAACACCAATGATATACACCTTCTGCTATGGTCAAATATGGAGAATCTCAAAGACAACTCCTCGAGCCGCCTTGAGACTCGGGGGCTACATGGACATGGCTCAGTAAATGTTGCCAGTTTAAAGGCCGTCGAAAAATTTCCAGCTCAAAATAAAGAATTCCGGTTCAAAATCTGGTTCAAGAGAAATCTGTCTCTCACAAAGCTTTGAAAGCTCTCAATATCCGGTTTAAAATCCGGCTCAAGAAAAATTTATATCTTGCAAAGCTCGAGTTCTCAGGAAAAATTAAAGGGACCAAAGAGAGTCTGTTGCAAAGCACAACTCAAACATAGGTACCCCGCTTCAATGACCATTGGGGGCTGATCGTATTTGAATCTAGCTTAACCCCTTTTGGTCCAACCCTGATGGTATTCGAATCAGAGTCGTTAAATATTTTCAAGGTCACTTGGGCGCTTCCTATTCAAACATAGGTCATATTCGAACCAAAGAGGACATAGCTGTCGGTACCCTCTTGATCGGTGCAATGCCAAACCCACTAGGGGGCTTCTTGATCGTATCCGAATAATAGCTTAACCCCTTTAGAGTCCGACTTTGATCGTATTCGAATCGGAGTCGTTAAAAAACTCTCAAGGTCATTTGGGGGCTTCCTGTTCAAACATAGGTCGTATTCGAACCAAAGAGAACATAGCTGTCGGTACCCTTTTGATTGGCGCAATGCCAAAGCCACTGGGGGCTACATGATCGTATTCGAATCCTAGCTTAACCCCTTTGGAACAGTTTACTGATCGTATTTGAATCAGAAGCCTTGATTTTTCTTTCTACTTGGCTTAAGTTTTTGAAAGCAATCTTTGATTTTGTCGTGAGACCTTTTTGTTCATATCTGAAGCATATATGTGGTTTCTATGTAACCCGGCTTGACTTTGAACGATAAGTTGCCAGCTTATGACAAACATCAAATAGTTGGAAGTCTTGGCTTCTACAATCCGGGTCATCACCCTTACTGCACAGGTCACATAAACCGGCAGTACAATTCAATATCACAGGTATGATATTATTATTATAGTTATGTTTAAAGTTTTGGTTCATACCAACCCAATCTATGACTATTTTAAACATTAGTGGTTATATGTGAGATATTATGACCCGCCCTGCGGTAAACCGCCAGGGTATATGTTGTTTAAACTTTATGCAGGATTTGCAGAACTATGACTCATATAAATGATTAAGTTCAAGATCATCATCAAAATTCATGCTTCAAAATGATTATTCGTTATGGATTTTCTCAAAGGCTATAAGCCGCTGGGTTATAAAAATTCCGGCTTACAATGAATGCGCATTAAGTCGCCATCGGCCAAGAGCCGCCGAGTATTTAAACTTCGGATTTACTTGTCAACCAATAAGGTATTCAAATTTCGAATAGCCAAACTTGGCTGTATTTTCATGATGATATTGAATGATTGAGGTTTTCATACTAGATTATATTATTCAAATCTTGAATAACCAACATGGATGGATTTTTATTATGGTTATTCATAGCCAATATTATGATGAAGGTCTTCAAAGTCGCTTCAGCGCAATGGTTATCATCTTATTAATGGACATGATTTATGTTTACAATGAAGAGAATAGTCTTGAGTCGATGTAGGCTTACGACCCGGCACTTGGGGGCTACATTATTCGAGTTGAGATTACATCAAATATGCAAGTCCCATGTCACTTCTAGCATGCACCATGGAACTTGGGGGCTAATGCAAAGTCATTTTTTGCTCAACTTATTGAAGACCCGACTCATCACATTGTAATGAGCCGACCCTTGGGGGCTACCAATTGCTCCTGTCAAAAATTCAAAGTACTCAAGCTTTAATCCATTATATTCAAAGATCCACTAGTTCGTTGGTAGAGTACAAAGCTCTTAACCTTGTGGACGTGGGTTCAAGCCCCATGGTAGAGATTACATCATATGATGTTATTATCAATGAATTATATACAAAGTCCAAGCTCAGTATTATCTTACTGAGCCGGCCCTTGGGGGCTACACATTGCTGCACAAGTCTACATGATCACATTTACAAAGTCCCTTCTCATTATTGCATAATGACCCGGCCCTTGGGGGCTACACTAGTTGAAGTTTTTATGAGCGTAAGGTAATTACAAGTCCCAGGTTGCTGCAAGCATGACAACCCGACACTTGGGGGCTACACGTGATATACATATGAGGGAAGGATAAACTTCAAAATTCTCAATTTTGAGTAAAACAGGTATTATATTATTACTGGAGAATTCTGTAATGTTTATGACCCGGTGTCTGCAACAATCATGACCCGGTATCGGCATCATTTATTTATGACCCGGTATCAATTAGTTATGACCCGATAGTTTTGGCAATCATAAATCGGCAAGATCTACATCTTTAAGCTGGCTGAATATCAGTTGAATATTTCAAGACCAGTATTTTTGTCAAGTGAGAGCATTGAAGGCCGACTCAAATGGATTACTTCTCTACAAAGAGCCAATTGATTATGAAGCTGGACTATTGACCCGGATTTTTCAGAAGAAGTGCCCGGATTTTTTGCATTGGCAAAGCATTAAAGCAGAATATCCGGTTTAAAATCCTGTTCAGGAAAATATTTAACCCGGAGCAAAACCTATCAAGTTTATTCTTGTGTTTATTTTACAGGATCAGTTTAACATGGAAAAATCCAAATTAAACTGGGGGCTCATGTCGGGGATATACCGCGCGGTATGACCCGGCCGGAATTATGACCTGGCCGGATTTGGCAACTCACAAGAGACCCGGCTGGAGCTTGGTGACTCACTGGCGATCCGTCCAGATCATGGCGGTTTACATGTAACCTGCCCGGACATTGTGACTCACTGGAGGCCCGGCGGGCAGATCAGACGGACAACAAGGCCAGGCAGGCCGGCTTATACTGTGGTGGGCCAGCTTAAGGGAAAAGTCATGATGAATATTTCCCTTACAAGGAAGTAAGACCCGGACTTGTAACCGTTTGTAATAGAAGATAAGTTAGTCCTAGTCCTACTAGGACTCCACATGTAACTCGCCCCTTCAACTTATATAAGGAGGGGCGGGGCACCCCAAGAGGGACAAGCAAGAAAAGAATCATTGAGGCTAGACACAAAAAGAGGAGAGCCGGATTTACGACGTCTCCCTCATGAACCTAATGACACCGAGCCACAAATAGCATGTAGAGCTATTACCGGATGATGTTTCCCGGGGCCCGAAGCTGTCTCAATCCTTGTCTTGTGTGTTGCGTCTCTCATCCCGATCAACCCCTCTGAAGCTATCAAATGGATGTGTTTGCCTCACGACTAAGTCCTCACACTAGGACATCTGCCGTGACAATCCATGACAATTGGCACCCATCGTGTTGAGTTCTTGAAGGAATCTCTCATAGGGATCGTGAAGTTCGCAATTTTCTGGCTGGGCAAATAAAACTGACTTGCAGGAATTCACATTAACTACAAGTTCATCGGTATGAAGAAGTGTTCAGCCGCGGCATATAGATTGAAAAAAAATTATTAGGGTTGCGTCAGGAGCGCGACCATGTTAAAGTGATATGCAAAAATCGCAGAAGCCTGAATCATAGCAGCCCACGCCTGTTTTTGATCCGCCGAGATCGACAGGATTTGACTGCGCAGTTGTCCGTATCCTGATTATCTTGACACAGACTCGAAAGGCTGCAGCAGTACTGAGGCGAATTTTACAACACCATGCAGTCTATCTTTGTCACGGAGTACAGACAAGATCAATGGGCATCGGTGGCCGAATTAGTAGAAAGGAAAAAAATTCCAATGATACGGTCTGATGCTATCTAACTCGGTGTCCACATCAAGGCATTAATGTCAAAATTACTACTAAAAAAACGAGGACTACGTTGCTCAAGCCCGTGGACATTTCCATCGATCACGTGGAGACGTGGAGTCAACAATGGAAGGGGATGAGACCAAGGACTCCAGGCGACGATGGTTCGTCTCGCCTCCGCCTCGAGTGGAGTTGCTCCGTTGGCCTTCACCCGCGGCTGCTCTTCGCTGCTGTAGCCGACTTCGTGCCAGGCCGATTTACCTTCATCGCATCTCGTGCACTCCAGCGGCTCCCAAGCCGTCACCATCCTCCACACCGCGACCCGCCTCCGGGCTCCTCCGCTGCCTCGAGCAGCTTTGCTCCTCCACTGCAGTGGTTGCGACCTCGGCCGCCCCTCCAGCTTCGCCCGACTGTGTTGATCCGCTCGTCTCCCGGTTCGCTGTCTACTCGGGCCTCTACCACTGTCGTGCGCCGTCATCGCAAAGCTGCCAACTGCCAGCACGTCGCTCCATCGTCAGGTGTTGAGCCTCCCTCGCGCTCCCCATGAGCTTCCCGTAACAGTCTCGGCAGTCGCTGCGAACCATCGGGCATTGACCCGCCGCTCGCCCCGCCTCGTCAACCTGTCCACATCAAGCCGCCGCATCCGCGCTCAACCCGGCTGCTTCTAGCACGCATTGGCTGGGTCCCGTCTCTGCCGCAAGTTGTCATCGTTGAGCTGCCATTTATGTCAGTCGCCACTTATGTCAGCCACCGTTGCGGCTCTGCCTCGGCCCTCTCCGCACGGAGATCTTCCTCGACCCCGCCCGACCTCACGGACCTGCCGGAGCTGCCTTATCGCTCGCCTGCGCTGAGCCCGCCTGAACCGCTGGCGCCCCTCCGTCAGCCTGTTACTGTTGTGACCCGCTGTGGCTGACACCCGCCGTTGTTGTGACCCGCTGTGGCTGTGGAAAAGGTTCAAACAAAGTTGAAATGGAGCAAGTGCTTATTTGATGAGGAAGTGGGTCCTGGACGGGGAGGATGAGTGCAATAAGTTGCATATTTCAATCAAGAATGTACAAGAGGAACAGAGGAAACTGAGATTCATCCGCTGGGATTTTTATAATTTTGCGAAAAGTAAAGACCGCAAGTGTGCTGCATATTTTAGGAGGTGTGGCGAGTGCCGCACTGTACCTCACTGAATTCTACAACAACGGGAAGCCAAACATTCAGAAAAAAAGCTTCTCAGGATACGAGAAAAGAGGATAGCAGACGAAGTACTAATTATACTGGCAGAATGAGTGAAATTTTGATCCGTGCAAAGGATCATCTGTCGTCTGAACAAATCAGGTGATATCCCTTTAAGTATATCTTATTGGTATATATTGCCTTTGTCAAAGAACAATTACTTTGGTCTGTATGTTTTTACATGCAGTACAATGATTCATTATAAAGGTGGTGCCATGTTGTGCCTATGGAGTATGCATTAGCATCATCATGTACTGACATCTGCACTTGCTTGCTGTTGAACGGGTGTGTGCAAACCGTCACCCATGCGGCTCGATCTACATCAACTCGCCGGGTCCGCGTCCACGGCTGAATCATCGTCCGCACGGGTTACCGCGCCTATGATTGACTCGCCCGTCCACACCGGCTTAAAATGTTGTGGACGACTCTCTCATCTGCACCGGCATACAACACCTCGATCGATTCATCTGTCTGAGCCGCCTCTGATGTTGCGGTCGTCTTTTCCGCCCATCTCTTGCAGCCTGGTCTACATCAGCACACCAGGCCACGCCTGTCTGCATGAGCTCTTTTTTGAGTATGAGCAAGTCACTGCTTGCGAAGGCCGGTTTTTCTTCCAACAACTTGGGGGCAAATTATCATGTATTATCAGTCGCCGTCTGCACCGGACGGCTCAATGGGCAGGCGCACAAGTCGTCGCCACAACAGCTCGGTTAACTTCAAACATCCAGTTGGAAGGAACCATTGGCCGAGTTGCTGACACGGCTCATACGGGATCATTTATAACCCGCCGTAGTCACCTCAACATTCTATGGATTCACATCGCGCTATCAACACCAATGATATACACCTTCTGCTATGGTCAAATATGGAGAATCTCAAAAATACAACTCCTTGAGCCGCCTTGAGACTCGGGGGCTACATGGACATGGCTCAGTAAATGTCGCCAGTTTAAAGGCCGTCGAAAAATTTCTAGCTCAAAATGAAGAATTCCGGTTCAAGAGAAATTTGTCTCTCGCAAAGCTTTGAAAGCTCTCAATATCCGGTTTAAAAATCTGGCTCAAGAAAAATTTATATCTCGCGAAGCTCGAGTTCTCAGGAAAAATTAAAGGGACCAAAGAGAGTCTGTTGCAAAGCACAACTCAAACATAGGTACCCCGCTTCAATAACCATTGGGGGCTGATCATATTCGAATCTAGCTTAACCCCTTTTGGTCTGACCCTGATCGTATTCGAATCATAGTCGTTTAATATTATCAAGGTCACTTGGGGGCTTCCTGTTCAAACATAGGTCGTATTCAAGCCAAAGAGGACATAGTTGTTGGTACCCTCTTGATCGGCGCAAAGCCAAACTCACTAGAGGGCTTCTTGATCGTATTTGAATCATAGCTTAACCCCTTTTGGGTCCGACTTTGATCGTATTCTAATTAGAGTCGTTAAAAAACTCTCAAGGTCATTTGGGGGCTTCCTATTCAAACATAGGTCGTATTCAAACCAAAGAGAACATAACTGTCGGTACCCTCTTGATCGGCGCAATGCCAAAGCAACTGGGGGATACATGATCGTATTCGAATCCTAGCTTAACCCCTTTGGAACAGATTACTGATCATATTCGAATCAAAGCCTCGATTTTTCTTTCTATTTGGCTTCAATTTTTGAAAGCAATCTTTGATTTTGTCTTGAGACCTTTTTGTTCATATCTGAAGCATATATGTGGTTTCTATGTAACCCGGCTTGACTTTGAACGATAAGTCACCAGCTTATGACAAACATCAAACAGTTGGAAGTCTTGGCTTCTACAATCCGGGTCATCACCCTTACTGCACAGGTCACATAAACTGGCAGTACAATTCAATATCACAGGTATGATATTGTTATTATAGTTATGTTTAAAGTTCTGGTTCATACCAGCCCTATCTATGACTATTTTAAACATCAGTGTTATTTGTGAGATATTATTACCCGCCCTGCGGTAAACCGCCAGGGTATATGTTGTTTAAACTTTATGCAGGATTTGCAGAACTATGACTTATATAAATGATTAAGTTCAAGATCATCATCAATATTGATGCTTCAAAATGATTATCCGTTTTGGATTTTCTCAAAGGCTATAAGCTGCTGGGTTATAAAAATTCCGGCTTACATGAATGCGCATTAAGTAGCCATCGGCCAAGAGCCGCCGAGTATTTAAACTTTGAATTTACTTGTCAACCGATAAGGTATTCGAATTTCGAATAGCCAAACTTGGCTGTATTTTCATGATGATATTGAATGATTGAGGTTTTCATACCGGATTATATTATTCAAATCTTGAATAACCAACATGGCTGGATTTTTATTATGGTTATCAATAGCCAATATTATGATGAAGGTCTTCAAAGTCACTTCAGCGCAATGGTTATCATCTTATTAATGGACATGATTTATTTTTACAATGAAGAGAATAGTCCCGAGTCGATGCAGGCTTATGACCCGGCACTTGTGGGCTACATTATTCAATTTGAGATTACATCAAATATGCAAGTCCCATGTCACTGCCAGCATGCACCATGGCACTTGGGGGCTAATGCAAAGTCATTTTTTGCTCAACTTATTGAAGACCCGACTCATCACATTGTAATGAGCCGACCCTTGGGGGCTACCAATTGCTCCTGTCAAAAATTCAAGGTACTCAAGCTTTAATCCATTATATTGAAAGACCCACTAGTCAGTTGGTAGAGTACAAAGCTCTTAACCTTGTGGACGTGGGTTCAGGCCCCATGGTAGAGATTACATCATATGATGTTATTATCAATGAATTATATACAAAGTCCCAGCTCAGCATTATCTTACTGAGCCGACCCTTGGGGGCTACACATTGCTGCACAATTCTACATGATCACATTTACAATGTCCCTGCTCATTATTGCATAATGACCCGGCCCTTGGGGGCTACACTAGTTGAAGTTTTTATGAGCATAAGTCAATTACAAGTCCCAAGTTGCTGCAAGCATGACAACCCGACACTTGGGGGCTATAGGTGATATACATATGAGGGAAGGATAAACTTCAAAATTCTCAATTTTGAGTAAAACAGGTATTATATTATTATTGGAGAAATCTGCAAAGTTTATGACCCGGTGTTTGCAACAATCATGACCCGGTATCAGCATCATTTATCTATGACCTGGTATCATTTAGTTATGACCCGATAGTTTTGGCAATCATAAATCAGCAAGATCTATATATTTAAGCCGGCTTAATATCAGTTGAATATTTTAGGACAAGTATTTTTGTTAAGTCAGATCATTGAAGGCTGAGTCAAATGGATTATTTCTCTACAAAGAGCCAATTGATTATGAAGCTGGACTATTGACCCGGATTTTTCAGAAGAAGTGCTCGAATTTTTTGCAGTGGCAAAGCATTGAAGCTCAATATCCGGTTTAAAATCCGGTTCAGGAAAATATTTAACCCGGAGCACAACCTATCAGGTTTGTTCTTGTGTTTATTTTACAGGATCAGTTTAACATGGATAAATCCAAATTAAACTGGGGGCTAATGTCGGGGATATACCCCGCGGCATGACCCGGCCCGAATTATGACCTGGCCGGATTTGGCGGCTCACTAGAGACCCGGCTGGAGCTTCGCGACTCACTAGCGATCCGCCCAGACATGGGGGTTTACATGTAACCTGCCCGGACATTGTGACTCACTGGAGGCCCGGCGGGTGGATCAGACGAAAAACAAGGCCCAGCAGGCCGGCTTATACTCTGGTGGGCCGGCTTAAGGGAAAAGGCATGATGAACATTTCCCTTACAAGGAAGTAAGACCCGGACTTGTATTCCGTTTGTAATAGAAGATAAGTTAGTCCTAGTCCTACTAGGACTCCACATGTAACCCGCCCCTTCAACTTATATAAGGAGGGGCAGGGCACCTCAAGAGGGACAAGCAAGAAAAGAATCATTAATGCTAGACACAAAGAGAGGAGAGCCGGATTTACGGCGTCTCCCTCATAAACCTAATGAGACCTAGCCACGAAAACAACATGTAGGGATATTACGGATGATGTTTCCCGGGGCCCAAAGCTATCTAAATCCTTGAGTTGTGTGTTGCGCCTCTCGTCCCAATCAACCCCTCTCAAGCTATCGCATGGATGCGTTGGCCTCACGACTAAGTCCTAACACTAGGACATCTGCCGTGATAATTCCACGACATCTTCTAAAGATTTGCCCTCAACAAAGCTAGTTAGGGTTTCAGCACGAGCACATAGGGATCAAAGATGATCCAAGTAAAAAGCTTCAGGAGTGTGATAGATTTTGAGTGGTTCTTCAACCATTGGTTCAGTAGGTACCACTAATTTTTCTGGTATTTTGCATTTCCTACCCATAACTAAAGATAGAAAACAACTAAGAACAGCAAATAAAAATTACTTAGTGGTAAAGCAAACAAGCACACACGAGAATATTCACCCCATGTTATGACTCCCCAGCAACGGCGCCAGAAAAAGGTCTGGATAACCCACAAGTATAGGGGATTAATTGTAGTCTCTTTCGATGAGTAAGAGTGTCGAACCCGACGAGGAGCTAAAGGTAGAACAAATATTCCCTCAAGTTCTATCGACCACCGTTACAACTCTACGCATGCTTGACATTCGCTTTACCTAGAACAAGTATGAAACTAGAAGTACTTTGTAGGTGTTGTTGGATAGAATTGCAAGATAATAAAGAGCACGTAAATAAAATCTAGGGGCTGTTTAGATAAAGAAACAATAAAGTAAATATAGCGAGTGTGGAAAAGTGGTGCTAGGAGTTGTGAAATTGTCTCTAAGCAATTGACTACTTTACTAGACCGATAGCAAGTTTTATGTGGGAGAGGCATAAGCTAACATACTTTCTCTTCTTGGATCATATGCACTTATGATTGGAACTCTAGCAAGCGTCCGCAACTACTAAAGATCATTAAGGTAAAACCCAACCATAGCATGAAAGCATCAAGTCCCCTTTATCCCATACGCCACAACCCCCTTACTCGGGTTTATGCTTCTGTCACTCAAGCAACCCACTATAAGCGAATCATGAATGTATTGCAACACCCTACAGCAGGAATCCCTCACGCTTGCGCGACATGGAGGGCACAATAGGACAGCAACATAACCAAAATAAAATTAAACCAATCATAGCAATTCATCAATCACCGATAGGACAACGAAAATCTACTCAGACATCATAGGATGGCAACACATCATTGGATAGTAATATGAAGCATAAAGCACCATGTTCAAGTAGAGAGTATAGCGGGTTGCGGGTGAGTGGACCGCTGAATATAGAGGGGGGAAGGTGATGGAGATGTTGGTGAAGATGGCCGAGGTGTTCGTGTAGATCGCGATGATAATGATGGCCCCCGGCGGCATTCCGGCGCCACCGAAAGCAAGGGGGAGAGAGCCCCCCTTCTTCTTCTTCTTCCTTGACCTTCTCCCTAGATGGGAGAAGGACTTCCCCTTTGGTCCATGGTCTCCATGGCGTGGGAGGGGCGAGAGCCCCTCAGAGATTGGATTTGTCTCTTTGTCTCTCTCTGTTTCTGCGTTCCAGATTCTGCCCTTTCACCGGTTTTTATATTCCCGTAGATCTGTAACTCCGATTGGGTTGTGCTTTGGACACGATTTCTATCCAGATATTAGCTTTCTTGTGGCGAAAGAAGGGAACCAACCGCCTTAAGAGCTGTCCAGAATGGTCAGGGGCGCCCCTGCCTCGTGGGCCACTCGAGAGGGCAGGGCGCCCCCTGTCTTGCGTTGATTCCACTTCCCAAAATTCACATATGTTCCAAAAAAATATCTATCCATTTTTATTACGTTTGGACTCCATTTGATATGGGTTTTCTGCGAAACAAAAAACATGTAACAAACAGGAACTGGCACTGTGCACTGGATCAATATGTTAGTCCAAAAAATAGTATAAAAAGTTGCCAAAAATATAAGAAAGTTGAATAATATTGGCATGGAACAATCAAAAATTATAGATACGACGGAGACGTATCAACCATATCACATCACAACAAGCCCTGCAAAAACAAGTTAGATGTCCTCTACTTTGTTGTTGCAAGTTTTACATGGCTGCTACGGGCTTCTAGCAAGAACTGTTCTTACCTACGCATCAAAACCACAATGATTTTTCATCAAGTGTGATGTTTTAACCTTCAACAAGGACCGGGTGTAGCCGCACTCGATTCAATTAAAGTTGGAGAAACAGACACCCGCCAGCCCCCTATGTGCATAAGCACGTCGGTAGAACCAGTCTCATGAACGTGGTCATGTAATGTCGGTCCGGGCCGTTTCATCCAACAATACCGCCGAATCAAAGTATGACATGTTGGTAAGCAGTATGACTATTATCGCCCACAACTCTGTGTTCTACTCGTGCATATAACATCTACGCATAGACCTGGCTCGGATGCCACTGTTGGGAATGCAGTAATTTCAAAATAGTTCTACGATCACGCAAGATCTATCTAGGTGATGCATAACAATGGGGAAAGACTGGGTCCACATACCCTCGTAGACCGAAAGCGGAAGCGTTATGTAACGCGGTTGATGTAGTCGAACGTCTTTGCGATCCAACCGATCAACTACTGAACGCACGGCATCTCCGTGATCTGCACATGTTCAGCTTGGTGACGTCCCTCGAACTCTAGATCCAGCTGAGGCCGAGGGAGAGTTCCGTCAGCACGACGGCGTGGTGACGGTGATGATGAAGTTACCAACACAGGGCTTCGCCTAAGCACTACGACGATATGACCGAGGTGGAAATCTGTGGAGGGGGGCACCACACACGGCTAAAAGATCAACTTGATCAACTTATGTGTCTATGGGATGCCCCCCTCCCCCGTATATAAAGGAGGAGAGGGGAGGCCGGCCGGCCCTCCTTGGCGCGCCCCCAAGAGGGGAATCCTACTAGGACTCCAAGTCCTAGTAGGTTTCCACCTAAAGGGAGAGAGGGGGGAGGAAGGAGAGGGAGAGGGAAAAGGAAAGGCCCCCCTTCCTTGTCCTATTCAAACTCAAGGGGGAGGGGGCGCGCAGCCTGCCCTAGCCGCCCCTCTCTCTCCACTAAGGCCCATCGAGGCCCATTAGTTCCCCCGGGGGTTCCGATAACCCTCCCGCACTCTGGTTTTATCCAAAACTTCTCCGGAACACTACCGATGTCCGAATATAGTCGTCTAATATGTCAATCTTTATGTCATGACCATTTCGAGACTCCTCGTCATGTCTGTGAGCATATCTAGGACTCCAACAACATTCGGTACATCATATCACATAAACTCATAATACCAATCGTCATCGAACGTTAAGCGTGCGGACCCTACGGGTTCGAGAACTATGTAGACATGACTGAGACATGTCTCCGGTCAATAACCAATAGCATAACCTGGATGCTCATATTGGTTCCTACATATTCTACTAAGATCTTTATCAAACAAACCGCATAGCAACATACGTTGTTCCCTTTGTCATCGCTATGTTACTTACCCGAGATTCGACCGTCGGTATCATCATACCTAGTTCAATCTCATTACCGGCAAGTCTCTTTACTCATTCCGTAATACTTCATCCTGCAACTAACTCATTAGTCACAATGCTTGCAAGGCTTTATAGTGATGAGTATTATCGAGAGGGCCCAGAGATACCTCTCCGAAACATGGAGTGACAAATCCTAATCTCGATATATGCCAAACCAACAAACACCTTTGGAGACACCTGTAGAGCACCTTTATAATCACCCATTTATGTTGTGACGTTTGGTAGCACACAAAGTGTTCCTCCGGTATTTGGGAGTTGCATAATCTCATAGTCTGAGGAACTTGTATAAGTCATGCAGAAAGCAGTAGCACTGAAACTGTCACGATCATAATGCTAAGATAACGGATGGGTCATGTCCATCACATAATTCTCCTAATGATGTGATCCCGTTCATCAAATGACAACACATGTCTATGGTTAGGAAACATAACCATCTTTGATTAACGAGATAGTGAAGTAGAGGCATACTATGGACTATATGTTTTGTCTATGTATTCACACATGTACTAAGTTTCTAGTTAATACAATTCTAGCATGAATAATAAACATTTTTCATGAATTAAGGAAATAAATAATAACTTTATTATTGCCTCTAGGGCATATTCCCTTCAATCAAGTAGTGATCATATTGAGCTAGCCAAACATTCATAACGTCTGCATCTGCTCCTGCAATAGGTCTGTCACCTACTATAATTCTTCTTTGCAGCAATAGACCTCAGATCACGGACCCTGTCAGCATCATTGCTACTATCATTTTTCAATTTAGTTTTCTCTAGGAACATATAAAACATAGGCAAACTATAACGCGAGCAATTCATCTACAACATAATTTCCAAAATACTAGCAGGACTAAGTTCATGATAAATTAAAGTTCAATTAATCATATTACTTAAGAACTCCCACTTAGATAGACATCCCTCTAGTCATCTAAATGATCACGTGTTCCAAATCAACTAAACCATGTCTGATCATCACGTGAGATGGAGTAGTTTTCAATGGTGAACATCACTTTGTTGATCATATCTACTATATGATTCACGCTCGACCTTTTGGTCTCCAGTGTTCCGAGGCCATATCTGCATATGCTAGGCTCGTCAATTTTAACCTGAGTATTCTGCGTGGGCAAAACTGGCTTGCACCTGTTGTATGTGAACGTAGAGCTTATCACACCCGATCATCACGTGATGTCTCGGCACGACGAACTGTAGCAATGGTGCATAGTCAGGGAGAACACTTATACCTTGAAATTTAGTAATGGATCATCTTATAATGCTACCGCCGTACTAAGAAAAATAAGATGCATAAAAGATAAACATCACATGCAATCAAAATATGTGACATGATATGGCCATGATCATCTTGTGCTCATGATGTCCATCACCGAAGCATCGTCATGATCTCCATCATCACTGGCGCGACAGCTTGATCTCCATCGTAGCATCGTTGTCGTCTCGCCAACTATTGCTTCGATGACTATCGCTACCACTTAGTGATAAAGTAAAACAATTACATGGCGATTGCACTGCATACAATAAAGAGACAACCATATGGCTCCTACCAGTTGCCGATAACTCTGTTACAATACATGATCATCTCATACAACAATTTATATCACGTCATGTCTTGACCATATCACATCACAACAAGCCCTGCAAAAACAAGTTAGACGTCCTCTACTTTGTTGTTGCAAGTTTTGTGTGGCTGCTACGGGCTTCTATTAAGAACCATTCTTACCTACGCATCAAAACCACAACGATTTTTCGTCAAGTGTGATGTTTTAACCTTCAACAAGGACCAGCCGCAGTCAAACTCGATTCAACTAAAGTTGGAGAAACAGACACCCGCCAGCCACCTATATCCAAAAGAACGTTGGTAGAACCAGTCTCATGAATGCGGTCATGTAATATCGGTCTGGGCCGCTTCATCCAACAATACCATTGAATCAAAGTAAAACGTTGGTGGTAAGCAGGATGACTATTATCGCCTACAACTCTTTGCGTTCTACCCGTGCATAAAACATCTATGCAGAGACCTGGCTTGGATGCTACTTTTGGGAACGCAGTAATTTCAAAAAAAAATCCTATGATCACGCAAGATCTATCTAGGAGATGCATAGAAACGAGAGGGGAGAGTGTGTCCATGTACCCTCGTAGACCAAAACAGGAAGTGTTTAGTTAACGCACTTGATGTAGTTGAACGTCTTCGCGATCCTACCGATCCAAGTACCGAATGTACGGCACCTCCGCGTTCAGCACACGTTGAGCTCGATGACATCCCTCGTGCTCTTGATCCAGTTGAGGACGAGGGTGAGTTCCGTCAGCACGACGGCGTGACGACGGTGATGATGATGTTACCTGCGCAGGGCTTTGTCTAAGCACTACGACGATATGATCGAGGTGTGTAATTGTGGAGGGGGACACCTCACATGACTAAGGCAAAACTTGGTGTGTTCTAGTGTGCCCCCTGCCCCCGTATATAAAGGAGGGAGGAGGAGGAGGCCGGCTCCCTAGGGGCGCGCCAAGAGTATGGAGTCCTACTAGGACTTCCAAGTCCTATTACGAATCCCTTTCCTTTTAGGAGTAGGAGAGAAGGAAAGAGGGAAAGAGAGAGGGAGTAGGAAAGGGCAAGGGGGGTGCCACCCCCTTCCCCTAGACCAATTCAGACACATGATGGGGGCGCGTGCCACCTCCCCTTGGCCTTCTTCCTCCTTTCCCGTATGGCCCAATAGGCCCATTACTTCTCCCGGTGAATTCTCGTAACTCCCCGTTACTTCGAAAAATACCCGAATCACTCGGAACCTTTCCGATGTCCAAATATAGCCTTCCAATATATGAATCTTTACCTCTCGACCATTTCGAGACTCCTCGTCATGTCTGTGGTCTCATCCGGGACTCCGAACAAACTTCGGTCATCAAATCACATAACTCATAATACAAATCGTCATTGAACGTTAAGCGTGCGGACCCTATGGGTCCGAGAACTATGTACACATGATCGAAACACATCTCTGATAAATAACCAATAGCGGAACCTGGATGCTCATATTGGCTCCTACATATTCTACGAAGATCTTTATCGGTCAAACCGCATAACAACATACGGTGTTCCCTTCGTCATCGGTATGTTACTTGCCCGAGATTCGATCATCGGTATCATCATACCTAGTTCAATCTCATTACCGGCAAGTCTCTTTACTCGTTCCGTAATACTTCATCCCGCAACTAACTCATTAGTCACATTGCTTGCCAGGCTTATAGTGATAAGCATTAACGAGAGGGCCTAGAGATACCTCTCCAAAACACGGAGTGACAAATCCTAATCTTGATCTATGCCAACCCAAAAACACCTTCGGAGACACCTGTAGAGCATCTTTGTAATCAATCATTTACGTTATGACGTGTGATAGCCCACAAGGTGTTCCTCCGGTATTCGGGAGTTGCATAATCTCATAGTTTGAGGAACATGTATAAGTCATGAAGAAAGCAGTAGCAATGAAACTGTAATGATCATAATGCTAAGCTAACGGATGGGTCATGTCCATCACATCATTCTCCTAATGATGTGATCCCGTTTATCAAATGACAACATATGTCTATGGTCAGGAAACATAACCATCTTTGATTGACGAGCTAGTCAAGCAGAGGCATACTAGGGACACTATGTTTTGTCTATGTGTTCACACATGTACTAAGTTTCTGGTTAATACAATTCTAGCATGAATAATAAACATTTATCATGATATAAGGAAATAAATAATAACTTTATTATTGCCTCTAGGGCATATTTCCTTCATTGGTTCACTAAGAAAAAGAACAAAACATGGTTCTAGAAAAGATCAGAAAAACATTGGTGTATTCCATAGTCGTTTGTTCTAGAAGGACCCAATCATTACTATGCACACACTAAAAACTACATGGGGTTTAGCTTCAGTTGCTTAAGATTATAAGTAAAAATACAGTGTGTAGATGAAAACCCAGCAAATAGGTGAAACTTGAAAAGCAGTCCAGCTGATTACTTGCAGTTTATTTTTTTCTTCATAAAGAACCTGGTCAGGTATATCTATGAGCATAACACAAAACAAAGGTGTCGGCTAAAAAAGTTTTCAGTTTTCCTATAAATTAGAAACACGAGATTATCTTGCACTGATGCAAAACATAAACCGCAAGTATATTATTGTTCACAATTAGCAATTGATCTAACAACAAGAGTAAAAACTAGAGGCCAGTCTTCACAAGTTACAACCCAAGAATTGAGGTTCAGGGCCTAGTTTTGGCAGGATTAAACCAAGTATGATTGGTATGGACTACTCTGCAATATTTTGCTCTAGCAATATATGCAGGCTAAAGGTATATGTGGTCCTTCAAACTTGCAGATTGGATCAGAAAAGATTTGGGCTTTATGCTCCTACTTTGCTATCAAGATAACATGAGTATATGTTTATGAATTCCTACTGTCATAACAACACAAGTAGTCGGATAACACAATAAACCAGAAGAAAAACAAATTGCGCGAGTGTATTGTTTTCCTTCATTCAATAATTATATGGGCAAAACATGCAGCTGCACAAAAACCACACTCTTACAAAAAAGGAAAATTGCATAGATAAATTGAGTTTCAGAAAACAATTATTGAGTGATTATTTAATGATCATTAGTATCGCTTTATTGTATGGCAAGCAGAAAATAGTTGGTGACATATGGCATATGGCACACTGATGTCAAAAAAGTAAAGAATTAGCATTATAGGATTCAAATTGCTTCTTGGCCATGGATTCAGACTCCTTCCACCCTCTCGTCGACTTGCTCCACCGGAAGCTTCATAAAAGAATCAGCAGTTTTTGTTACTCCCTCTATAAAGAAATATAAGAGAATTTAGATAAGTAAAGTAGTGATCTAAAGGCTCTTATATATATTTATGAAGGGAGTAGTAGCTAATAGTGGAATGAAAAGGGGAGCCTCATAACAAAAACATAGACCATAGTCACAACAAACCTGTCGTGGAATAGTCGCGGCAGATGTCCTAGTGTGAGGACTTAGTCGTGGACCATCGCAACTAGGTTAGCTTAAAGGGGTTAAATGGGACAAAGGACACTTGAGTTTATACTGGTCCTGGGCGGGTCATACCTAATATTTATATCCCCAACATTAGGCCACAGGTTGATTTGAACTAGTTCATGTCAATCTTCAACACTTAGAAAAAATCTTCCCTCCTTCATTTGTGCGAGAACTCATAACCCACCATGACATCATCTCCTGGGCTTGTGGTAACCCGCCATGACGTCACCTGTCATCAATTTGCACAATATCCAATATATCTTAATGGATCCTTATCTTTAATAGTCGTCTCGAGAATTGAGGCGCCCGAGCAGCTGGATAACCATGTTTTGGACTCCTCATTTTCGCGCCCACCTGTTAACCTTTTCCTTATAAATAAGGTCGAACAGCCTCTTCTCATTCGCCCCCCTTTCCTTCTTGTCTTCCTCCTCTCGCGACTCATCTGCCACTTGAGCTCCGCCGCCGCCGCGAAGCCCACCGTCCCCCTCATCCTCGGTTGCTGCATCAACCTGAATGGGACCAGAGAACGCCGACACTCCACTGCAGTTCCCTGCCTCTGTAAGCATTCCTCCTCCTATGCTCCAGATTACATTCGGGTTTCTGTAGTTCTTCGAGTTCTTTGTAGTTCTTCGTCGTTCTTCTAGATAGCCCTTGCTTTAGATCTGAATACGTCTATTAGGACACGCGGAACCTGTTTCCTTTCCTTTAATTATCTCAAAGTTTGCTTCTTAGATGTATAAATCTCACCCTTGTGCTAGTTCCTCTACTGCTACCATGCTTTTAGGTTTTGATTTATTTTCTTTTTCTGAACTGCCACCGATCCAAAAGTATAGCTTCAGTCTGTGAAACCTGTTTGTCTAGTACTTAGCAAAATTTTCTCCCTGATACGTACCAATCTGGTCATGGCGGCTTACACCACTAGCTGTAGCTAGATTCAACGCATTAGCAAGCTTCACTCTTAATGGATATCGATCTATTCATGGCGGCTTACATAACCCGCTGTAGCTAGTCATATACCATTAGGCCCCTTTTTAAGCCACCATTCTGAATATGTATTGTAGTGCTTCTCCTCCGGCTTAACTTAAACCGGTAAACTTGTTCTTTTTCTTTTTAGGCTTGTTTCTTCATAATGGCCCCAAAGACAGCCACTTCCTGCAACTGGGTTCCCTCCATTGTTACTGAGAACACACTCCAGGACTTTGTGAAAACTGGCTATTTGCCAGAGAAGACTGTCATGCATTATTGCGCCCCGACCCGAAAGAGGAGAAACCTCAGCCAAAAGATGATGAAGTCATTGTCTTTACTGATCACATGAACCGGGGCTTGATATGTCTCCAACGTATCTATAATTTTTTATTGTTCCATGCTATTATATTACCTGTTTTGGCTGTTTATGGGCTTTATTTTACACATTATTATCATTTTTGGGACTAACCTACTAACTGGAGGCCTAGCTCGTATTGCTGTTTTTTTGTCTATTTCAGTATTTCGAAGGAAAGGAATATCAAACGGAGTCCAAACGGAATGAAACCTTCGGAAGCGTGATTTTTGGAACAAACGTGATCCAGAGGACTTGGAGTGCAAGTCAAGAAGCAGCCGAGGCGGCCACGAGAGGGCAGGGTGCCCCCCCCCCCCATAGGGAGTGCCCCATGTCTCGTGGGCCCCTCGGGTGGCCACCGACGTACTTCTTCCTCCTATATAAGCCTACATACCCCGAAAACATCTGGGGAGCAACCGAAACACAATTTCCGACACTGTAACCTCCTGTATCCGCGAGATACCATCTTGGAGGCGTCGCCGGCGTTCTGCCCGAGGGGCATTGCACCTCGGAGGGCTTCTACATCAACACCATAGACCTTCTGATGAGTTGTGAGTAGTTTACCATAGACCTTCGGGTCCATAGTTATTATCTAGATGGCTTCTTCTCTCTTTTTGGATCTCAATACAATGTTCTCTCCCTCTCTTGTGGAGATCTATTCGATGTAATCTCTTTTTGTGGTGTGTTTGTCGAGATCCGATGAATTGTGGGTTTATGATCAAGTTTATCTATGAATAATATTTGAATCTTCTCTGAATTCTTTTATGTATGATTGAGTTATCTTTGCAAGTCTCTTTGAATTATCGGTTTGGTTTGGCCTACTAGATTGATCTTTCTTGCCATGGGAGAAGTGGTTAGATTTGGGTTCAATCTTGCGGTGTTCTTACCCAGTGAGAGAAAGGGTTGCAAAACACGTATTGTATTGTTGCCATCGAGGATAAAAAGATGGGGTTTATATCATATTGCTTGAGTTTATCCCTCTACATCATGTCATCTTGGTTAATGTGTTACTTTGTTCCTATGAACTTAATACTCTAGATGCATGCTGGATAGCGGTCGATGTGTGGAGTAATAGTAGTAGATGCAGGCAGGAGTCGGTCTACTTGTTGCGGACGTGATGCCTATATACATGATCATGCCTAGATAATCTCATAATTATTCGCTTTTCCATCAATTGCTCGACAGTAATTTGTTCACCCACCATAATACTTATGCTCTTGAGAGAAGCCTCTAGTGAAACCTATGGCCCCCGGGTCTATCTCTTATCATATTTCCTTCCAATCTACTTTTATTTGCATCTTTATTTTCTGCATCTATATTATAAAATACCAAAAACATATTTATCTTATTATATTATCTCTATCAGATCTCACTTTTGCAAGTGGCCGTGAAGGGATTGACAACCCCTTTATTGCATTGGTTGCGAGTTCTTTGTTTGTTTGTGTAGGTTTGTTGGACTTGTTGAGGAGCCTCCTACTGGATTGATATCTTGGTTCTCAAAAACTAAGGGAAATACTTACGCTACTATTGCCACATCACCCTTTCCTCTTCAAGGAAAACCAACGCAAGCTCGAGACGTAGCAAGAAGGATTTTTGGCGCCGTTGTCGAGGAGGTCTTCGCTCAAGTCAAGACATACCAAGTACCCATCACAAACTCATCTCCCTCGCATTTACATTATTTGCCATTTGCCTCTCGTTTTCCTCTCCCCCACTTCACCCTTGCCATTTTATTCGCCCTCTCTTTCCCAATCTCCTCTCTTTTCCGCTTGCCATTTTCTTCCCCTCTCTTTCGCTTGCCGTTTTTAGTTTGCTTGTGTGTTGGATTACTAGCTGCCATGGCGCAAGATAATACCAAATTGTGTGATTTCTCGAATACCAATAATAATGATTTCCTTAGTACTCCTATTGCTCCTCTTAATGATGTTGAGTCTTGTAAAATCAATACCACTTTGCTGAATCTTGTTATGAAAGATCAATTCGCCGGCCTTCCTAGTGAAGATGCCGCTACTCATCTAAACAACTTTGTTGATTTGTGTGATATGAAAAAGAAGAAAGATACGGATAATGATATTGTTAAATTGAAACTATTTCCGTTTTCTCTTAGAGATCATGCTAAAGTTTGGTTTTCGTTTTTGCCTAAAAATAGTATTGATTCTTGGAACAAGTGCAAAGATACTTTTATCTCTAAGTATTTTCCTCCCGCTAAGATCATCACTCTTAGGAACAAT
Organism: Triticum dicoccoides; assembly: GCF_002162155.2. Lineage (NCBI taxonomy): Eukaryota > Viridiplantae > Streptophyta > Magnoliopsida > Poales > Poaceae > Triticum > Triticum dicoccoides. Next base: position 675,762,917 of record NC_041381.1, on the reverse strand, counting down.
ATTATGAATTTTAAACAATTTGATCATGATCATGTTGCCCAATCTTGGGAAAGAGTGAAATTGATGATTCACAATTGCCCTACTCATGGTTTGAATTTATGGATGATCATACAAAAATTTTATGCTGGTTTGAACTTTGCTTCTAGAAATCTCTTAGATTCGGCCGCTGAAGGCACGTTTATGGAAATCACTTTAGGAGATGCTACAAAAATTCTTGATAATATTATGGCTAATTATTCTCAATGGCACACCGAACGATCTACTAGTAAAAAAGTGCATGCTATAGAAGAAATTAATGTTTTGAGTGGAAAGATGGATGATCTTATGAGATTGTTTGCTACTAAGAGTTCTTCTATTGATCCCAATGACATGCCTTTATATACCTTGATTGAGAATAATAATGAATATATGGATGTGAATTTTGTTGGTAGGAATAGTTTTGGAAACAATGCTTATAGAGGAAACTTTAACTCTAGACCATTCCCTAGTAATTCCTCTAATAATTATGGAAATTCCTACAATAATTCTTATGGTAATTTTAATAAGATTCCCTCTGATTTTGAGAATAGTGTGAAAGAATTTATGATTTCTCAAAAGAATTTTAATGCTTTGCTTGAAGAAAAATTGCTCAAAGTTGATGATTTGGCTAGGAACGTTGATAGACTTTCGCTTGATGTTGATTCTCCTAAACTTAGATATTTTCCTCCTAAGCAGAATATCAATGAGTCTCTGAAAGTAATGAGAATTTCCATTGACGAGTGCAAGGAAAGAACCGCTAGATTGCGTGCTAAGAAAGATAGCTTTCTAAAAGCGTGTTCTTCTAGTTTCCATGAAAATAATGATGAAGATCTTAAAGTTATTGATGTGTCCCCTATTAGATCTTTGTTTTGCAATATGAATCTTGAAAATAATGGGACTGGAGATGAGTCAACTTTATTTAGAAGGTGTCCCAAGAATTCGGAGTTTTTAGATCTTGATGCTAAATTTGGTAAAAGTGGGATTGGAGAGGTGATGACTTTAAATAGCATTGAACCCAATATCTCGGATTTCAAGGAATTTGATTATGATAATTGTTCTTTAGAAAGTTGTATTTCCTTGTTACAATCCGTTGTTAATTCTCCACATGCTTATAGTCAAAATAAAGCTTTTACCAAACATATCATTGATGCCTTGATGCAATCTTTTGATGAAAAACTTAGTTTGGAAGTTTATATACCTAGAAGACTTAACGATGAGTGGGAACCTACTATAAAGATTAAAATTAAAGATTATGATTGTTTGCTTTGTGTGATTTGGGTGCTAGTGTTTCCACGATTCCGAAAACTTTATGTGATATTCTAGGTTTCCATGATCTTGATGATTGCTCTTTAAATTTGCATCTTGCGGATTCCACCATTAAAAAACCAATAGGAAGGATCAATGATGTCCTTATTGTTGCAAATAGAAATTTTGTGCCTGTTGATTTTATCGTTCTTGATATAGATTGCAATCTTTCTTGCCCTATTATTCTTGGTAGACCTTTCCTTAGAACGATTGGTGCGATTATTGATATGAAGGAAGGGAATATTAGATTCCAATTGCCATTAAAGAAAGGCATGGAGCACTTTCCAGGAAAGAAAATCAAATTACCTTATGAATCTATCATGCGAGCTACCTATGAACCAAGTGCCAAAGATGGCACTACTTAGATCTATCTTCGCTTTTATGCCTAGCTAGGGGCGTTAAACGATAGCGCTAGTTGGGAGGCAACTCAATTTTCTTTATGTTCTTTGTTTTTGTTCCTGTTTGGTAATAAATTTTGTTTCTACTTTCTGTTTAGATGTGTTTTCTTCTTTTAATTAGTGTTTGTGCCAAGTAGAACCTATAGGATAACCTATGATGTGAGTTGATTTGATTCTGCGGAAAAACAGAAACTTTGCACTCACCAAAAAAATTCAATAAATCACAGGAACGTGCTTTTGCATTGATCCTTTTTGCTGCTGATCAATAAACAAATTGTTTAGGACTTCCTATTTTGTTAGGATTTTTTAGGTTCCAGAAGTTTGCGTTAGTTACAGATTGCTACAGACTGTTTGGTTTTTGACAGATTCTGCCTTTCGTGTGTTGTTTGCTTATTTTGATGCATCTATGGCTAGTATGTAAGGGTATGAACCATAGAGAACTTGGAATACAGTAGGTTCAACACCAAAATAAATAAATAATGAGTTCATTACAGTACCTTATGTGGTGGTTTTGTTTTCTTTCACTAACGGAGCTTATAATATTTCTTGTTGAGTTTTGTGTTGTGAAGTTTTGAAGTTTTGGGTAAAGCTTTTATGGACTATGGAATAAAGGGTGGCAAAAGCCTAAGATTTGGGATGCCCAAGGCACCCCAAGATATTCAAGGATGGCCAAAAGCCTAAGCTTGGGGATGCCCCGGGAAGGCATCCCCTCTTTCGTCTTTGTTCATTGGTAACTTTACTTGGAGCTATATTTTTATTCGCCACATGATATGTGTTTTGCTTGGAGCGTCGTGTATTATATTAGTCTTTGCTTTTTAGTTTACCACAATCATCCTTGCTGTAACACACCTTTTGGGAGAAGCCTATTTTCTTAGGATTTGATAGAATACTCTATGTGCTTCACTTATATCTTTTGAGCTTGATAGTTTTTGCTCTAGTGCTTCACTTATATCTTTAAGAGCACGGCGGTGGTTTAATTTTGAAGAAATTGCTAGTATCTCATGCTTCACTTATATTATTTTGAGAGTCTTTTAGAACAGCATGGTATTTGCTATGGTTATAAATTGGTCCTAGAATGATGAGCATCCAAGTTGGGTATAATAAAAACTATCATAGGAAGTGAATTGGATGCTATGATCAACTTGATACTTGATAATTGTTTTGAGATAGGGAGGTAGTGATATTAAAGTCATGCTAGTTGGGTGATTATGAATTTAAAGAATTCTTGTGTTGAAGTTAGCAAGTCCCATAGCATGCACGTATGGTTAAAGTTGTGTAACAAATTTGAAGCATGAAGTGTACCTGGCTTGTGCAACCTTATGAGTGGCGGTCGGGGACGAGTGATGGTCTTTTACTACCAATCTATCCCGCTAGGAGCATGCGCATAGTGCTTGGTTTTTGATGACTTCTAAATTTTGGCAATAAGTATATGAGTTCTTTTGACTAATGTTGAGTCCATGGATTATACGCACTTTTACCTTTCCATCATTGCTAGCCTCTTCGGTACCGTGCATTGCCCTTTCTCACCTTGAGATTTGGTGCAAACTTCGCCGGTGCATCCAAACCCCGTGATATGATACGCTCTATCACACATAAACCTCCTTATATCTTCCTCAAAACAGCCACCATACCTACCTATTTATGGAATTTCCATAGCCATTCCGAGATATATTGCCATGCAACTTTCCACCGTTCCGTTCATCATCATGACATACATTACTTTTGTCATATTGCCATTGCATGATCATGTAGTTGACATCGTATTTGTGGCAAAGCCACCATGCATAATTTTTCATACATGTCACTCTTAATTCATTGCACCATCCCGGTATACCGCCGGAGGCATTCATATAGGGTAATATCTTGTTCTAGTTTCGAGTTGTAATTTATGTGTTGTAATCAATAAAAGTGTGATGATCATCATTATTAGAGCATAGCCCAAAAAGAAAAAAAAAGGAAAGGCCAAAAGAAAAAAAGGCCAAAAAAAGAAAAAAAAAGAAAAAGGAAAAAAAGGAAAATAAATAAAGGGGCAATGCTATTATCTCTTTTTCTACACTTGTGCTTCGAAGTAGCATCTTGTTCTTCATGTAATGAGTCTCATATATATCGTGCTTCAAAGTAGCACCATGTTTTCATGTAGAGAGTCTCATGTGTTGTCACTTTCATATACTAGTGGGAATTTTTTATTATAGAACTTGGCTTGTATATTCCTATGATGGGCTTCCTCAAATGCCCTAGGTCTTCATGAGCAAGCAAGTTGGATGCACACCCACTAGTTTTCTTTTATTGAGCTTTCATTTATAGCTCTAGTGCATCTGTTGCATGGCAATACCTACTCCTCATGTTGACATCAATTGATGGGCATTCCCATAGCCCGTTGATTATCCTCGTCAATGTGAGACTTTCTCCTTTTTTGTCTTCTCCACACAATCCCCAATCATTATTATATTCCACCCATAGTGTTATATCCATGGCTCACGCTCATGTATTGCGTGAAGGTTGAAAAAGTTTGAGATTATTTAAGTACGAAACAATTGCTTGGCTTGTCATCGGGGGTATAGAAGTTGGGAACATCTTTGTGTGACGAAAATGAAGCATAGCCTAACTATATGATTTTGTAGGGATGAACTTTCTTTAGCCATGTTATTTTGAGAAGACATGATTGCTTTTATTAGTATGCTTGAAGTATTGCTCTTTCTTTTGTCAATATGAACTTTTATTTTGAATCACTTGGATCTGAACATTCATGCCACAATAAAGATAAATTACATTGAGAAATTATGCTATGTAGCATTCCACATCAAAAATTCTATTTTTATCATTTACCTACTCGAGGACGAGCAGGAATTAAGCTTGGGGATGCTTGATACGTCTCCAACGTACCTATAATTTTTGATTGTTCCATGCTATTATATTACCCGTTTTGGATGTTTATGGGCTTTATTTTACACATTATTATCATTTTTGGGAATAACCTACTAACCGGAGCCTCAGCCCATATTGCTGTTTTTTTGTCTATTTCAGTATTTCGAAGTAAAGGAATATCAAACGGAGTCCAAACGGAATGAAACCTTTGGAAGCGTGATTTTTGGAACGAACGTGATCCAGAGAACTTGGAGTGCAAGTCAAGAAGCAGCCGAGGCGGCCACGAGAGGGTAGAGCGTGCCCCCCTATAGGGCGCGCCCCCTGTCTCGTGGGCCCCTCGGGCGGCCACCGGCATACTTCTTCCTCCTATATAAGCCTACATATCCCGAAAACATCCGGGGAGCAACCGAAACACAATTTCCGCCACCGTAACCTCCTGTATCCGCGAGATCCCATCTTGGAGCCGTTGTTGGCGTTCTGCCGGAGGGGGATTCCACCACGGAGGGCTTCTACATCAACACCATAGCCCTTCCGATGAGTTGTGAGTAGTTTACCACAGACCTTCGGGTCCATAGTTATTAGCTAGATGGCTTATTCTCTCTTTTTGGATCTCAATACAATGTTCTCCCCCTCTCTTGTGGAGATCTATTCGATGTAATCTCTTTTTGCGGTGTGTTTGTCGAGATCCAATGAATTGTGGGTTTATGATCAAGTTTACCTATGAATAATATTTGAATCTTCTCTGAATTCTTTTATGTATGATTGAGTTATATTCGCAAGTCTCTTTGAATTATTGGTTTGGTTTGGCCTACTAGATTGATATTTCTTGCCATGGGAGAAGTGCTTAGCTTTGGGTTCAATCTTGCGGTGTTCTTACCCAGTGACAGAAAGGGTTGCAAGACATGTATTGTATTGTTGCCATCGAGGATAAAAAGATGGGGTTTATATCATATTGCTTGAGTTTATCTATCTACATCATGTCATCTTGCTTAATGTGTTACTCTGTTCTTATGAACTTAATACTCTAGATGCATGCTGGATAGCGGTCGATGTGTGGAGTAATAGTAGTAGATGCAGGCAGGAGTCGGTATACTTGTTGCGGACGTGATGCCTATATACATGATCATGTCTAGATAATCTCATAATTATTCGCTTTTCTATCAATTGCTCGACAATAATTTGTTCACCCACCGTAATACTTATGCTCTTGAGAGAAGCCTCTAGTGAAACCTATGGCCCCCGGGTCTATCTCTTATCATATTTACTTCCAATCTACTTTTATTTGCATCTTTATTTTCTGCATCTATATTATAAAATACCAAAAATATATTTATCTTTTTATATTATCTCTATAAGATCTCACTTTCGCAAGTGGCCGTGAAGGGATTGACAACCCCTTTGTTGCGTTCGTTGCGAGTTCTTTGTTTGTTTGTGTAGGTTCGTGGGACTTGTTGAGGAGCCTCCTACTGGATTGATACCTTGGTTCTCAAAAACTGAGGAAAATACTTATGCTACTGTTGCTGCATCACCCTTTCCTCTTCAAGGAAAACCAACGCAAGCTCAAGACATAGCAGGACTTCTCACCGCCTGGCTCTAAATTCTTCTGAGATGTTATACATTTCTTTGATCTTCATCCTCAAGACATCGGACCCAATTCTATGTCAAACGTATGCAATTTTCAAGTTTTTTGTGAGGTGTACCTTCAAGAGGAGCCCAGTGTGGAGATGTTCAGGGAATACTTTCATTTGAACCGCCAAAACGAGTATTCAAACGGACCCAGTCTGGAACTTGGCGGAATCTCAATTCAGCGAAGGAGAGATGCTATCTTCCCCTATGCTCGCCTGCCGAGCATCCCAAGGGTTGGAACCAGACATGGTTCTACTGCAAGGACACTTCTTCGGCTGACGAGAATCGACTGACGGCTTTCGCACCCTGCGTCTTGACTCAAAACATCCTCTCCATGACAAACTGACAGCTGCTGAACGCAGCAAACTTGCCCCTACAATTGCCAAGGTCAAGGCTCTGTTGGGGAATGGCTTAACTGGTATTGACTTGGTTCGATGCTGGGTTGCATGGCGGTTCATTCCCTTGAGTCGCCGCACCGGCTTAATGTGCACCTACACGGGCGATACAAAGGATCCACTGCGCCACAACTCTGTGTGTTTAACTGACGACGCCATCAACAAAATGACAAAATCCCTTCTGAATAAAAACCTGGCAGATTGCAGCCAAGTGGGCCTAAGCCCTTTCTGCACATCTAACCAGGCACCAAAAGTGAGTCTTTTTAAATTACTTACTTCTGCCTTCATCCTTGAATATTTTGTTTAGCTTTCATGACTTTCACAGGATGATGATGATTTTTGGAAAAAGAAATACGACCATGAAGCTGCCAAAAGGGCCAGGAAAGCCAAGAGAGCCGCCGCCAAGAGAACTGCCAAGAAGAAGGGGAAAATCCAGTACTTCCCAGTTGTTTGAACTGAACGACAGCTCTGAGTCAGAGGTAGCCCTTGATTCCCTTGGCTCCTTTTTCAACCATCTTATTGACATTGATTATCATCAAGATGACACGGGGACCAATGAAGCAATCGAGGAAGAGGTATCTATCATTTCCTCCGACTCGGAGCCCTTGCCAAGACAGAAAATTCAAAGAGTAACTCGGAAATTAAGCTTTTCACACCCCTTAGCTCATCTGGATCCTCACTTTCTTTTGAAGCAACAGCAGCACGAGAGCCGGCGACAGACTTGGACTAGCACAGGTGAAGAATTATCTTTCGGCTTACCGAACACTCCAAGGAAGCGTCGAAACAAGGTCATCCCCGATTTAAACTCTTTTTATCCTCTGGCGGGTCTCATCCGCTAACCACTTAATTCTTCCGACTCAAATTATCAAGAAACGTCTCATTCCTCTTCCGGCGATTCATCTCAGTCTCATCTGTCGACTTTCAAGACTGCTCCCGGGTAATAACAATTACTTATTTGCTCATTATGCTCCTTGATACTTATACTGACCTCTCATGACTCATGAAGTGGAAAAGCCAAGCCTAGCAAAAAGGCAAAAGTGACTAAGCCGGCCGAAGACCCGAAAGTCAATGAGTCGGAGCAACAAATCCCAGCGCCTGATACTTCTGCTCCTCAATCATCAGAACTGGTTCTTAACGTTCCACCAATGACTCTTGACCCTCCTATCGATCAAAAAAATGATGATCCTTTGAACATTGAAGCATCAAGTCCAGTTAAAGTGGCTGAGACACATGATGATGATGTGGTGATTACCAACACCGGCTTTAGAGAACCGGGCAGGCCTACTGTCTTGGCCAAACACTCTGCCAAGGAACAATACATTGAACGGCAAAAAGTGAGATTTGATGTCGCCAAATACTCCCAATTGAGAATTGGTGAAGTATATTCTGGCTATCTCAGTCAAGTGCACTACAGTCGTGATCTTGAAGTTGATATGGTAAAGAAGATGCATCAGAAATTCGATTTATGAACTCCTTTAATGAATTATACACATCCTGTCGGCCCCCAAGTCTATTGTATAAGATAGAATTGAATATGTTGTAGACTTGATAAAATCCTTCAAAATCCGGCTTATACCATCCGAGTTAAAGCCGATCTATTAATTATTTTAATTCATAGCCCCCAAGGGCCGGTTTAATCAGCATGAATGAGCCGGTCCTTCTCGTTTGTTGTTTATGAATCAAAAGCTTATTTGTGTAGCCCTGATGAGCAGGATGTGTTTGTCTACAGCACATCCGGGTCATCATAAGATAACCAGAGAAATACAAGCAATATGCATTAGCCCCAAAGTGCCAAGTACTCTTGCTTGCAAAGTGTTTGGGACTTTAATCACCTGAGTCGTTTGGATAAATAACTTTTCAGCAGGCATTAGCCCCCAAGTGCCAAGTGTTGTTGCTTGAAGAATGCTTGGAACTTCCCTTTTGTGACTCATAATTTTGAACCGACATATGTACAGCACACCACTGCTCAACTTGAATCTCAATTATCTGACGTGAAAACCTGGCTGGAGGTGCAAGAATCTGAGACCTAGAAAGCCGACTCAAAATTCCAGTTTAGCATGGCTGAAACAGAGAAACTGAAAACCAGTTTTGAAGCTGAAAGAAGCGCTTGGGCTGAAGAGAAAACTGCCTTGACATAGCGCGCTGAGAAGGCGGAGGCGGCTCTTCAGGAAGTGACCACTGAACTTACCGGCTAAAAATGCCATGTGTCTTAGATGGTTTCTGCTATCTTTGGTAAGTCACCTCACTAGTATCCATTTTGAATTTCTTCCTTGAGGATATAAACCGCCTCTAACCCATCCATGATTATTATGCAGGTCCCAGAAGCACCAATCTTAATCAAGATATGCTTGTGAAGCTGAAGGCTGTTTATACACTTGTTGAGCAGCTCTATACTGGGACTCAGCACACAATCGCCACAATTTCTCCGGCTAATCAAGCACCGACTCTCTTGGTGGATGTCTTGAGGAAGCTTTCTGTTCTGCCTGAGCGGTTTAATGAGATGAAGCGATCATCCATGAGATCCGGTGTTGTGACTGATTTAAGCCGGGCCAAAGCATGGCTACCAGAGCTAGACCTGGCCGATATCTCTACCGGGTACCCCGGCTTGAAAGAAGATGGCACTCTATTTGATAAAAAAGACTTTGCCACCTGTGTAAAGGAAATATGTCCCCTGGCCAGTCTAATTGTCAATGAGACGCATCTTTCCAGATACCAATCGGCTTATGACTTGGAAAATCAGAAGCTGCCTACACCGTCTTATGAAGTGTTGGATCTCATCCCCCCAATCCGTAAGCACACCTTTGCTCCTGAAGTTGACCCGTCCGAGCTTATTGATGATCAAGCTGAATTCCAAGCTTTGAAAGGCATTGACTGGTCATCACCAACCTTCCAGGCAGCAGAGGAGGACGAAGAAGCGGAGAAGGATGATCCAGAAACTTCAAATCATGAAGGCCAGGAAGATTGATCAGTTGGGCGGTTCATACACTTGATCTTCTAAAAACACTTAATCATTTGGGCCCCTTGAGTCATGTAATAGGCTACTAAAAACTTTGCGATGTCATGCCATCGGGCACGTTTATCTTGTGCTTAATGCTGTTTGAGTCACCACTTGACAATTATCCTTTTATCATGACGTTGATTTATGCAGATGAAACTTAGAATTATCCTGCACATAAATAGATCAAAAGAGCCCTTGGCGGTTTACCGCAGGGCGGGTCATAATACCTCATATAAAACCACTGATGTCTAAAACAGTTTATAGACAAGGCCGACTTAACCAGAATTAGACATAATAACAACAATATCATACCTGTGATATTGAATTGTACTACCGGTTTATGATACCTGTGCAGTAAGGGTGATAAACCAAAACTTAGAAGCCAATACTTCCAAGTATTTGATATCATCATGTACGGGAAACTTGTCGCCCTACACTAGGCCGGGTTAACAGAGACCATGTGTATGCTTCAGATATGAACTGTGAGAATTAAGGCTACATGGCCTGAATCACTTTAAACCACAAGGCAAGATAGTATCAAGAAGAACCAAAAAACATTTCAAAAAACACAAGCCAAAAAAGAGGAAAAACGAGGCTATGCTTCGAATACGAGCAGGAAGCCGGACCAAAAGGGTTAATAGCTATGATTCGAATACGATCAGGAAGCCTCCAAGTGGTTTGTGGCATTGCACCGATCAAGAGGGGATATTCACAGCTATGATTTGAATACGATCAGGAAGCCCCCAAGTGACCATAAATTTGGCATTGCGCCGATCAAGAGGGATATTCATATCTATGTTCTCTTTGGTGAATACACTTATGTTTGAACAGGAAGCCCCCAAGTGACCATAAATTTTGGCATTGCGCCGATCAAGAGGGATATTCACACCTATGTTCTCTTTGGTGAATACACCTATGTTTGAACAGGAAGCCCCCAAGTGACCATAAGTTTTGGCATTGCGCCGATCAAGAGGGATATTCACATCTATGTTCTCTTTGGTGAATACACCTATGTTTGAGCAGGAAGCCCCCAAGTGACCATAATTTTTTTACGAAGAAGAATCATTGCTTGTATGAATGACAACGACAGAGGCCCTGCTTAAGCAGGGATGCCGGCTTTATTAGAATCATCATAATATATACATTATAAAAATATGTACATCATAAGAGTCGGTGGCTCAAGTGTAGTAAGGCCAAAGATGAGCAATATTCCACGGCCGGCGGGTCTCCTCCTCCGACCGACGTGAGTCCTTGTGGTCTCGAACATCGATTAGATAGTATGACCAATTGTTCAATTTTTTACTGACCACAAAGAGTCCTTCCCAAGGTGGGGATAGCTTATGCATGTCAGTTTGATCCTGGATGAGCCGGAGCACCAAGTCAGCTTCTTGAAAGGTTATGGTCTTAACTCGGCGGCTGTGATAGCGTTGTAGATCTTGCTGGTAAATTGCCGAATGAGCCACCGCAAGTTCACGCTCCTCATCCAACAGGTCAAGTGCATCCTGACGTGCTCTTTCATTATCAGCCTCAACATAAGCCACCACGCGGGGCGAGTCATGACAGATGTCACTAGGAAGAACCGCATCTGCTCCATAAACCATGAAGAAAGGTGGGTAACCCGTAGATATGTTGGGGGTAGTATTTATACTCCATAGCACTGAAGGTAACTCCTCCACCCAACAACTCGGCGTTCTCTGTAAAGGAACCATAAGCCGGGGCATGATGCCTCTTAGAATTTCTTGATTGGCTCTTTCGGCTTGACCATTGGATTGAGGATGAGCCACTGATGATACATCAAGTCGAATATGCTCACGTTGACAAAATTCTTTCATAGCACCCTTGCACAGATTAGTGCCATTATCAGTTATGATGTTGTGGGGAAAACCAAAGTGAAAAATCACCTTTTTGATGAATTGAACCGCTATTGCCGCGTCACACTTTGTGACCAGCTCTGCTTCGACCCACTTTGTGAATTTGTCAACCGCCACCAAAAGGTGGATCTTTTTATCCTTGTACCTTTTAAAAGGCCCAACCATATCAAGCCCCTAGACTGCAAACGGTCAAGTAATTGGAATCATCCTCAATTCTTGAGCCGGCATGTGAGCTCATCGTGAAGATTTCTGACAACCATCACATTTACTGACCAAATCATCGGCATCAGCATGAGCTGTCAGCCAATAAAACCCATGGCGAAAAGCTTTAGCCACAAGAGACTTTGAGTCGGCATGATGACCACAATCTCCTTCATGAATCTCACGAAGAATCTCACGGCCTTCCTCAGGAGAAACACAACGCTGAAACGCCCCATTGACACTGCGGTGGTGTAACTCGCCATTGGCAATCGTCATGGACTTAGACCGCCGGGTTATCTGCCTAGCCAAAGTTTCATCCTCAGGTAACTCGCCCCGGGCCATATAAGCCAAATATGGGACTGTCCAATCTGGGATAGCGTGAAGAGCCGCCACCAATTGTGCTTTCAAGTCAGGAATAGCCAGATCTTCCTCCGTAGGCAATTTGACAGAAGGGTTATGCAGAATATCCAAGAAAGTGTTAGTTGGCACCAGCTTACGCTGAGAACCCAACCGACTTAAGGCATCAGCCGCCTCAGTTTTCATGCGATCAATGTGTTCCACTTGATAGCCCTTGAAGTGCCCAGCAATAGCATCAACTTCACGGTGATAAGCCGCCATGAGCGGATCCTTAGAATCCCATGTGCCCGAAACTTGTTGAGCCACCAAGTCTGAGTCGCCGAAACATCTCACCCGGCTTAAATTCATCTCTTTAGCCATCCGAAGACCATGGAGCAAGGCCTCATACTCAGCTGCATTGTTAGTACAGGGAAACATCAACCTTAAAACATAACAAAACTTGTCACCTCGAGGGGAAGCTAAGACAACTCCAGCCCCCGAGCCCTCCAATTGCCTGAACCCATCAAAGTGAATAGTCCAATATGTGTTATCTAGCTTCTCTTCAGGCATCTGCTGTTCTGTCCAGTCATTGATGAAATTCACAAGCGCTTGAGACTTGATAGCAGTGCGAGGCACATATTTCAAACCAGTAGGTCCAAGCTCAATGGCCCACTAGGCTACCCGCCCTGTGGCTTCTCTGTTTTGAATAATATCCCCTAAGGGATGATATGTCTCCAAAGTATCTACTTTTCCAAACACTTTTGCCCTTGTTTTGGACCCTAATTTGCATGATTTGAATGGAACTAACCAGGACTGACACTGTTTTCAGCAGAACTGCCTTGGTGTTATTTTTGTGCAGAAACAGAAGTTCTCGCAATGACCTGGAAATCCACGGAGATAACTTTTGGAAAATATAAAAAATAATGGCAAAAGATGAAGGCCAGGGGGGCCACACCCTGTCCACGAGGGTGGGGGTGTGCCCCCAGTCTCGTGGGCCCCCTGATGCTCCACCGACCTCAACTCCAACTCCATATATTCCGTTTTGCGGGGGAAAAATCAGAGAGGAAGTTTCATCGTGTTTTATGATACAGAGCCGCCGCCAAGCCCTAAAACCTCTCGGGAGGGCTGATCTGGAGTCTGTTCGGGGCTTCGGAGAGGGGGATTCGTCGTCGTCGTCGTCATCAACCATCCTCCATAACCAATTTCATGATGCTCACTGCCGTGCGTGAGTAATTCCATCGTAGGCTTGCTGGACGGTGATGAGTTGGATGAGATTTACCATGTAATCAAATTAGTTTTGTTAGGGTCTGATCCCTACTATCCACTATGTTCTGAGATTGATGTTGCTATGACTTTGCTATGCTTAATGCTTGTCACTAGGGCCCGAGTGCCATGATTTCAGATCTAAACCTATTATGTTTTCATGAATATATGTGAGTTCTTGATCCTATCTTGCAAGTCTATAGTCACCTATTATGTGTTATGATCCGACAACCCCGAAGTGACAATAATCGGGATACTTCTCGGTGATGACCGTAGTTTGAGGAGTTCATGTATTCACTAAGTGCTAATGCTTTGGTCCGGTTCTCTATTAAAAGGAGGCCTTAATATCCCTTAGTTTCCATTAGGACCCTGCTGCCATGGGAGGGTAGGACAAAAGATGTCATGCAAGTTCTTTTCCATAAGCACGTATGACTATATTCGGAATACATGCCTACATTACATTGATGAACTGGAGCTAGTTCTGTGTCACCCTATGTTATAACTATTACATGAGGAATCGCATCCGACATAATTATCCATCACTGATCCAATGCCTACAAGCTTTTCACCTATTGTGCTTCGCTTATTTACTTTACCATTGCTACTATTATAATGACTACAAAACTGCTATCGTTACTTTTGCCACTGTTACATTGCTATGATACTACTTTGCTACTAAATACCTTGATGTAGATACTGAGTTATCCAGGTGTGGTTGAATTGACAACTCAACTGCTAATACTTAAGAATATTCTTTGGCTCCCCTTGTGTCGAAACAATAAATTTGGGTTGAATACTCTACCCTCGAAAGCTGTTGCGATCCCCTACACTTGTGGGTTATCAAGACTAATTTATGGCGCCATTGCCGGGGAGCATAGCTCTATTCTTTGAGTCACTTGGGATTTATATTTGCTGATCACTATGAAGAACTTGAAAGACGCAAGAACTAAGATTTTCCCCTCAACTACGAGGGGAGGTAAGGAACTGCCATCTAGCTCTGCACTAGATTCTACTTCTGTTATTGGTAAGCTTGCGACACCTAAACCTGCTACTGCTAAGAATTCTAATATGTCGCATGTTATTGATGATGCCACTTCTGCTATGCATGATACTTATGATGAAACTACTTATATGCTTGACACTACTATGCCATTAGGTGAATATCTTGATGAACAACTTGCTAGGGTTAGAGAGAATGAAATTATTGAAAATGAAATCATTGATGAAAGTGATGATGAAGGTTCTCCCCCTAATTATGAATTGCCTACTGTTCCTGAAGGTTATGTTATGGATGAAGAAGCTGCTAGAGCTATTTTTGCTTGCAATGATAGATATGATCTTAAGAAGTTATTAGCCAAATGGAAGCAGCAATCCCTTAATGCTAGAATGAAACCTGACCCTGCTTTTGCTACTTCACCTATCTGTGTTACTGATAAGGATTATGAATTCTATGTTGATCCTGAGATAATTACTTTAGTTGAATCTGATCCCTTTTATGGCAATGAATCTGAAACTGTTGTGGCACATCTTACCGAGTTGAATGATATAGTCACCATGTTTACTAATGATGAGAAGTCTCGCTATTATTATATCCTTAAGATATTTCCATTCTCATTAAAGGGTGATGCTAAAACTTGGTTTAATTCTCTTGATCCTGGTTGTGTGCATAGTTCCCAGGATATAATTTATTACTTCTCTTCTAAATATTTCCCTGCTCATAAAAACAAGCTGCATTGCGGGAAATATATAATTTTGTGCAAATTGAAGAAGAGAGTCTCCCACAAGCTTGGGGTAGGCTTATCTGATTACTTAATGCTTCTCCTGATCACCCTCTTAAGAAAAATGAAATACTTGATATCTTTTATAATGGACTAACCGATGCTTCCAAGGACTACTTGGATAGTTGTGTTGGTTGTGTTTTCAAGGAAAGAATGGTCGACCAAGCTGAATTGTTATTGAATGATATGCTGACAAATGAAAATAATTGGACTCTTCCTGAGCCAATTCCTGAGGCAATTCCTGAACCAATTGAGCCAACTCCTGAGCCTATTCCTAAACCTACTCCGAAGAAGAGAGGTGTTCTATTTCTCAGTCCTGAAGATATGCAAGAGGCAAAGAAATCAATGAAATAAAAAGGTATTAAAGATGAAGATGTTAAGAATTTACCTCCTATTGAAGAAATACATGGTCTTAATATACCGCCTGCTGAAGAAACACATTGTCTTGATAACCCGACACAGGTAGTAAAGGTAAATTCTCTCTATACATATGATAAAGTTGAAATCCTGTCTACTAAGTTTCATAGCCAATGCTTGGATGAATTCGATGACTTTATGGATAAACAAGCAAATTTCAATGATTATGTTAGTAGATAATTGAAAAATAATGCTTATATGATTGGATGCTTGAGTGATTATATGTCTAGAGTTAAGGGTGAACTTAAACTCACTAGTAAACATGTTTTTATGGTCACCACTCAAGCTGAACAAGTACTTAAGGCTCAGAATGAATTGCTACATGAATTAAATAATAAACATGATTTTGCTGTTAGAGTGTCTACTAGAACTAGTAAAATGACTTAGGAACCTTTGTATCCTGAAGGCCACCCTAAGAGAATTGAACAAGATTCTCAAAATAATAATCTAGATGCTCCTAGTTCTTCTAAGAAGAAGAAAAAGAAAGATTATAGGACTTAGCATGCTTCTAGTGAATCTAATGTAGAAACACCTGAGAATCCTATTGATATTTCTGTCTCTGATGCTGAAACACAATCAGGTGATGAACATAAACCTAGTGATAATGTTAATAATGATGTTCATGTTGATGCTCAACCTAGCAATAATAATGATGTAGAGATTGAACCTGCTGTTGATCTTGATAACCCACAATCAAAGAATCAATGTTATGATAAGAGAGACTTTGTTGCTAGGAAGCATGGTAGAGAAAGAGAACCATGGGTTCAGAAACCCATGCCCTTTCCTCCTAAACCATCGAAGACAAGGGATGATGAGGATTTTGAGTGCTTTGCTGAAATGATTAGACCTATCTTCTTACGTATGCTCTTAACCGATATGCTTAAAACAAACCCTTATGCTAAATACATGAAAGATATCATTACAAATAAAAGAAAAATACCTGAAGCTGAGATTTCCACCATGCTTGCCAACTATACCTTTAAGGGTGGAATACCTAAGAAACTTGGTGATCCCGGAGTACCCACTATACCATGCTCCATCAAAAGAAATTATGTTAAAACTGTCTTATGTGATTTAGGAGCCGGTGTTAGTGTTATGCCTCTTTCCTTATACCGTAGACTTGAATTAAGTAAGTTGACACCTACTAAGATATCCTTGCAAATGGCTGATAAATCAACTGCCATACCTGTCGGCATTTGTGAGGACATGCCTGTTGTTGTTGCAAACGTTACTATCTTAACAGACTTTGTCATTCTTGATATTCCTGAGGACGACAGTATGTCGATTATCCTTGGTAGACTCTTTTTAAACACTGCAGGTGATGTTATTGATTGCAACAAAGGCAATGTCACCTTTCATGTTAATGGAAATGAGCACACGGTACATTTTCCGAGGAAACAACCTCAAGTTCACAACATAAATTCTATTGGGAAAATTACATCAATTACACTTGGAGGTTTTGAATTTCCTCTTCCTACTGCAAAGAAAAAGTATGATATTCTTATTATTGGGGATGTTCCTATCCCCGTTGAGGTAACCTAGTGTCACTTCAAAATTTCTCCGGTCTCATGCGATTCGGAATGAGTTTGTTAACAAGAGTTGATAAACCTTGTTAGTGGATTCCTTTTGATGATCATGAGATGGATGAAACTAGAAGGCACAACCTTCTATACCCTCTCTTTACTTTCTGTTACTTAGAATAAATAAAGTAGAAATAAAATATTTTGTCTGTTTTCTGAATTATCCATGCAATAAAAAAATATCCTGAAAACATAAGTGCTCCAAATGCCCTGCAAATTTAGTATGATTTTTTATGGAATATTTGAGGATTTTAGGCACTGAGAACACTGCAGGGGGCAAGCACCTGACCACGAGGGTGGAGGGCACGCCCACACCCCCTGGGCGCGCCCCCCTGTCTCATGGGCCCATGGTGGCTCCCCTCCACTTATTCCTGCACCCACACACTTCTTCTTCCTCCCAAAAAATCCCCATCCAGCTCAAGCATGAGCTCCAGCTCATTTTGCTGCGATTTTTGATCTCCTTGCTCAAAGCTCCATTCACAAAACTGTTCTGGGAGATTGTTGCTTGGTATGTGACTCCTCCAATGATCCAATTAGTTTTTGTTCTAGTGCTTTATTCTTTGCAAATTCTTGCTTCCTTGGTGACCCTGTTCTTGAGCTTGCATGTTAAATTTGTGAGGTCCCAAGTAATTCTAATGCATGATATAGGCTCTGGGCACTTATGGGAGTAGTTGCTATCAATAATATTTAGTTTGATTCACTTTTATTTTGAAGTTACTAAAAATGTCAGGAATATTGCAGAAAAAGAAATATGTTCAGGAAAATGTACCAAGGAGGTTCTTCAAGGAAGAAAGGACCCCGGCTCGCGATACATGAGCTGGACGACAAACCACCAAGGGAAGTAGATGTGCAGCCCTGTGAATGGCCGTCAGAACAGTTTATGGTAGCAGCGGGTATCAAGGATGAATTCGATGCATATGTGCGTAATGCTGACCTTGAGGAATTCATGCAAGATAAGTGCCTGCAATACCGATATTTGACTGATTCATTTGTTAGAAAGTTTAAATTTACATCTTCGCGCAATTCTCAAAGTGTCCTGTTTGATATTTATGATAAATCATATACCATGGACCTAGAAGATTTTACTACTTCTTGCAAACTACCGCAGTGGGGAAGTGTTAATGAACCTAGTAAATCTGAATATAAAGATTTTCTTGCTAATATCACTGTGGGAAAATCTAGGGACATAGCACAAGCTACCATAGGGAGCATTTATTTTCCTTCTATACATTATTTTGCTCTCTTCATTGGTAGATGTATTAATGGTAAAGATGAAGCATGTCACATGTGTGTCCCTGATCTTTGTGTTCTCAAGAGTGCTATATTAGGTGATAAACAATATAACTTGGGGGGTAATTGTTGCACGTAGGTTG
This sequence comes from Triticum dicoccoides, assembly GCF_002162155.2. Classification (NCBI taxonomy): domain Eukaryota; kingdom Viridiplantae; phylum Streptophyta; class Magnoliopsida; order Poales; family Poaceae; genus Triticum; species Triticum dicoccoides. The sequence goes on along the minus strand of NC_041381.1, from coordinate 675,744,493 downwards.
CATCATAATGGTTTAGCTCGAGACTTTTTCGGAGGAATTTATGCAACCCGTGTGGCTAATTATCTTGAGATACCTATACATAAAAATGATACGGAGTTGCCTCCCGCTTATTTAGATTATAATGCCATGGTTAGACATCATTTTTTTGAGAGGAATGACCAATTCCTCCAATATCGACTAATCTTTGACAAATGTCGTGCTGTCCATATTACTCTCCCTGCTCCTACCCTTTTTGATTATCAGGCAAAAAGAAGATATGTTTTCACCAGGGAGGAGGCAAATGAGTATGAGAGAAGAGCGGAAGCAGCCCGCCCGCCAGGATGCCTCTCAAGAGGCAATGACTGTTGCATCTCAGTACGACCCCAGTTACAACTACGGATATCAGCCAGGCTACCCATGGCCTTTGACCAACTTAGGACAAAAGCCTAAGCTTGGGGGAGTACGTATCTCCCACCGACTTTACATTCATGTTCACACATTATTCTAGTTGTCGGTGCTCATACTCTTTCATTATACTATCCATGCTAGTTTAAATTCTTTCTCTAGTTTTCTTCTTGTGTGTTTGATAAACTCTAAAGAAAACCAAAAAAATAGTTAGTTTAATTCCCATGTTGTAGTAGTAGTAATTAAAAAGAAAACCCAAAAAGATTTCTCATTCTTCTTTTACTTGTTGGGAGCTCTCCCGTGTAAATAGTTTTATTTCTTTTCTTTCCTTTGGGGATCAAGAGTAGAAGACCATATTGAAAATGTTTAGTGGTTCTCATATGCATGATTGATGATTTAATTTAGAGCCCATATTACTTTGTCTTCTCTCTTGAAATGAATGCTTGCAGATTCCAGCTTAGTCCAATGCACGTGCATTATTATTATTATATACACCGTTCGGTCGTGCAAGTGAAAGGCAATGATGACGATATATGATGGACTGGTTGAGATGAGAAAAGCTGGTATGAACTCGACCTCTCTTGTTTTTGTAAATATGATGAGTTCATCGTTCCTGATTCAGCTTATTATGAAGTAGACATATTTGCAATGACATTTAGAGATTATAGTTGCTTATGCCATGCTTAATTAGCTATGAGTTATAATGGTATACCTTGTGTGCCAACATGCTATTAAAATGATTGTGATGTGGTATGATGAGATGGTATCCTCCTTTGAATGAATTGAGTGACTCGACTTGGCACATGTTCACGCATGTAGTTGAAACAAAATCAACATAGCCTTCACGATATTTATGTTTATGGTGGATTATATCCTACTCATGCTTGCACCTGCTGTAAATTAATTTTAATGCATGTTCATGACTGTTGTCGCTCTCTCAGTTGGTCGCCTCCCAGTCTTTTGCTAGCCTTCACCTATACTAAGCGTGAATACTGCTTGTGCATCCAAATTCCTTGAACCCCAAAGTTATTCCATATAAGTCCACCATACCTTCCTATATGCAGTATCTACCTGCCGTTCCAAGTAAATTTGTATGTGCCAAACTCCAAACCTTCAAATAAAATTCTGTTTTGTATGCTCGAGCAGCTCATGTTTCAACTAGGGTTGTCTGTATCTTCCATGCTAGGTGGGTTATTCTCAAGAGGAGTGGACTCCGCTCCTCATTCACGAGAAAATGGCTGGTAACCGGGATGCCCAGTCCCATGATCAAAAGGATCAAAGCAAACCAAAATAATTAAACAAAACTCCCCCAGGATTGTTGTTAGTTGGAGGCACTCGTTGTTTCGAGCAAGCCATGGATTGATGTTTGTTGGTGGTGGGGGAGTATAAACTTTACCATTCTGTTTGGGAACCGCCTATAATGCATGTAGTATGGAAGATATCACCATCTCATAGTTGTTATGTTGACAGTGAAAGTATACCGCTCAAAATGTTATTTATCTCTCTATTTCAAAATCGAGCTCTGGCACCTCCACAAATCCTTGCTTCCCTCTGCGAAGGGCCTATCGTTTTCTTCTATGTGGGTCATCACCGTCTTATTAAAAAGCACCCGCTGGAGAGCACACTGTCATTTGTATGCATTACTGCTAATTTATATTGGGTATGAATTGGCTGGATCTCTTTTACCATGAATTACAATGTTTAGTCAGTCCTTGATCTTTAAAGGTGCTGCATTTATGTTTTGCAGTCTCAGAAAAGGCTAGCGAGATATCATTTTGTTATATCATATTATGATTGTTTTGAGAAAGTGTTGTTATTCGAGTTTTATTATTATTGCTTGCTAGTTGATTATGCCATTGATATGAGTAAACATGAGACCTGAGTGTTATTGTGAATATGGTTAGTTCATAATCTTTATTGAAACCTTGAATGCTGGCTTTACATATTTACAACAACAAGAGCAAACAGAGTTTGTAAAAGTTTTTCTTTATCACTTTCAGTTTGTCAACTAAATTGCTTGAGGACAAGCAAAGGTTTAAGCTTGGGGGAGTTGATACGTCTCCAACGTATCTATTTTTCCAAACACTTTTGCCCTTGTTTTGGACCCTAATTTGCATGATTTGAATGGAACTAACCCGGACTGACGCTGTTTTCAGTAGAACTACCATGGTGTTATTTTTGTGCAGAAACAAAAGTTCTTGGAATGACCTGAAAATCCACGGAGATAACTTTTGGAAAATATAAAAAATACTGGCAAAACATGAAGGCCAGGGGCCCACACCCTGTCCACGAGGGTGGGGGCGTGCCCCTCCCCCTGGGCGCGCCCCCTGTCTCGTGGGCCCCCTGATGCTACACCGACCTCAACTCCAACTCCATATATTCCGTTTCACGGAGAAAAAAATCAGAGAGGAAGTTTCATCGTGTTTTACGATACAGAGCTGCCACCAAGCCCTAAAACCTCTCGGGAGGGCTGATCTGGAGTCCGTTTGGGGTTCCGGAGAGGGGGATTCGTCACCGTCGTCATCATCAACCATCCTCCATCACCAATTTCATGATGCTCACCGCCGTGCGTGAGTAATTCCATCGTAGGCTTGCTGGACGGTGATGGGTTGGATGAGATTTACCATGTAATCAAGTTAGTTTTGTTAGGGTTTGATCCCTAGTATCCACTATGTCATGCGATTGATGTTGCTATGACTTTGCTATGCTTAATGCTTGTCACTAGGGCCCGAGTGCCATGATTTCAGATCTGAACCTATTATGCTTCCATGAATATATGTGAGTTCTTGATTCTATCTTGCAAGTCTATAGTCACCTATTATGTGTTATGATCCGACAACCCTGAAGTGACAATAATCGGGATACTTCTCGGTGATGATTGTAGTTTGAGGAGTTCATGTATTCACTAAGTGCTAATGCTTTGGTTTGGTTCTCTATTAAAAGGAGGCCTTAATATCCCTTAGTTTCCATTAGGACCCCGCTGCCACGGGAGGGTAGGACAAAAGATGTCATGCAAGTTCTTTTCCATAAGCATGTATGACTATATTCGGAATACATGCCTACATTACATTGATGAACTGGAGCTAGTTCTGTGTCATCCTACGTTATAACTATTACATGAGGAATCGCATCCGACATAACTATCCATCACTGATCCAATGCCTATGAGCTTTTCACCTATTGTGCTTCGCTTATTTACTTTACCGTTGCTACTATTACAATTACTACAAAACTGCAATCGTTACTTTTGCCACTGTTACCATTACTATCATACTACTTTGCTACTAAATACCTTGCTGCAGATACTGAGTTATCCAGGTGTGGTTGAATTGACAACTCAACTGCTAATACTTCAGAATATTCTTTGGCTCCCCTTGTGTCGAATCAATAAATTTGGGTTGAATACTCTACCCTCGAAAGCTGTTCCGATCCCCTACACTTGTGGGTTATCAAGGGAGCAGAACTAACCACAGTGATGGGATGACCCAGAAAATATTGCTTAAGCTTCTGGCTGGCCATGAACACCCCAGAAACGAGCTTCTGCCAGTGTGGATATCTCTGTTTGGACTCAATAAGCACTTCATTGATATAGTAAACTGGCCGTTGAACCAAATATTTCTTGCTTGCTTCCTTCCGCTCCACCACAATAGCTACACTGACAGCCCGAGCGTTAGCAGCCACATATAATAACAATGGCTCTTTATCAATGGGAGCAGCAAGGACTGGCGGCTCAGCTAGCTGTTTCTTCAAAGCTTCAAACGTGTCATTAGCAGCATCACTCCAGATGAAGTTATCTATTTTCTTCATCATCTGGTACAGTGGTATGGCCTTCTCACCCAACCGGCTTATAAACTGGCTTAAAGCAGCGATACGACCCGCCAGACATTGAACATCATTGATACACGCCGGCTTTTCCAGGGAGGTAATGGCCTTGATCTTCTCCGGGTTAGCCTCGATGCCTCTGTTCAAAACTAGAAAACCCAAAATCTTGCCTGCTGGTACAACAAAAACGCACTTGGCCGGGTTAAGCATCATCTTGTACACCCGGAGATTGTTGAAGGTCTCCTTCAAGTCATCTATCAAAGTTTCCTTCTCTCTGGATTTCACCACAATATCATCCACATAAGCATGAACATTGCGCCCAATCTGGCTGTGAAGACAATTCTGCACACATTGCTGGTAAGTCGCCTGGGCACTCTTAAGTCCAAAGGGCATAGACACATAGCAGAAGGATCCAAAGGGAGTGATAAAGGATGTCTTCTCCTAGTCCATAACTGCCATCTTGATCTGATCATAACCAGAATAAGCATCCAAAAAACTCAAACGCTCACAACCCACCATAGCATCAATGATTTGATCAATACGAGGGAGAGCAAAAGGATCAGTCGGACAAGCCTTGTTTAAGTCCGTGTAGTCCACACACATACGCCAAGTTCCATTCTTCTTAAGCACCAACACTGGATTAGCCAATCACTCAGGATGAAAGACTTCAACAATGAACCCAGCCGCCAAGAGCTAGGCCACTTCTTCACCAATAGCTTTACACCTCTCCTCATTGAAGCAACGAAGGAATTGCTTGACCGGCTTAAACTTTGGATCAATATTAAGAGTGTGCTCAGTGAGTTCCCTCGGTACACCCGGCATGTCAGAAGGTTCCCATGCAAAGATGTCCTGCTTCTCACGGATGAACTCGATGAGCGTGCTTTCCTATTTAGGATCCAGGTTAGCATTGATACTGAACTGCTTGGATGAATTGCCTGGAACAAAGTCGACCAGCTTAGTATCATCGGCCGACTTAAACTTCAGCACCGGATCATGCTCTGTAGTAGGCTTTTTCAAAGATATCATATCAGCCGGATCAACATTATCTTTGTAAAATTTCAACTCCTCTGTTGCACAGACAGACCCAGCATAAGCAGCATTACCTTCTTCACACTCCAGAGCTATCTTCCGACTTCCATGCACTGTGATGGTACCCTTGTAACCCGGCATCTTGAGCTGTAAATAAACATAACACAGCCATGACATGAACTTGGCATAAACCGACCGTCCAAACAGAGTGTGGTACGGGCTCCTGATCTTGACCACTTCAAAGGTTAACTTCTCAGCCCTGAAATTGTGCTCATCTCCAAAGGCCACTTCCAGCTCAATCTTGCCTACAGGGTACACTGACTTACCAGGCACCACTCCATGGAAAACAGTATTGGATGGCTTAAGATTTTTATCGGTTAACCCCACGTGACGGAAAGTATCATAATAAAAGATATTAATGCTGCTACCTCCATCTATGAGTACCTTAGTGAATTTTTATACACCAACTTGAGGTGGCACCACCAAAGCCAAGTGACCCGGATTATCAACTTGGGGTGGGTGATCCTCTCGGCTCCACATAATGAGTTTCTCAGACCATCGCAAGTACTGTGGAACTGCCGGCTCTACAGCGTTCAGAGGCCTCTTATGGAGCTTCTGGTCTCGCTTGCATAGACTTGTGGTGAAGACGTGGTACTGCCCGCTATTCAACTGCTTTGGATGGCTTTGATATCCAGAATGTTGCTGCTGCTGACCCCCTTGACCGGACTGTTGATTGTAACCACCATGATTACCTTGATTGTAACTGCCCTGATTACCTTGATGGTGTTGGTGACCCTGGAAGCCGGAATTAGAACCGCCACCTCCATAACCCAGGCCATGAGAACCGCCGCCCCCAGAACCTGAGTCGCTGCCCGGCCCATGGTTGTTTTGGAATAAACTAGAATTTTTGAAATCCCTCATGATTGTACAATCTTTCCAAAGGTGAGCAGCTAGCCTCTCCTTTGTACCATGCTTTGGGCAGGGATCATTCAGCAACTGCTCAAGATTGGGACCTGATCGACCTGCCCAAGGAGGCGGCCTCCCCTTACGACGCTGACCATTATTCTGCATATTGTTATTAGCTACAAAATCTAAGTTACCTTCAGCCTTGCGCTTGCCGTTGCCCCCCTGATTCACCGGGTTTTGCTGCGGATCCTTGGCATTGCCACTCTTCTTTCCCTTTCCCGGCTTGTCATCATCAGACTCGGGGTCCTTGGTACCACCAGAGTCAGCATATTTAATTAGAGCCGCCATCAGTTGCCCCATATCATTGCAATCACGCTTGAGCCGCCCCAGCTTCTGCTTAGGAGGCAAAAACAAAAAAAATTCTCTAACATTAGAACTGCAGAGCCTGCATTGATGTAGTCAGATGAGTGTATAATAGTGTCACGCCCAATATGCGATACTATCCTAAAGAGACTCGAAGGTCCCACCAAGGATAGAATCGCATATTGAAACGATTTTGCAAGGTGGATATCATTACGTCAACATTACATAATTAGATGGGGATACATACATAAGGCATACAATGCCACACGAATACAACAATATATCATACACAATATCAACATCTGACTAGGATGAAACACAAATGGGAGCTCAAACAACATCCACCCTGCTAGCTCAGGCTGCCGACCTGGAACCTATCCCCTGATCGAAGAAGAAGCAGAAGAAGAACTCCAAAACAAGCAATCATCGCTCTCGCGTCATGATCATCGCATAACCTGTACCTGCAAGTGTTGTTGTAGTAATCTGTGAGCCACGAGGACTCAGCAATCCCATTACCATGGGTATCAAGACTAGAAAAGCTTAATGGGAAAGGAAGGGGTAAAGTGGTGAGGTTGCAGCAGCGACTAAGCATATATGGTGGCTAACATACGCAAATCAGAGCGAGAAGAGAGCAAGCGGAACGGTCGTGAAACTAGCAATGATCAAGAAGTGATCCTGAACTCCTACTTACGTCAAACATAACCCAAAACCGTGTTCACTTCTCGGACTCCGCCGAAAAGAGACCATCACGGCTACACACATGGTTGATGCATTTTAAATCGGATCTGGTGTCAAGTTTTCTACAACCAGACATTAACAAATTCCCATCTGCCTATAACCGCAGGCACGGCTTTCGAAAGATTATACCCTGCAGGGGTGTCCCAACTTAGCCCATGATAATCTCTCGCGATCAACGAAGGATATACCTTCTCCCAGGAAGACCCGATCAGACTCGGAATCTCGGTTTACAAGACATTTTGACAATGGTAAAACAAGTCCAGCAAAGCCGCCCGATGCGCCGACAAATCCCGATAGGAGCTGCACATATCTCGTTCTCAGGGAAACACCGGATGAGACATCCTACGAGTAAAACCAGACCTCGAGTTTCCCCGAGGGGGCCCTGCAGTCTACTCGGTTCGGACCAACACTTAGACAAGTACTGGCCTGGGGGGCTAAAATAAAGATGACCCTTGGGTTGGCCGACCCAAGGGAAAGGTATAGGTGGTAGTGAGGCAAATGGTAAAACCAAGGTTGGGCCTTGCTGGAGGAGTTTTATTCAAAGCGAACTGTCAAGGGGGTCCCATAAATCACCCGACCACGTAAAGAACACAAAATCCGGGAACATAACCCCGGTATGACGGAAACTAGGGCGGCAAGAGTGGAACAAAACACCAGGCATAAGGCCGAGTCTTCCACCCTTTACCAAGTATATAAATGCATTAAAATATAAGAGATATTGTGATATCCCAACCAAAATCCTGTCCACCATGGAGCAATCTTCAACTTCACCTGCAACTAGCAACGCTATAAGAGGGGCTGAGCAAAAGCGGTAACATAGCCAAACAACGGTTTGCATAGGAAAGGTGTCAAAGGTTAGAGGTTCATGGCAATATGGGAGGCTTGAAGAGCAAATGTTAGGTAGCGCAGCAAAGCGATAGAACGAAGAAACTAGCATAGCAATGATAGTAGTGAGATCCAGGGTAGCGGTCATCTTGCCTGAAATCCCGCAAGGAAGAAGAACGAGTCCATGAAGAAGATGAAGCCACGAAGACGAACCAAGCGTAGACGAACGAATCCTCACGATCGCAACGAAACAAGAACTATCGAAAAGAAGCACACAACAAGGCAAACACACCACTCATAGACAAGACATGATGCACAACAAGCATGATGCATGACAAAGCTACATGAAGCTACTCATGGCAAGAGATGATGCAAAACAAGAGCAACGCATCAAGGCAAATTCAAATGAGGCCGGGAACAACATATAACAATTCCGGTAAGTCCTCATATGCAAGTTTCAAAGTTAGTCCAGATCTGAATAAACCTTATGTTCAAGTTGTTAAACAGCAAGTTAAGATGCAACAAGATGATCTACACGAGATTCTAGTCAAGTTACATATAAAGTTCATTTAATTCGGGGCTACGGCCTAGAAGACATGAGCAACACAAGTTTAACATGGCATTTATGCAAAATGCATACAAACATCAAGAAAACACCTGAAAACATGGATGCAACATGATAATATGAAACAACATGCAAAACTAAGCAAGTTTCATATAGAGTACACTCAAAACGGAGCAACGGTTCAACGCACACACACTATACAAGTTATAGCAACAATCTGTCCAAAACAGCAACTAGGCACATTGCAAGCATCAAAACAATAAGCTACAGCACCCCAACATAATAACACAAGGCATGGACATGATGTACGGGTAAAGCACAACAAAACATGAACACTGAGCTATCTCCAGAAATCACTAGAACATGCTCAAACACACATGGCAAGATTGCAAGTAATAACAATTCAGACTTGGCAGAAAATAACATCAGGTTGCAATGTTTAGAGCTATCAAACATGTTACAGGAACTTATCATGGCAAACAAAGGCATGGCATGATACTACTAAATGCATAGATCAAATGTCCTTTACTGACCATGAGCCAAAAAGGATCAGAAAATATGATGGCACCCATGTAAACATAGCAAGTTATAATACAGATTCAAACATGGCAGAAACAGAATTATGAAGGCATGTAGATGAGCTTGTGCAACTCACTACAGAGCAAAACATGGCATGGAAAGGCAACCAACAGTAAGAAGACATGTTTGTGAAGCTAAGCATGGCAAGAGCAAGTTCATAGGGTGCATGGAACACTAGGAAAACACATGGCAACAACTTAACTGAATGTTAACAGGCTGACAGCAACATTATCAAGCAACTTTGAAGCAAGATATGAACAAGCTACAGCAAGCTATAATTGTAACCAGGGGCATGAATGGATAGAGCATGACATGTAGAACAGAACATATTTAGTGAACATCTCCAGATTATGTATAGAATGACTTGTAGCAGCAGGTTTACATAGCATCACGAAATAACAGATTCAGCCTAGCAAAACAACAACAGCAAGTATCCTACTTAACAAGCTCGATTCACTCACCACAAGTCATTGCATGACAAGATAAGCATAGCATCAGCAAGAAGACATGTTTATGAAACAAACCAAGGCAAGAACAAGTTCATAGCATGCAGGGATCAACTACAACAACCTTGGCAAAATTGAATAACATGTAAACAATCTGCCAGGAAACATTTTGAAGCAAAACTAGAGCACTAAAATGACATGCTAGACTACTCCATAATTGCAAAAAGGGGCATGAATGGATAGACAATAACCATGTGTTCAAAACATACTTACTGAAGTATCTCAAAATATGCATGGATCTCTCTGTAGCAACATGTTTACATGCCATCAAAATAACAGAAGAACAGGGACTAAAGACAGCAACATCACGAAGCCTAGTTTACATGCTTGTGCTAGTCACCACATTGATCACAAAAATACATGGTAAGCACCTCTGTAAAGAAGACATGGCATAGTTCAAAACACATGTAGACATCAACCTCATAGGATGCACACATCAAACATGGCAAAAATGACAAAAGAGCAAGTTCTGTTAACAAACAGCAGACAACATTATGATGCACTCTTGCAAAGATGATTCAGGCATCAAGATGGACTCAAATGAACATAATGCAATGGTATGAAATGAAGTACTCATTGAGAAGAACAATTTGACATATCACATGCACAAAACGGAGCTATGGATGCAGAGATATGATGCGATGAACATGGCATGATAATGCAAAAATATTCGGGACTTAGCAAAATTTTACCCACGCGAAAAGTCAACCGGGACGAGGGCGAAGGGGACGGAGGGATCCAGGGCGCGGCAGAGGCGTTTGGTTCGCGGGCCTGGTGGATTGATCCACCCGACCAGATCCGAAACGGCGGCGGCGGCCAGAGACGACGGCGAGGTCGCCGGAGATGGCGACGGGGCCGGGCAGAGGAGCTCCGGCGGCGTGGGCTCACGCCGCGGCGGCGGGGCGGCGGACGGCAACGCCGGCGACGGCCGGGAAGGGAGCCGGGCGGCGCGGGGCAGCGCGGAGGCGGGCCGGCGAGGGCGCGGCCGGACAGTGGGGTCGATGGGGAGGCGGCGGCGCTCCGTGGCCGGAGGCG
>NC_041381.1:675726383-675733564 GCF_002162155.2 Triticum dicoccoides | reverse complement strand
GTGCCGGACGAGACGGCGGCGGACGACGGCGGGCACGGGCCGGGAGGCGAGGCACGGCGGCGCGCCGGTGGCAGGGCGGCGGAGCACGCCGGCGCTCGAGGCGGCGGCGCGGGCGCGAGGGCGTCCCGCGGGCGACGGCGGCGGCGGATCGGGCCGGGCGGGCCGGAGGCGGGCCCGGTGGGCTGGCGGTGCGGGGGCGGTGGCGGAGCCACGTGGCGGGACGCGGTTGGACGAGGGCGACGGGCGAACATGTCTGGCGGGGTCCGGACGTGTCCGGCTGCGGGATGAGGACGAAGCTAGGGTTAGGGGTGGTTTCATCCGCGAATTTCGGGGGAGGGGGTTATTTTATAGGTAGAGGGAGCTAGGAGAGTCCAAATGAGGAGCGGTTTTCGGCCACGCGATCGTGATCGAACGACCGAGAGCATGGAGGGGAGTTTGCTGGGTTTTGGGCCACTTTGGAAGGGGTGTTGGGCTGCAAAGAGAAGGGGGGTTTTGGGCTACGCGGTTAACAGCTGGAGTATCAAACGGACTCCAAATGGCACGAAACTTGACAGGCGGTCTATCGGTGGTATACCAAGGCCGCTTGGCAAGACTCGGTCCATTCCGAGAAAGTTTAACACCCACTCACGAAAAGAGAAAAGAGGGGGACGCCGGAGGACATAGGAGCGCCGGATTGTGAAACGGACAACGGGGAAAATGCTCGGATGCATGAGACGAACGCGTATGCAAAATGAAATGCACATGATGACATGATAAAATGCAACATGCAAGCAAATGACATGGCAACAACGACGAATAACTGGCGGACACCTGGCGCATCGAATCCGGGGCGTTACAACACTCCTCCACTAACAAGAGATCTCGTCCTGAGATCTTAGGACCGAGACGGAAGGGAAAAGGGATGAGGTGAAACAAGAACTCAAGAGAAGAAGTAAGGAATCGAGAGCACTCGAGAAGAAGAGAGGAACGACGAGAATGACGAGAATCGAAAGCTCACGGAATCAGATAGACTATGAAACCACTCCGATTAGAACGAGATAAGAAGTGAATAATACTGAAAGGATTTAGGCAGCACTCCGGCTGAACATGGAAAGAATAGAACATGAGCTTCACCCAAAGAGATGGCACTTGACGAGATGAACGATGCAATGCCTCCGGAAGAATTGAAAGAATTGAATGAAAAGAACTTAGAAGGAAGGATTGAACGGAGTTGTTGAGAAAATCAACAACGAAAAGAATAAGCTTGTTGTGGTCTTATCGGTAACATCTCAAGATCATAAGGTGATAACCTGCCACAACCGGAAATGATTGGATAGCTGAGAATAACGAAGAAATGCAAAACTCCACTTCAAAAGAATATGGAGAATTAATTACACTTCAAGATGCGAGAAGAAAAGATACTTGAACTCCGCCAACAAGAATCTTGATGAACTCTTGAAAGAATGAATTAAATCAAGAAGAACCACCATGAAGAACTCCGGTAACAAAAGGATGATGAGATAAAATTGAAGGATGAAAGAATAAGATGAGCATTGCGATGATTTAGATGGAGGTTCCGACGAAATGGCTGAGGAAACTGAACTCCGGAAAAGAAAAGATGGGAAACACTTGGAACTAGAATTTATTCATCAAGAACAAACTCCGAAGGAAGTGATTAATCACTTGGATGAAATAAGAATAAGATTTATTGTATGCTTATCCTTCATCAAATTAAATTGATGACCAACAATGGATTTGACATACTACTTATTCTTCTTGAAAAAAAAGGATTGAGAAGGGATAGCACAAAACTTGAGAAGGTCTTCATGAACCACCGGTAGGATTGAAAGAACGAATGGATTGAAATGATAATCAAAGAAAAAGAATCTTGAATGAACCACCGTAAGAATTCGAAAATGACTGATGAAATAGACTGAATCACCGGGAAGAATTAGAAGAACAAATAAGCTAGAGGGGATTCAGATGCAAAAGAACAAGGAGATCATGAGCTGACTAAAGAATACTTGAACGGAGCAGCAGGATAAATAGACAACGATAACTAGAACGATGGCCTCTGGTGAAAAGAAACGGGAAAACAGCTTCTGACATACTCCGGATGGTTAAGAAAAGAATATCTGACAAATGGAATAATTCGAGGGGATAATATGAAGGTAGAACAACGAATCTTCGGGAGAACGGGCAGGATTTAGAGGAAAACTCTTCTTCGGTCTTCAAAAGACGACGAGAAACAGCACCAAAATTATTGAGATACTCTGGTAGAATGAAAAGCAGAGAGGTTGAGCCAACAATGAAAAGAATTTGAATGATTTCTTGGAGAAGGCATATGACTGATGGAATCCATTCTTACGTCACACTTTGAAAAGAATTGAGAATAACTCCGGGGGAATTAGAAGAGTCAAGTAAGATCCTGGGAAAAGACATGTGGGTTAGGGCCCACTGAAAGAGAAAAACACCGTTGAAAAGGATGTTGAACAAATAGATGATGTACCGGAACAATTGAAATATTTGAATGAGGTAACAACCTCGAATTAATTCGAACACAGACGAATCTCCTGAGATGTCTTAAGCACTCCGGAAGGATAAACTGGCGAGAGGCGAACGAGCAGGGAAAACACTTGAGCCGAGGGAAAGAATATGATCAACCCGAAAAACATGAATTGAGTCCACCGGAGAAGAGATGAAGAATGTCCACCGAGACGAGAATTCACCTGTTGAAATGATTTACGAAAGACTGAAGAGGCTTTGCACGAATGAGATAGATGGTCGAGAGAGAGTCAGACTCCGGGAAGAAAAGGGTGGGTGGGCGGGAAAACAAAATCATCTTGGAAGGGGAAATCGACGGATATCTTGACGAGAAAACACCGGTTGAAATCATTGAGGAAAGAAAGCAAAGACTTCGCACGAGTAGGATGGATACTCAAATACGGACTCCAGTTTCGAGAAGAAGAAAGGTGGGCGGGTGGGAAAAGAAAATAATTGAGGACAGAGAAACAACTTCGTTGAGAGCGAACTGAGGATTGAACTTGGCAAACACGAAGAGGCTCGAGTCAACATGACGAGAAATGCACCGGATGAAAAGAGCTAAGAACCAACGATCGGAAAACCAACTGCGTGATCCTAAAGAAAATTTGAAAGGGGAGAGGAGTAATTCAAAACACCTACGTCAAGATTCCTTACCAGAGCGACAAAGGGGCCGAGGAGTAAAAAGAATTCCTACTCTCCGATATAACTAGACTCCGAAAACAGTTTTTTTTCTAGACTCAACAACGGCCAAACTACACGATCAATCAAGGGGGCTCCTAAGGTCGGTCGTGGCTCTGATACCAACTTGTCACGCCCAATATGCGATACTATCCTAAAGAGACTCGAAGGTCCCACCAAGGATAGAACCGCATATTGAAACGATTTTGCAAGGTGGATATCATTACATCAGCATTACATAATTAGATGGGGATACATACATAAGGCATACAATGCCACACAAATACAACAATATATCATACACAATATCAACATACGACTACGGATGAAACACAAACGGAAGCTCAAACGACATCCACCCTGCTAGCCCAGGCTGCCGACCTGGAACCTATCCCCTGATCGAAGAAGAAGCAGAAGAAGAACTCCAAAACAAGCAATCATCGCTCTCGCGTCATGATCATCGCATAACCTGTACCTGCAACTGTTGTTGTAGTAATCTATGAGCCACGAGGACTCAACAATCCCATTACCATGGGTATCAAGACTAGCAAAGCTTAATGGGAAAGGAAGGGGTAAAGTGGTGAGGTTGCAGCAGCGACTAAGCATGTATGGTGGCTAACATACGCAAATCAGAGCGAGAAGAGAGCAAGCGGAACGGTCGTGAAACTAGCAATGATCAAGAAGTGATCCTGAACTCCTACTTACGTCAAATATAACCCAAAACCGTGTTCACTTCTTGGACTCCACCGAAAAGAGACCATCACGGCTACACACACGGTTGATGCATTTTAAATCGGATCTGGTGTCAAGTTTTCTACAACCGGACATTAACAAATTCCCATCTGCCTATAACCGCAGGCACGGCTTTCGAAAGATTATACCCTGCAGGGGTGTCCCAACTTAGCCCATGATAAGCTCTCGCGATCAACGAAAGATATACCTTCTCCCAGGAAGACCCGATCAGACTCGGAATCCCGGTTTACAAGACATTTCGACAATGGTAAAACAAGTCCAGCAAAGCCGCCCGATGCGCCGACAAATCCCGATAGGAGCTGCACATATCTCGTTCTCAGGGAAACACCGGATGAGACATCCTACGAGTAAAACCAGACCTCGAGTTTCCCCGAGGGGGCCCTGCAGTCTACTCGGTTCGGACCAACACTTAGACAAGTACTGGCCCGGGGGGCTAAAGTAAAGATGACCCTTGGGTTGGCCGACCCAAGGGAAAGGTATAGGTGGTGGTGAGGCAAATGGTAAAACCAAGATTGGGCCTTGCTGGAGGAGTTTTATACAAAGCGAACTGTCAAGGGGGTCCCATAAATCACCCGACCGCGTAAGGAACGCAAAATCCGGGAACATAACCCCGGTATGACGGAAACTAGGGCGGCAAGAGTGGAACAAAACACCAGGCATAAGGCCGAGTCTTCCACCCTTTACCAAGTATATAGATGCATTAAAATATAAGAGATATTGTGATATCCCAACCAAAATCCTGTCCACCATGGAGCAATCTTCAACTTCACCTGCAACTAGCAACGCTATAAGAGGGGCTGAGCAAAAGTGGTAACATAGCCAAACAACGGTTTGCATAGGAAAGGTGTCAAAGGTTAGAGGTTCATGGCAATATGAGAGGCTTGAAGAGCAAATGTTAGGTAGCGCAGCAAAGTGATAGAAGGAAGAAACTAGCATAGCAATGATAGTAGTGAGATCCAGGGTAGCGGTCATCTTGCCTGAAATCCCGCAAGGAAGAAGAACGAGTCCATGAAGAAGATGAAGCCACGAAGACGAACCAAGCGTAGACGAACGAATCCTCACGATCGCAACGAAACAGGACCTATCGAAAAGAAGCACACAACAAGGTAAACACACCACTCATAGACAAGACATGATGCACAACAAGCATGATGCATGACAAAGCTACATGAAGCTACTCATGGCAAGAGATGATGCAAAACAAGAGCAACGCATCAAGGCAAGTTTAAATGAGGCCGGGGACAACATATAACAATTCCGGTAAGTCCTCATATGCAAGTTTCGAAGTAAGTCGAGATCTGAATAAACCTTATGTTCAAGTTGTTAAACAGCAAGTTAAGATGCAACAATATGATCTACACGAGATTCTAGTCAAGTTACATATAAAGTTCATTTAATTCGGGGCTACGGCCTAGAAGACATGAGCAACACAAGTTAAACATGGCATTGATGCAAAATGCATACAAACATCAAGCAAACACCTCAAAACATGGATGCGACATGATAATATGAAACTACATGCAAAACTAAGCAAGTTTCATATAGAGCACACTCAAAACGGAGCAACGGTTCAACGCACACACACTATTCAAGTTATAGCAACAATCTGTCCAAAACAGCAACTAGGCATATTGCAAGCATCAAAACAATAAGCTACAGCACCCCAACATGATAACAAAAGGCATGGACATGATGTACAAGTAAAGCACAACAAAACATGAACACTGAGCTATCTCCAGAAATCACTAGAACATGCTCAAACACACATGGCAAGATTGCAAGTAATAACAATTCAGACTTTGCAGAAAATAACATCAGGTTGCAATGTTTAGAGCTATCAAACAACATGTTGCAGGAACTTATCATGGCAAACAAAGGCATGGCATGATACTACTAAATGGATAGATCAAATGTCCTTTACTGACCATGAGCCAAAAAGGATCAGAAAATATGAAGGGACCCATGTAAACATAGCAAGTTATAATACAAATTCAAACATGGCAGAAACAGAATTATGAAGGCATGTAGATGAGCTTGTGCAACTCACTACAGAGCAAAACATGGCATGGCAAGGCAACCAACAGTAAGAAGACATGTTTGTGAAGCTAAGCATGGCAAGAGCAAGTTCATAGGGTGCATGGAACACTAGGAAAACACATGGCAACAACTGAACTGAATGTTAACAGGCTGACAACAACATTATCAAGCAACTTTGAAGCAAGATATGAACAAGCTACAGCAAGCTATAATTGCAACCAGGGGCAAGAATGGATAGAGCATGACCTGTAGAACAGAACATATTTAGTGAACATCTCCAGATTATGTATAGAATGACTTGTAGTAGCAGGTTTACATAGCATCACGAAATAACAGATTCAGCCTAGCAAAACAGCAACAGCAAGTATCCTACTTAACAAGCTCGATTCACTCACCACAAGTCATTGCATGATAAGATAAGCATAGCATCAGCAAGAAGACATGTTTATGAAACAAACCAAGGCAAGAACAAGTTCATAGCATGCAAGGATCAACTACAACAACCTTGGCAAAATTGAATAACATGTAAACAATCTGCCAGGAAACATTTTGAAGCAAAAGTAGAGCACGAAAATGACATGCTAGACTACTCCATCATTGCAAACAGGGGCATGAATGGATAGACAATAACCATATGTTCAAAACATCCTTACTGAAGTATCTCAAAATATGCATAGGATGCACACATCAAACATGGCAAAAATGACAAAAGAGCAAGTTATGTTAATAGACAGCAGACAACATTATGATGCACTCTTGCAACGATGATTCAGGCATCAAGATGGACTCAAATGAACATGATGCAATGGAATTAAATGAAGTACTCGTTGAGGCGAACAATTTGACATATTACACGCACAAAAAGGAGCTACGGATGCAGAGATACGATGCGATGAACATGGCATGATAATGCAAAAATATACGGGACTTAGCAAAATTTTACCCACGCAAAAAGTCAACCGGAACGAGGGCGAACGGGACGGAGGGATCCAGGGCGCGGCAGAGGCGTTTGGTTCACGGGCCTGGTGGATCTGATCCACCCGACCAGATCCGAAATGACGGCGGCGGCCGGAGACGACGGCGAGGTCGCCGGAGATGGCGACGGGGTCGGGCGGAGGAGCTCCGGTGGCGCGGGCTCACGCCGCGGCGGTGGGGCGGCGGAAGGCAGCGCCGGCGGCGCCCGGGCAGGG
>NC_041381.1:675687542-675725708 GCF_002162155.2 Triticum dicoccoides | reverse complement strand
GCGGTGGCGGAGCCACGTGGTTGGACGGGGGCGACGGGCGGACATGTCCGGCGGGGTCCGGACGTGTCCGGCTGCGGGATGAGGACGAAGTTAGGGTTAGGGGTGGTTTCATCCGCGAATTTCGGGGGAGGAGGCTATTTTATAGGTAGAGGGAGCTAGGAGAGTCCAAATGAGGAGCGGTTTTCGGCCACGCGATCGTGATTGAACGACCGAGAGCATGGAGGGTAGTTTGCTGGGTTTTGGGCCACTTTGGAAGGGGTGTTGGGCTACAAAGAGAAGGGGGGTTTTGGGCTACGCGGTTAACAGTTGGAGTATCAAACGGACTCCAAATGGCACGAAACTTGATAGGCGGTCTACCGGTGGTATACCAAGGCCGCTTGGCAAGACTCGGTCCATTCCGAGAAAGTTTAACGCCCACTCACGAAAAGAGAGAAGAGGGGGACGCCGGAGGACATAGGAGCGCCGGATTGCGAAACGGACAACGGGGAAAATGCTCGGATGCATGAGATGAACACGTATGCAAAATGAAATGCACATGATGACATGATAAAATGCAACACACAAGAAAATGACATGGCAACAACGATGAATAACTGGCGGACACCTGGCACATCGAATCCGGGGCGTTACAAATAGCCTTGACCCGGCGCATCCAATGGGTCGTTGATTCACCCTCATCTTGAACGCAAGCAGATAAATCCACGATTGACATGGGCTGTTTGCATGTATCTTTAAAGTTCTGGATAAACCGGGCTTTTAGCTCACTCCATGACCCGACGGAGTTGGCAGGCAGCCCTTTTAACCAAGTACGGGTCGTCCCATCCAACATCATGGTGAAGTATTTGGCACACGCAGCATCGCTGACCTCGAACAGTTCCATGGCCATCTCATAACTCTCAATCCACGCCTCAGGGGGTAAGTCGGCTGTGTAGTTAGGAACCTTACAAGGTCCTTTGAAATCCTTGGGCAAACGCTCATTCCGCAGAGCTGGCACCAAACAGGGTACACCTATAGTTCTAGAGGTCATGCCTGCCTCCAGCGAAGCCGTTGGATAAACTGGAAGCTGCTGATGAACCGCCTACTGAGCCGCCTATTCCGCTTCTCGATGTGTCCCGTCCTGATCGACCAAACCATGTGCACCATTACGTGGCGGGTCATGCCCACGCGGCTGGTTACGGCGCTGATCATTGCTTGAAATGACCGGTGACTACATGTGTCTGCTATAGCTCCGGCTTGGGCGAGGGGTCGAATGAACCCTATCTCGACTGTAAGAGTACGCCTCCTATTGTACCAGTTGTTTGAAGAAGCTCCTTAACCCTCCGTGTTTCAACCGCCGCTGGAGAATCGCCTTCCACTGGGAGATCCGCCAATCGTGTCACCGCAGTGATCTTGTTATCCAACGGGTTAGAATAATGACCAGGTGATGTCGACATGTGCTGAGGCGGAATATTATTCGGACAAGGTGGCTCCGCCACACGTGGTTGAGCCGGTGCTTTGGCCCTAGGCACAACAACATGGTTTCTCCCCGGTGGGTTACTGGTCCCCGCTCCAGGCGTGCAAAAGAGGTTCCTCGCCTCATAAACCGGAGGTAGACGAGACTTGTGCCTCCTCCTCATGACTTCATTTGAAGCGTTTTGATCCATCGTAAGCCGCAAAGCCTCTGACTGAATCCGCTACGCCTGAGAATCCAGGGCCGCTCGTTCTGCGGCGATCCTGACATCCTCTACTGCCAGGTCTTCCTTGGCTAGCGCTACCTCATCATGCAGTTTTGCAATCTCCGCATTGTGCTGAGCTTGATTCGCCGGGTTAACCTCTGCTGTCAACAAATCTGTCAGCTTATCCATCAAATCCATCAAAACCTGAGCCGGCGGGTGCACAGGGCCTCCTGCCCCAGCTGTTATCGCCACGGCTGACCTGGAGATCGTTGTTGTTGCAGTCGAAGAATTCTGCCCAGGCTGTGTACCGGCCATGAAGATTGCAACTCTGTTCGGTGGCTCATAAAGGTCCGGAATACTGTTTCCATCGGAATAGCCCGCAAGCCCGCCAACTTGCAGTTGATACAACAATGTAGTCTCGCCTGTGGACGACTCACCGTCTAAGTAGATGGCCGTCTCTGAAGGAAATATGCCCTAGAGGCAATAATAAAGTTATTATTTATTTCCTTATTTCATGATAAATGTTTATTATTCATGCTAGAATTGTATTAACCGGAAACATGATACATGTGTGAATACATAGACAAACATTACGTCACTAGTATGCCTCTACTTGACTAGCTCATTAATCAAAGATGGTTATGTTTCCTAACCATAGACATGTGTTGTCATTTGATTAATGGGATCACATCATTAGGAGAATGATGTGATTGACATGACCCATTCCGTTAGCCTAGCACTTGATCGTTTAGTATGTTGCTATTGCTTTCTTCATGACTTATACATATTCCTGTAACTATGAGATTATGCAACTCCCATTTACCGGAGGAACACTTTGGGTGCTACCAAACGTCACAACATAACTGAGTGATTATAAAGGAGTACTACAGGTGTCTCCAAAGGTACATGTTGGGTTGGCGTATTTCGAGATTAGGTTTTGTCACTCCGATTGTCGGAGAGGTATCTCTGGGCCCTCTCGGTAATGCACATCACTATAAGCCTTGCAAGCAATGTAGTTAATGAGTTAGTTACGAAATGATGCATTACGTAACGAGTAAAGAGACTTGCCGATAACGAGATTGAACTAGGTATTGGATACCGACGATCAAATCTCGGGCAAGTAACATACCGATGACAAAGGGAACAAAGTCTGTTGTTATGCGGTTTGACCGATAAAGATCTTCGTAGAATATGTACGAGCCTATATGGGCATCCAAGTTCCACTATTGGTTATTGACCAAGAATAGTTCTAGGTCATGTCTACATAGTTCTCGAACCCGTAGGGTCCGCACGCTTAAGGTTTCGATGACAGTTATATTATGAGTTTATGAGTTTTGATGTACCGAAGGAGTTCGGAGTCCCGGATGAAATCGGGGACATTACGAGGAGTCTCGAAATGGTCAAGACGTAAAGATCGATATATTGGACGACTATATTCGGAGTTCGGAAAGGTTCCGAGTGATTCGGGTATTTTTCGGAGTACCGGGGAGTTACGGGAATACGGGGAAGAGTATTGGGCCTTAATGGGCCTTAGTGGGAAGGAGCCAGGAGGTGGCGCGCGCCCCTCCCAAGCCCATTCCGAATTGGACAAAGGGTTTGGGGCGCGGCCCCCCTCTTCCTTCCTTCTCCACTTCCCTCTTTTCCCCCCTTCTCCTAGTTGGACTAGGAAAGAAGGAGTCCTACTCCCGGTGGGAGTAGGACTCCCCTTGGCACACCCTCCTCCTAGGGCCGGCCTCCTCCTCCCTTGCTCCTTTATATACGGGGGCAAGGGGGCACCCCATGACACACAAGTTGATCTACGGATCGTTCCTTAGCCGTGTGCGGTGCCCCCCTCCATCATATTCCACCTCGGTCATATCGTCACGGAGTTTAGGCGAAGCCCTGCGCCGGTAGAGCATCGTCATCGTCACCACGCCGTCGTGCTGACGGAACTCATCCCCGAAGCTTTGCTGGATCGGAGCCCGGGGATCGTCATCGAGCTGAACGTGTGCTGAACTCGGAGGTGCCGTACGTTCGGTACTTGGATCGGTCGGATCGTGAAGACGTACGACTACATCAACCTCGTTGTCATAACGCTTCCGCTTACGGTCTACGAGGGTACATGGACAACACTCTCCCCTCTCGTTGCTATGCCATCACCATGATCTTGCGTGTACGTAGGAAATTTTTTGAAATTACTACGTTCCCCAACAGTGGCATCCGAGCCTAGGTTTTATGCGTTGATGTTATATGCACGAGTAGAACACAAGTGAGTTCTGGGCGATACAAGTCATACTGCTTACCAGCATGTCATACTTTGGTTCGGCGGTATTGTGAGATGAAGCGGCCCGGACCGACATTATGCCTACGCTTACGCGAGACTGGTTTCACCGTTACGAGCACTTGTGCTTAAAGGTGTCTGGCGGGTGTCTGTCTCTCTCACTTTAGCTGAATCGAGTGTGGCTACGCCCGGTCCTTGCGAAGGTTAAAACAGCACTAACTTGACGAACTATCGTTGTGGTTTTGATGCGTAGGTAAGAACGGTTCTTGCTAAGCCCGTAGCAGCCACGTAAAATTTGCAACAACAAAGTAGAGGACGTCTAACTTGTTTTTGCAGGGCATGTTGTGATGTGATATGGTCAAGACGTGATGCTATATTTTATTTTATGAGATGATCATGTTTTGTAACCGAAGTTATCGGCAACTGGCAGGAGCCATATGGTTGTCGCTTTATTGTATGAAATGCAAACGCCCTGTAATTGCTTTACGTTATCACTAAGCGGTAGCGATAGTCGTAGAAGCAATAGATGGCATAACGACAACGATGCTATGATGGAGATCAAGGTGTCACGCCGGTGACGATGGTGATCACGACGCTGCTTCGAAGATGGAGATCACAAGCACATGATGATGATGGCCATATCATATCACTTATATTGATTGCATGTGATGTTTATCCTTTATGCATCTTATCTTGCTTTGATTGACGGTAGCATTTTAAGATGATCTCTCACTAATTATCAAGAAGTGTTCTCCCTGAGTATGCACCATTGCAAAAGTTCTTCGTGCTGAGACACCACGTGATGATCGGGTGTGATAGGCTCTACGTTCAAATACAACGGGTGCAAAACAGTTGCACACGCGGAATACTCGGGTTAAACTTGACGAGCCTAGCATATACAGATATGGCCTCGGAACACGGAGACCGAAAGGTCGAGCGTGAATCATATAGTAGATATGATCAACATAATGATGTTCACTATTGAAACTACTCCATCTCACGTGATGATCGGACATGGTTTAGTTGATTTGGATCACGTGATCACTTAGATGACTAGAGAGATGTCTGTCTAAGTGGGAGTTCTTAAGTAATATGATTAATTGAACTTAAATTTATCATGAACTTAGTCCTGGTAGTATTTTGCAAATTATGTTGTAGATCAATAGCTTGCGTTGTTGCTTTCATATGTTTATTTTGATATGTTCCTAGAGAAAATTTTGTTGAAAAATGTTAGTAGCAATGATGCGGATTGGATCCGTGATCTGAGGTTTATCCTCACTGCTGCGCAGAAGAATTATGTTCTTGATGCACCGCTAGGTGACAAACCTATTGCAGGAGCAGATGCAGACATTATGAACGTTTGGCTAGCTCAATATGATGACTACTTGATAGTTTAGTGCACCATGCTTAACGACTTAGAATCGGGACTTCAAAGACGTTTTGAACGTCATGGACCATATGAGATGTTCCAGGAGTTGAAGTTAATATTTCAAGCAAATACCCGAGTTGCGAGATATGAAGTCTCCAACAAGTTCTATGGCTAAAAGATGGAAGAGAATTGCTCAACTAGTGAGCATGTGCTCAGATTGTCTGGGTACTACAATCGCTTGAATCAAGTGGGAGTTAATCTTCCAGATAAAATAGTGATTGACAGAATTCTCTAGTCACCATCACCAAGTTAGTAGAACTTTGTGATGAACTATAGTATGCAAGGGATGACGAAAACGATTCCCGAGCTCTTCATGATGTTGAAATCGACGAAGGTAGAAATCAAGAAAGAGCATCAAGTGTTGATGATTGACAAGACCACTTGTTTCAAGAAAAAGGGCAAAGGGATAGAAAGGGAACTTCAAGTAGAATGACAAGCAAGTTGTCACTCCCGCAAAGAAGCCCACAGCTGGACCAAAGCCTGAAACTGAGTGCTTACACTGTAAAGAAAATGGTCACTGGAAGCGGAAATGCGTTGAATATTTGGTGGATAAGAAGGATGGCGAAGTGAACAAGGGTATATTTGATATACAGGTTATTGATGTGTGCCTTACTAGTGTTTATAGTAGCCCCTGAGTATTTGATACTTGTTCAGTTGCTAAGATTAGTAACTCAAAACAGGAGTTATATAAACAGAGACTAGTTGAAGGGGAAGTGACGATGAGTGTTGGAAGTGGTTCCAAGATTGATATGATCATCATCGCACACTCCCTATACTTTTGGGATTAGTGTTAAACCTAAATAAATGTTATTTGGCGTTTGCGTTGAGCATGAATATGATTTGATCATGTTTATTGCGATACGGTTATTCATTTGAAGTTAAAGAATAATTGTTATTCTGTTTACATGAATAAGACCTTCGATGGTTATACACCCAATGGAAATAGTTTGTTGGATCTCGATCGTAATGATACACATATTCATAATATTGATGCCAAAAGATGCAAAGTTGATAATGATAGTGCAACTTATTTGTGGCACTGCCGTTTGGGTCATATCGGTGTAAAGCACATGAAGAAACTCCATAAAGATGGATTTCGGAATTATTTGGTTATGAATCATTTGATGCTTGCGAACCGTGCCTTTTAGGCAAGATGACTAAAACTCCGTTCTCCGGAACAATGGAACGATCTACTGACTTGATGGAAATAATACATACCGATGTATACGGTCCAATGAGTGTTGATGCTCGTGGCGGGTATCGTTATTTTCTGACCTTCACAAGATGAATTGAGCAGATATGAGTATATCTACTTAATGAAACACAAGTCTGAAACATTTGAAAGGTTCAAAGAATTTCAGAGTGAAGTGGAGAATCATCGTAACAAGAAAATAAAGTTTCTACAATCTGATCGTGGAGGAGAATATTTGAGTTACGAGTTTGGCCTTCATATAAAACAATGTGGAATAGTTTCACAGCTCACGCCACATGGAACACCACAGCGTAATGGTGTGTCTGAACGTCATAACCGCACTTTATTGGATATGGTGCGATCTATGATGTATCTTACCGATTTACCACTATCGTTTTGGGGTTATGCATTAGAGACAGTTGCATTCACTTTAAAAGGGCACCATCAAAATCCGTTGAGACGATGCCTTATGAACTGTGGTTTGGCAAGAAACCAAAGTTGTCGTTTCTTAAATTTTTGGGGCTGCGATGCTTATGTGAAAAAGTTTCAACCTGATAAGCTTGAACCCAAATCGGAGAAGTGCGTCTTCATAGAATACCCAAAGGTAACTATTGGGTACACCTTCTATCATAGATCTGAGGGCAAGATTTTCGTTGCTAAAATCGGATCCTTTCTAGAGAAGGAGTTTCTCTCGAAAGAAGTGAGTGGGAGGAAAGTAGAACTTGATGAGGTAACTGTACCTGCTCCTGAATTGGAAAGTAGTTCATCACAGAAATCAGTTCGAGTGATTCCTACACCAATTAGTGAGGAAGCTAATGATGATGATCATGAAACTTCAGATCAAGTTACTACAGAACCTCGTAGGTCTTCCAGAGTATGGTCCGCACCAGAGTGGTACGGTAATCCTGTTCTGAAAGTCATGTTACTAGACCATGATAAACCTACGAACTATGAGGAAGCGATGATGAGCCCAGATTCCGTGAAATGGCTTGAGGCCATGAAATCTGAGATGAGATCCATGTATGAGAACAAAGTGTGGACTTTGGTGGAGTTGCCCGATGATCGGCAAGCCATAGAAAATAAATGGATCTTCAAGAGGAAGACGGACGCTGATAGTAGTGTTACTATCTACAAAGCTAGACTTCTCGAAAAAGGTTTTTGACAAAGTTCAAGGTGTTGAATACAATGAGATTTTTCTCACTTGTATCGATGCTTAAGACTATCCAAATCATGTTAGCAATTGCCACATTTTATGAAATCTGGCAAATAGATGTCAAAACTGCATTCCTTAATGGGTTTATTAAAGAAGAGTTGTATATGATGCAAACAGAAGGTTTTGTCAATCCTAAAGGTGCTAACAAAATATGCAAGCTCCAGCAATCCATCTATGGACTGGTGGAAGCATCTCAGACTTGGAATATACGCTTTGATAAGTTGATCAAAGCATATTGTTTTGTACAGACTTACGGTGAAGCTTGTATTTACAAGAAAGTGAGTGGGAGCACTACAGCATTTCTGATAAGTATATGTGAATGACATATTGTTGATCGGAAATAATGTAGAATTATTCTGCAAAGCATAAAGGAGTGTTTGAAGGGAGTTCTTTAAAAGAAAAGACCTCGGTAAAGCTGCTTACACATTGAGCATCAAGATCTATATAGATAGATCAAGACGCTTGATAAGATTTTTCAATGTATACATACCTTGATAAATTTTTGAAATAGTTCAAAATGGAACAGTCAAAGAAGGAGTTCTTGCCTGTGTTGCAAGGTGTGAAGTTGAGTAAGACTCAAGACCCGACCATGGCAGAAAATAGAAAGAGAATGAAAAGTCATTCCCTATGCCTCAGTCATAGGTTCTATAAAGTATACTATGCTGTGAACCAGACATATTGTATACCTTGCTCTGAGTTTGGCAAAGGAATACAATTTTGATCTAATAGTAGATCACTGGACAGTGGTCAAGAATATCCTTAGTAAGGACTAAGGAGATGTTTCTCGATTATGGAGGTGATAAAAGAGTTCGTTGTAAAAGTTACATCAGTGCAAACTTTTACACTAATCCAGATGACTCTAAGTCTCAAACTGGATACATATTAAAAGTGGGAGCAATTAAGCTAGAGTAGCTCCATGCAGAGCATTGAAGACATAGAATGTTTGCAAAATACATACGGCTCTGAATGTGACAGACCCGTTGACTAAACTTCTCTCACAAGCAAAACATGATCATACCTTAGTACTCTTTGGGTGTTAATCACATAGCAATGTGAACTAGATTATTGACTCTAGTAAACCCTTTGGGTGTTGATCACATGATGATGTGAACTATGGGTATTAATCACATGCAGATGTGAATATTGGTGTTAAATCACATGGCGATGTGAACTAGATTATTGACTCTAGTGCAAGTGGGAGACTGAAGGAAATATGCCCTAGAGGCAATAATAAAGTTATTATTTATTTCCTTATTTCATGATAAATGTTTATTATTCATGCTAGAATTGTATTAACCGAAAACATGATACATGTGTGAATACATAAACAAACATATAGTCACTAGTATGCCTCTACTTGACTAGCTCATTAATCAAAGATGGTTATGTTTCCTAACCATAGACATGTGTTGTCATTTGATTAATGGGATCACATCATTAGGAGAATGATGTGATTGACATGACCCATTCCGTTAGCCTAGCACTTGATCGTTTAGTATGTTGCTATTGCTTTCTTCATGACTTATACATGTTCCTGTAACTATGAGATTATACAACTCCCGTTTACCGGAGGAACACTTTGGGTGCTACCAAACATCACAACGTAACTGAGTGATTATAAAGGAGTACTACAGGTGTCTCCAAAGGTACATGTTGGGTTGGCGTATTTCGAGATTAGGTTTTGTCACTCCGATTGTCGGAGAGGTATCTCTGGGCCGTCTCGGTAATGCACATCACTATAAGCCTTGCAAGCAATATAGTTAATGAGTTAGTTACGGAATGATGCATTACATAACGAGTAAAGAGACTTGCCGGTAACGAGATTGAACTAGGTATTGGATACCGACGATCAAATCTCGGGCAAGTAACATACCGATGACAAAGGAAACAAAGTATGTTGTTATGCGGTTTGACCGATAAAGATCTTCGTAGAATATGTAGGAGCCAATATGGGCATCCAGGTTCCGCTATTGGTTATTGACCAAGAATAGTTCTAGGTCATGTCTACATAGTTCTCGAACCCGTAGGGTCCGCACGCTTAAGGTTTCGATGATAGTTATATTATGAGTTTATGAGTTTTGATGTATCGAAGGAGTTCGGAGTCCCGGATGAGATCGGGGACATGATGAGGAGTCTCGAAATGGTCGAGACGTAAAGATCGATATATTGGACGACTATATTCGGAGTTCGGAAAGGTTCCGAGTGATTCGGGTATTTTTCGGAGTACCGGGGAGTTACGGGAATACGGGGAAGAGTATTGGGCCTTAATGGGCCTTAGTGGGAAGGAGCCAGGAGGTGGCGCGCGCCCCTCCCAAGCCCAGTCCGAATTGGACAAAGGGTTTGGGGCGCGGCCCTCCTCTCCCTTCCTTCTCCACTTCCCTCCTTTCCCCCTTCTCCTAGTTGGACTAGGAAAGAAGGAGTCCTACTCCCGGTGGGAGTAGGACTCCCCTTGGCGCGCCCTCCTCCTAGGGCTGGCCTCCTTCTCCCTTGCTCCTTTATATACGGGGGCAAGGGGGCACCCCATGACACACAAGTTGATCTACGGATCGTTCCTTAGCCGTGTGCGGTGCCCCCCTCCACCATATTCCACCTCGGTCATATCGTCACGGAGTTTAGGCGAAGCCCTGCGCCGGTAGAGCATCGTCATCGTCACCACGCCGTCGTGCTGACGGAACTCATCCCCGAAGCTTTGCTGGATCGGAGCCCGGGGATCGTCATCGAGCTGAACGTGTGCTGAACTCGGAGGTGCCGTACGTTCGGTACTTGGATCGGTCGGATCGTGAAGACGTACGACTACATCAACCTCGTTGTCATAACGCTTCCACTTACGGTCTACGAGGGTACCTGGACAACACTCTCCCCTCTCGTTGCTATGCCATCACCATGATCTTGCGTGTATGTAGGAAATTTTTTGAAATTACTACGTTCCCCAACAGTCTCACCGCTAGACATAGATCGTTCATCAAATTCCGCCCCATGGATGAATCCCACGAAGGCACGTTTCACGGCGGGCTGAGCTCGGGCGGGTATTGCACGCCGAGCCGTCTTGATGATATCGGTGCAGATGTCCGGCTCAGGGCTCGGCTCAGCGATCTTGCCGATGAAGACGTGGATTCTGCCGAAGGGGACCCGGTACCCGTACTCAATTGAGCCCCACAGTGGGCGCCAACTATCATGGAATAGTCACGGCAGATGTCCTAGTGTGAGGACTTAGTCGTGGAGCCATCACAACTAGGTTAGCTTAAAGGGATTAAACGGGACAAAGGACATAGGAGTTTATACTGATTCGGCCCCTAGCGGTGAAGGTAAAGGCCTAATCCAGCTTAAGGTGGTATTTCTTATGTCTCAATTACCATGGAGCGAATACGCTTGACCTAGCTTTCGATCTCTTGTTTCTTGCCCTGAACCGCCGCCGGGTCGTCCCTTTATATACATAGGTTGACACCTAGCAGCTCACGGAGTCCCGGCCGGCTCATAGACAACATGTCCGGCTCGGTGACTAACTATATATGCCTTACAATATAAGTCTTACACATATGGCGGTTTACTCCTACGTGCCTTAAGTCGCTCTTGGGCCTTGGACCCTTGCCTGTGAACCGCCATCTTCAATATCCTCGTGGTCTTCATATCATGAGTCGCCATAGGTATAACCCGGCTCCTCTTGGTCGGGTCATACCTAATAGTTATATCCCCAACAAAACCCATCCTCCATACTATAAACAATGGACTACATTTTACGTATATAATATGACCTCATAGTTTAGCTCAACATTCATCACTCTCATTCCATGTATGTGATCAACTAAGCAATATAACTTACTAGTATAATACTCGTGCGTTGCCACAGGCCTTTTGTTGTACAGAACTCGGTGAATTTTTTACCTCTTTCAATAGCATCGCCTCTACACCCTTGTTTGGTGGATTTTTTTTTTCAAACGTCGACATAATCCATCTTTATCTCTCTCATACACTATGAAAATAAATAAATAAATATATTAAGAATATATATAAACACACCTTTTGTATTATTATGCGTAACAAATGTATTAAGAAGCATTATTTGTATGCATCTCTTATGATTGTTAAAACTCAATGATTTTTTGGTCTGGTCCATTATAAACATGACATGTTAGGGTATCTGATATTTTCAACTATATAAAAGTATGTGACATTTCTCTGATCGCAATCAAATACTTTCCCTAAAAATAGTGACGCTCCTTTTCTTTTTATTTTTGAAAAAGCAATTCACTCTCTCATCGCTTGGCACAACGCTCACCCTCATATCGCATTTCATAGCAATGCTCACACTCGTATCTACCCCCCAGCTTCTCTCCAAACTGACGTTGTTAGCATCAAAGCATGCCACGACATTCCAGCATCGTCTCCCCTTCCCTCCACAGCGTCGCCCTCCCCCTCTACGGCATCCTAGTGCCAAGGAATGTACATCGTCAGCCGATGGCGACCGCCACAGCGTGTTTTTGCTGACATGATATGTGAAGTGCTACATATCACGTGGTCCTTACACGTCTGCATCTCAATGCACACATGAAGTATGGTCTCCTATTTGATTCAGTAATTTTTTCATGTTTACAGCCAATCACACTTTCATACACATATCTGCCATGGGGTGTAAGAAGGCAATTAGCAAGTTAGACAAACCAAAAGTGAATTTATTCACATATTAAAAAAAGAATCAGGATTCGTGATTGGATTGATGATATTGATACAATCAGACACGGAATTTAATTTTGATGTCATCTCTTTGTAGCAAGAAAAAACAAGATTTCACCTTGTTATTTTAGTGACATGTTATCAGAATTTTAGGCTGCTTCTTCAAGTCAACAAAAGGCAAACTAATGATAAAAAGAGTACCATATCAGCTGCTACCTTTTCGTGATCGTCATACGGAGTTAGACCGTCGTTACAAATAAGCATTGCAATGTTCACATAATGATGCATTCCAGTAGAGGTTCTGCGATTGTCACAAGAACATAAAAATAATAGAAGTGCATATATTTTCATATGGTAGAATACTACTAATCTGCACTGGACCAATAAATTAAGTGAGGACAAGACAAAGAAAACTATCTAGCATTGCATATTATAATTAAACATCCACTGCTGCATCTAATCAAGCTATACATAGGAAGACGCCATCTAGTCAAGCACTACGAACTAAGAGAAGTAATTACATCTTCCAGTATAGCTTCAGACACTTTCCCTATCTTTTGTACAAGCTCTTGCCAAACTTGAGAGCCATTAGTGTCATAAAGTTCATAACTGAAAGGAAACATAACATGTTAGTGCAGCCTTATTTGGTTTCATCATATCTGAACACGCACCCTGGGTACTGGTCATCAATAAATTTTCTTCGGTCAATAGTCAGTAGGTCAACTGTCCAGAAAGCATCATTATGAGAGTGTTAGAGCAAACAAACATAGATTAATTGATCATACTCGATTATTAGAGGAGTTGGGCAGGAAATCAAGTGACCATACCTGAACTGCAAGCAAACCCAGCAAGCATGGCTTGTCAAAGAGGTGAGCGTCGGTGCCAAATGCTTCATGTCACCTTGTCCAAGTTCGAGAAATAAGGAACTCTGAACTCTATTGAAAACATCATTTTAAAATATTAAAACGGATGAGACAACACATAATCAGTGTTATTTGTGAGGCTACCTTTTTTCAGGAATGGATCAGTCAATTTCTAGCTTCCCATAAACATCAATGCAAATTAACCCCAGCAAAGCAAGTGAGGCTACCTTTTAGCAGGAAGCTAGTGAAGGTAAACTTTTCCTGAACCACGCACACATATATTCCATTATGTATTGATGAACTAACATGCACCACATACCTCCTGTCTAAATTTTTGTACTTGTCATCTATATCTCTACTACCTAAAATCACTCTAGCCATCTGAAATTAGATGTCAATAACCGATTGACTTGCATCTGAAGTCTACTGTGATACATACAGTACAATTTATAGTAAATTTAACATGAAGCAAACCAATTACAAGGAAAAAGGAACATTACTTCTAACAGCACATGAATTAGTAACACACAATTTCCTTTGTCTGGTAAAAGATGTATTCAACAAGTTGGAACCGGAACCAAGACGATTACAAAATATGGACGTCACTTATCACCCACCAAGTCTTTAAGGGGCCAAATCCTCACTGCACTGCTCGCTCCCGTGCTAACCTAATAAAAATAAATCATAAAAATATGCAGGTTTGGCCCCCTATCCTGAAGCTACTGTTGTGCTCTCTAGGAACATAGTCTGACAGACGAAACAAACAGCAGCGACATTGCAGTGGAGGGAGGTTCATGTGTACGTACCAGATGTACTCGGCGACGACCCCGTACGTCTCGATGGTGGGGGCCAGATCCTTGAACCCGGACGCTCCTCCAGGCGCCAAACACCCTTGCTCCCTTAAGAGCCTATTCTGGATTCTCGTTGATATCTTAATACAACAGCAGAAACTGCTACTTTTAGTTGGAAAAAATGCAATTCGAAACATGTTGTGCTAGGCTGTTAGCAATTGACCAACCAATATAGATTGCCTCGATGATCTTTGTTGTAGTCGAGAGCCACCAACTCCTCACGGACCCATGTCATCTGACCGGACACCTTGCCATTCCGCCACCCGCCACTGCTTGTATCTAACGAAAAACACATTAATTGATGTTGAACCAAAATGGACAGGAATATTTTACCAGCATTCACATGAACACTGGCATGTTTGATAACTGAAGATGTTATAGAGGGATAATAAATACAACCAAAAAGAATTTATTCATGTTAACATAATTTAGTACATAAGTTAGAGCATGAAACATCAGATTTAGTTACACTCATATGTGGTGAAGTTGTGGCCTTTTATTCCGCTAAAAAGGATGTGTTGTGTACTTCCTCCGTTCGGAATTAGTTGGCGCTCAAATTGATGTATCTAGCATTGAAATACATCTAGATACATCCATTTGAGCGTCAACTAATTCCAGACGGAGGGAGTAGGACTGAAGATCAAACTTTAGTTATACAAGTAGAATCTTTGTTTTCATATCACTTTGAAGGAATAACAAATTGACAATGCATATGGAAAAGGAAACCAAATCAAGAAAAGCATGCACGCTTTTTCATTGCAAAAAGGTGTAGGATAGGGGTACCTATCATTACTTGCACGCGCACCTCATAGTCATCTCTCTCAACCGAACAATATCTGGCATCTGAGAATACAAAACAGGCAATTCTAGGAGTTAATGGCACCTGTTTAGTGAGCAAAAAAAGGGAAGCAAGTCGTGGTCCACATGTGTATTAGCCAAGCAAAACTGAACGTTCTATGCACCATTCCCTACAACACTTTCGCAGAAAAACATATGTGAAAATCATTCAGAGGATTGGAAGATAAACTAAAGCAAGTACAAAAAGGAAATCATGCACACCTGGTTTAAGAACAGATGGACCTCCCAATAATAGTACTTTGGATTTGGTCAAGAAAAATCATAATAGATCGCTAGTTCGACTACATCCTGAGGAGGAGCATATATTGTTGGGGATCTCTACCACCTTACCAAATTTGCATCGCAATTTTTAGAAAACTTGCACTTTCCAGGATAAGCAAAACAATTCTTCTCGTGTGCCCTTAAGAAAAAGAAATATGCAAAGAGAGAAGCATATTACAAAGGTATACATAAACAAAAAGGAAGCATATAAAAAAGTGTGAATCATGGGCCTAAAGAGGAGGAGGTTTAATTCAGAAAAAAAAAAGTGTAACAGAAGTTGTTCGCTCTTTATAAGTAAGTGGCCAAGTGCAAAGTGTGCAGGGGTTCTTCAATAATTCTATGTCACACATGGATATTTCGATCATGGCTTACGATCTAGTCGAGATATGCATGCATATGAAGGCATCTACTTGCTGATTTTTCAATTTTATTTGTTGCGAACGTACATGCTAAATAATATGCAGTCTGCAAGACTGCAATCAAAACAATATGTCTCTCACTTAGGCTTTACATATTACTGAAGAATATATAGTCTACAATCAAACTATTGTGTCTCGGTCTTTTGTCAGCAACATCTAAGATTTTGTAAGCTCTGACAGTATCTTTTGTCAGCAACATCTAAGATTTTGTAAGCCCTGACAGTAAAAGACCAACAAATGCAAGAATTAGAACATGGAAGAAGCTTACTTGGGCATAATGCCTTCGGGTT
Organism: Triticum dicoccoides; assembly: GCF_002162155.2. NCBI lineage: Eukaryota > Viridiplantae > Streptophyta > Magnoliopsida > Poales > Poaceae > Triticum > Triticum dicoccoides. Next base: position 675,709,746 of record NC_041381.1, on the reverse strand, counting down.
GTATGCCAAAATCGGGCTGTAGAGCTCACTCAATCTCCCTTGCCAAGCTCTCCCTCCGACCAGCGGTAGAACAACCGCTCGTGCTGCTTTTGAACTCTCCTTCCACGCCGCCGCAGATCAGTTGGCTGCATAGGCCAACTCTCCATTGTGTTTTCATGTTGAAAAAATATGCATCTACGTTTACTTTCCTTGTATCATCACAAGGATGATATAAATTCGATCATGTCCCTGTCATAAATCTGAATCCTACACAATATGAAAAAAGAAAGCAAGATTTGTTAATACAACATAAGACAGATTTGTTAATAGAACATAATGATAGGACATGCACTGACATGATCATCTGTGGTATCTTGTTTGCTCTTAGGGAGTGTGTTGCCCTTTCTCCTAATCTTGGTAGAAATACACCTTTGTTCACCATTGGTTTCATTTATCAAGGTGAGGATTTCCCTACAATTGTATGGAAAATATACCATTAATGCAAACTTCTTAGCACAAAAGTACGTGGATAAGCTTGGCATACTACCTCAAAAGATAATCTTCACATAGTAATTCTACCTGTTCATAAAGAAATTACTTGTGAATGTAATTAGATCATCATAGTTTGTATGATGCTTTAGTTCCAAAAACTCACATGAATCTACTCGATGCCTTTCTTTGAAATAAGAAGAATGTCGCTCCTTATTTTTGCCATCGATTCCTATGCTATTCTTGCTATTCTCATTAATGTACAACAAGAACACACATAGTGCAAACCCCTTTTGCAGGGACATGAAAAGGCTGATAGTAGTTCTGTAGTGGCATATATCAATTAGCTTTACTCGCACAACCATACATGCCCTAAATATAGTAGAATTCTTTCAGTCTTTAGCACATGATGAAAAACAAACTTGTGATGGGGCTTGTGGTAGAGGTTGTTACCTGATACAGTGGCCACACTCACGCTAGTTAAGGGCTCACGATGCACGCCGCGTAGTAACCTGGACCTCGAAGGGCCTTGGCTCTGTCAAGAGAAGGTCCCGAGTTCCTGCCAGGACATCCTGACGGGGAGACGCACAGCCACTTGCGCTGCCCGCAACACGACCACGCCCTGCCCCAGGGTTCCGCGACAGCGGCAGCGTCGTCCACAGCCACACCCTCCCTGAGTCCTGCCCTGAACCGGGGTTCCAAGATGGCTAGCGGAGGTCTCTGAGGTTGGCAGAGGGGCAAGATGTAGGACGGCGGAGGCTGGAGCGATGGAGGCGGCGGCCTCATCCCACAATCACGACCTAGGAAAAGGATTGAGGAGGGGTTGGATCGAGAGAGCAATTGGATTGGCGGCAGCGTCTTCCCTATCAGGTCCGCGGCGGCAAGATCGCATCTTCCCTGTGAGGTCAGTGGCGGTGAGAACGCCCTGCTACCTCTTGAGCTTGCGTTGGTTTTCCCTTGAAGAGGAAATGGTGATGCAGCAAAGTAGCGTAGGTATTTCCCTCAGTTTTGAGAACCAAGGTATCAATCCAGTAGGAGACGACGCACAAGTCACCGAATACCTGCACAAACAATCAAGAACTTGCAAACAACGCGATAAAGGGGTTGTCAATCCCTTCAGGGTCACTCGCAAAAGTGAGATCTAATAGAGATAGATAAATGGTAAAATAAATATTTTTTGGTATTTTTGGTTTATAGATTGGAAAGTAAAGATTGCAAAATAGTAGATCGAAAACTAACAAGATATAAACGAGATTCAATAATATGGAAAAGTGACCTGGGGGCCATAGGTTTCACTAGTGCTCTCGAGATAGCATATATTACGGTCGGTGAACAAATTACTGCCGTGATAGAGAAGTGCATGATTATGATGACATCTAAGGCAATGATCATGAACATAGGCATCACGTCCGTGTCAAGTAGACCGACTCCTGCCTGCATCTACTATTATTACTCCACACATCGACCGCTATCCAGCATGCATCTAGAGTATTAAGTTCATAAAGAACGGAGTAACACATTAAGCAGGATGACATGGTGTACAGGAATTAACTCAAGCAATATGATGAAAACCCCATCTTGTTATCCTCGATGGCAACAATACAATACGTTCCTTGCTGCCCCTACTGTCATTGGGAAAGGACACCGCAAGATTGAACCCAAAGCTAAGCACTTCTCCCATTACAAGAAAGATCAATCTAGTAGGCCAAACTAAACCAATAATTCGAAGAGACTTGCAAAGATATCAAATCATGCATATAATAATTCAGAGAAGAATCAAATAATATTCATAGATAATCTTGATCATAAATCCACAATTCATCGGATCTCGACAAACACACCACAAAAGAGTATTACATCGAATAGATCTCCAAGAATATCGAGGAGAACATGGTATTGAGAATCAAAGAGAGAGAAGAAGCCATTTAGCTAATAACTATGGACCCAAAGGTCTGTGGTACTCACGTTTCATTGAGAGGTAATGATGTTGATGTAGAAGCCCTCCGTGATCGAATCCCCCTCCAGCAGATAGCCAGAAAAGGCCCCAAGATGGGATCTCATGGGTACAGAAGTTTGCGGCGGTGGAAAAGTGGTTTTGTGGCTCCCACTGATGTTTTTAGGGTATAAGAGTATATATAGGTGAAGGAACCAGGTCAGGGGTGAACGAAATATGCCCTAGAGGCAATAATAAAGTTATTATTTATTTCCTTATTTCATGATAAATGTTTATTATTCATGCTAGAATTGTATTAAACGGAAACATGATACATGTGTGAATACATAGACAAACATATAGTCACTAGTATGCCTCTACTTGACTAGCTCATTAATCAAAGATGGTTATGTTTCCTAACCATAGACATGTGTTGTCATTTGATTAACGGGATCACATCATTAGGATAATGATGTGATTGACATGACCCATTCCGTTAGCCTAGCACTTGATCGTTTAGTATATTGCTATTGCTTTCTTCATGACTTATACATGTTCCTGTAACTATGAGAATTATGCAACTCCCGTTTATCGGAGGAACACTTTGGGTACTAACAAACGTCACAACGTAACTGGGTGATTATAAAGGAGTACTACAGGTGTCTCCGAAGGTACATGTTGAGTTGGCGTATTTCGAGATTAGGTTTTGTCACTCCGATTGTCGGAGAGGTATCTCTGGGCCCTCTCAGTAATGCACATCATTATAAGCCTTGCAAGCAATGTGACCAAATGAGTTGGTTATGGGATGATGCATTACGGAACGAGTAAAGAGACTTGCCGGTAACGAGATTGAACTAGGTATTGGATACCGACGATCAAATCTCGGGCAAGTAACATACCGATGACAAAGGGAACAATGTATATTGTTATGCGGTTTGACCGATAAAGATCTTCGTAGAATGTGAAGGAACCAATATGGGCATCCAGGTCCCGCTATTGGTTATTGACCGAGAATGGTTCTAGGTCATGTCTACATACTTCTCGAACCCGTAGGGTCCGCACGCTTAACGTTACGATGACAGTTTTATTATGAGTTTATAAGTTTTGATGTACCGAAGTTTGTTCGGAGTCCCGGATGTGATCACGGGCATGACGAGGAGTATCGAAATGGTCGAGACATAAAGATTGATATATTGGAAGCCTATGTTTGGACATCGGAAAGGTTTCGGGTGAAATCAGGATTTTACCGGAACACCAGGGGGTTACCGGAACCCTCCCGGGGGGTTAATGGGCCTTAGTGGGCCATGAGGGAGAAGAGGAGGGCCGGCCAGGGCAGGCCGCGCCCCCCCTCCCCCCCTAGTCCGAATAGGACAAGGAAGGGGGGGCGGCGCCCCCCTTTCCTCTTTCCCCTCCCCCCTTTCCTTCTCCACCAAGGCAAGAGGGGGGAGTAGGACTCCTCCAGGCGCACCCCAAAGGGGCCGGCCGCACCTCCCCCTCCCTTCTTTATATACGGGGGCAGGGGGCACCCCATAACACACAAGTTGATCTACGGATCGTTCCTTAGCCGTGTGCGGTGCCCCCCTCCACCATATTCCACCTCGGTCATATCGTCGCGGAGTTTAGGCGAAGCCCTGCGCCGGTAGAGCATCATCATCATTACCACGCCATCATGCTGACGGAACTCATCCCCGAAGCTTTGCTGGATCAGAGCCCGGGGATCGTCATCGAGCTGAACGTGTGCTGAACTCGGAGGTGCCGTACGTTCGATACTTGGATCGGTCGGATCGTGAAGACGTAAGACTACATCAACCGCGTTGTGCTAACGCTTCCGCTTACAGTCTACGAGGGTACGTGGACAACACTCTCCCCTCTTGTTGCTATGCCATCACCATGATCTTGCGTGTACGTAGGAAATTTTTGAAATTACTACGTTCCCCAACAGTGGCATCAGAGCCTAGGTTTTATGCGTTGATGTTATATGCACGAGTAGAACACAAGTGAGTTGTGGGCGATATAAGTCATACTGCTTACCAGCATGTCATACTTTGGTTCAGCGGCATTGTGAGATGAAGCGGCCCGGACCGACATTACGTGTACGCTTACGCGAGACTGGTTTCACCGCTACGAGCACTCGTTGCTTAAAGGTGACCGGCGGGTGTCTGTCTCTCTCACTTTAGTTGAACCGAGTGTGGCTACGCCCGGTCCTTGCGAAGGTTAAAACAGCACCAACTTGACAAACTATCATTGTGGTTTTGATGCGTAGGTAAGAATGGTTCTTGCTAAGCCCGTAGCAGCCACGTAAAAATTGCAACAACAAAGTAGAGGACGTCTAACTTGTTTTTGCAGGGCATGTTGTGATGTGATATGGTCAAGACGTGATGCTATATTTTATTGTATGAGATGATCATGTTTTGTAACCGAAGTTATCGGCAACTGGCAGGAGCCATATGGTTGTCGCTTTATTGTATGAAATGCAAACGTCCTGTAATTGCTTTACTTTATCACTAAGCGGTAGCGATAGTCATAGAAGCAATAGATGGCGTAACGACAACGATGCTACGATGGAGATCAAGGTGTCGCGCTGGTGACGATGGTGATCACGACGGTGCTTCGAAGATGGAGATCACAAGCACAAGATGATGATGGCCATATCATATCACTTATTTTGATTGCATATGATGTTTTTCTGTTATACATCTTATTCTGTTTTGTTTGACGGTAGCATTATAAGATGATCTCTCACTAATTATCAAGAAGTGTTCTCCCTGAGTATGCACCGTTGCGAAAGTTCTTCGTGCTGAGACACCACGTGATGATCGGGTGTGATAGGCTCTACGTTCAAATACAACGGGTGCAAAACAGTTGCACACGCAGAATACTCAGGTTAAACTTGACGAGCCTAGCATATACACATATGGCCTCGGAACACGGAGACCAAAAGGTCGAGCGTGAATCATATAGTAGATATGATCAACATATTGATGTTCACCGTTGATACTACTCCATCTCACGTGATGATCGGACATGGTGTAGTTGATATGGATCACGTAATCACTTAGAGGATTAGAGGGATGTCTATCTAAGTGGGAGTTCTTAAGTAATATGATTAATTGAACTTTAATTTATCATGAACTTAGTCCTGGTAGTATTTTGCAAATTATGTTGTAGATCAATAGCTTGCGTTGTTGCTTTCATATGTTTATTTTCATATGTTCCTAGAGAAAATTGTGTTGAAAGATGTTAGTAGCAATGATGCGGATTGGATCCGTGATCTGAGGTTTATCCTCATTGCTGCGCAGAAGAATTATGTCCTTGATGCACCGCTAGGTGACAAACCTATTGCAGGAGCAGATGCAGACGTTATGAACGTTTGGCTAGCTCAATATGATGACTACTTGATAGTTTAGTGCACCATGCTTAACGGTTTAGAATCAGGACTTCAAAAACGTTTTGAACGTCATGGACCATATGAGATGTTCCAGGAGTTGAAGTTAATATTTCAAGCAAATACCCGAGTTGAGAGATATGAAGTCTCCAACAAGTTCTATGGCTAAAAGATGGAGGAGAATCGCTCAACTAGTGAGCATGTGCTCAGATTGTCTGGGTACTTCAATCGCTTGAATCAAGTGGGAGTTAATCTTCCAGATAAGATAGTGATTGACAGAATTCTCTAGTCACCATCACTAAGTTACTAGCTCTTCACGATGCAAAAATCGGCGAAGGTAGAAATCAAAGAAAAACATCAAAGTGTTGATGGTGGACAAGATCACTAGTTTCAAGAAAAAGGGCAAAGGGAAGAAGGGGAACTTCAAGAAGAACAACAAGCAAGTTGCTGCTCAAGTGAAGAAGCCCAAGTCTGGACCTAAGCCTAAGACTAAGTGATTCTACTGCAAAGGGACTGGTCACTGGAAGTGGAACTACCCCAAGTATTTGGCGGATAAGAAGGATGGCAAAGTGAACATAGGTATATTTGATATACATGCTATTGATGTGTACTTTACTAGTGTTTATAGCAACCCCTTGGTATTTGATACTAGTTCAGTTGCTAAGAGTAGTAACTCGAAACGGGAGTTGCAGAATAAACAGAAACTAGTTGAGGGTGAGGTGACGATGAATGTTGGAAGTAGTTCCAAGATTGATATGATCATCATCGCACACTCCCTATACTTTCGGGATTAGTGTAGAACCTAAATAAATGTTATTTGGCGTTTGCGTTGAACATGAATATGATTTGATCATGTTTATTGCAATACGGTTATTCATGTAAGATAGAGAATAATTATTGTTCTGTTTACATGAATAAAACCTTAAATGGTCATACACCCAATGAAAATAATTTGTTGGATCTCGATCGTAGTGATACACATATTCATAATATTGATGCCAAAAGATGCAAAGTTAATAATGATAGTGCAACTTATTTGTGGCACTGCCGATTGGGTCATATCGGTGTAAAGCGCATGAAGAAACTCCATAAAGATGGATTTTCGGAATCACTTGGTTATGAATCATTTGATGCTTGCGAACCGTGCCTTTTGGGCAAGATGACTAAAACTCCGTTCTTCGGAACAATGGAACGAGCTACTGACTTGTTGGAAATAATACATACCGATGTATGTGATCCAATGAGTGTTGATGCTCGTGGCAAGTATCGTTATTTTCTGACCTTCACAAGATGATTTGAGCAGATATGGGTATATCTACTTGATGAAACATAAGTCTGAAATAATTGAAAGGTTCAAAGAATTTCAGAGTGAAGTGGAAAAATCATCGTAACAAGAAAATAAAGTTTCTGCGATCTGATCGCGGAGACGAATATTTGAGTTACGAGTTTGGTCTTCAATTAAAACAATGTGGAATAGTTTCACAGCTCACGCCACCTGGAACACCACAATGTTATGGTTTGTCCGAACGTCGTAACCGCACTTTATGGGATATGGTGTGATCTATGATGTCTCTTACCGATTTACTGCTATCGTTTTGGGGTTATGCATTAGAGACAGCTGCATACACTTTAAATTGGGCACCATCAAAATCCGTTGAGACGACGCCTTATGAACTGTGGTTTGGCAAGAAACCAAAGTTGTCGTTTCTTAAAGTTTGGAGTTGCGATGCTTATATGAAAAAGGTTTTCAACCTGATAAGCTCGAACCCAAATCGGAGAAGTGCGTCTTCATAGAATACCCAAAGGAAACTGTTGGGTACTCCTTCTATCACAAATCCAAAGGCAAAACATTCGTTGCTTAGAATGGATCCTTTCTAGAGAAGGAGTTTCTCTCGAAAGAAGTGAGTGGGAGGAAAGTAGAACTTGATGAGGTAATTGTACCTGCTCCCTTATTTGAAAGTAGTTCATCACAAAAATCTGTTCTTGTGACTACTACACCAATTAGTGAGGAAGTTAATGATGATGATCATGAAACTTCAGATTAAGTTACTACAGAACCTCGCAGGTCTTCCAGAGTAAGATCCGCACCAGAGTGGTACGGTAATCCTGTTCTGGAAGTCATGTTACTAGACCATGATGAACCTACGAACTATGAGGAAGCGATGATGAGCCCAGATTCCACGAAATGGCTTGAGGCCATAAAATCTGAGATATGATCCATGTATGAGAACAAAATATGGACTTTGATTGACTTGCTCGATGATCAGCAAGCCATGTTAAATAAATGGATCTTCAAGAGGAAGAGGGACACTGATAGTAGTGTTACTATCTACTAAGCTCGACTTGTTGCGAAAGGTTTTCAACAAGTTCAAGGTGTTGAATACCATGAGATTTTTTCACTCGTATCGAAGCTTAAGTCTGTCTGAATCATGTTAGCAATTGCCACATTTTATGAAATCTGGCAAATGGATGTCAAAACTGCATTCCATAATGGATTTATTAAAGAAGAGTTGTATATGATGCAACCAGAAAGTTTTTGTCAATCCTAAAGATGCTAACAAAGTGTGCAAGCTCCAGTGATCCATCTATGGACTGGTGCAAGCATCTCAGAGTTGGAATATACGCTTTGATGAGTTGATCAAAGCATATGGTTTTATACAGACTTTTGAAGAAGCCTGTATTTACAATAAAGTGAGTGGGAGCACTACAGCATTTCTGATAAGTATATGTGAATGACATATTGTTGATCGGAAATAATGTATAATTATTCTGCAAAGCATAAAGGAGTGTTTGAAAGGAGTTTTTCAAAGAAAGACCTTGGTGAAGCTGCTTACACATTGAGCATCAAGATCTATAGAGATAGATCAAGACGCTTGATAAGATTTTTCAATGAGTACTTACCTTGATAAAATTTTGAAATAGTTCAAAATAGAACAGTCAAAGAAGGAGTTCTTGCCTGTGTTACAATGTGTGAAGTTGAGTAAGACTCAAGACCCGACCATTGCAAAAAATAGAAAGAGAATGAAAAGTCATTCCCTATGCCTCAGTCATAGGTTCTATGAAGTATGCTATGCTGTGAACCAGACCTATTGTATACCTTGCTCTGTGTTTGGCAAAAGAATACAATTTTGATCTAATAAGTAGATCACTGGACATGGGTCAAGAATATCCTTAGTGAGGACTAAGGAGATGTTTCTCGATTATGGAGGTGATAAAAGAGCCCGTCATAAAAGTTACAACGATGCAAGCTTTTACACCAATCCAGATGACTCTAAGTCTCAATCTGGATACATATTGAAAGTGGGAGCAATTAGCTAGAGTAGCTCCGTGCAGAGCATTGTAGACATAGAATATTTGCGAAATACATACGGCTCTGAATATGACAGACCCGTTGACTAAGCTTCTCTCACGAGCAAAACATGATCATACCTTAGTACTCTTTTGGGTGTTAATCACATAGCGATGTGAACTAGATTATTGACTCTAGTAAACCCTTTGGGCGTTGATCACATGATGATGTGAACTATGGGTATTAATCACATGTAGATGTGAATATTGGTGTTAAATCACATAGCGATGTGAACTAGATTATTGACTCTAGTGCAAGTGGGAGACTGAAGGAAATATGCCCTAGAGGCAATAATAAAGTTATTATTTATTTCCTTATTTCATGATAAATGTTTATTATTCATGCTAGAATTGTATTAAACGGAAACATGATACATGTGTGAATACATAGACAAACATATAGTCACTAGTATGCCTCTACTTGACTAGCTCATTAATCAAAGATGGTTATGTTTCCTAACCATAGACATGTGTTGTCATTTGATTAATGGGATCACATCATTAGGAGAATGATGTGATTGACATGACCCATTCCGTTAGCCTAGCACTTGATCGTTTAGTATATTGCTATTGCTTTCTTCATGACTTATACATGTTCCTGTAACTATGAGAATTATGCAACTCCCGTTTACCGGAGGAACACTTTGGGTACTACCAAACGTCACAACGTAACTGGGTGATTATAAAGGAGTACTACAGGTGTCTCCGAAGGTACATGTTGAGTTGGCGTATTTCGAGATTAGGTTTTGTCACTCCGATTGTCGGAGAGGTATCTCTGGGCCCTCTCGGTAATGCACATCATTATAAGCCTTGCAAGCAATGTGACCAAATGAGTTGGTTACGGGATGATGCATTACGGAACGAGTAAAGAGACTTGCCGGTAATGAGATTGAACTAGGTATTGGATACCGACGATCAAATCTCGGGCAAGTAACATACCGATGACAAAGGGAACAACGTATATTGTTATGAGGTTTGACCGATAAAGATCTTCGTAGAATATGAAGGAACCAATATGGGCATCCAGGTCCTGCTATTGGTTATTGACCGAGAATGGTTCTAGGTCATGTCTACATAGTTTTCGAACCCGTAGGGTCCGCACGCTTAACGTTACGATGACAGTTTTATTATGAGTTTATAAGTTTTGATGTACCGAAGTTTGTTCGGAGTCCTGGATGTGATCACGGGCATGACGAGGAGTCTCAAAATGGTCGAGACATAAAGATTTATATATTGGAAGCCTATGTTTGGACATCGGAAAGGTTCCGGGTGAAATCGGGATTTTACCGGAACACCGGGGGGTTACCGGAACCCTCCCGGGGGTTAATGGGCCTTAGTGGGCCATGAGAGAGAAGAGGAGGGCCGTCCAGGGCAGGCCGCGCGCCCCCTCCCCCCCTAGTCCGAATAGGACAAGGAAGGGGGGGGGGCGGGGCCCCCCTTTCCTCTTTCCCCTCCCCCCTTTCCTTCTCCACCAAGGCAAGAGGGGGGAGTCCTACTCCTCCAGGCGCACCCCAAAGGGGCCGGCCGCACCTCCCCCTCCCTCCTTTATATACGGGGGCAGGGGGCACCCCATAACACACAAGTTGATCTACGGATCGTTCCTTAGCTGTGTGCGGTGCCCCCCTCCACCATATTCCACCTCGGTCATATCGTCGCGGAGTTTAGGCGAAGCCCTGCGCCGGTAGAGCATCATCATCATTACCACGCCGTCGTGCTGACGGAACTCATCCCCGAAGCTTTGCTGGATCGGAGCCCGGAGATCGTCATCGAGCTGAACGTGTGCTGAACTCGGAGGTGCCGTACGTTCGGTACTTGGATCGGTCGGATCGTGAAGACGTACGACTACATCAACCGCGTTGTGCTAACGCTTCCGCTTACGGTCTATGAGGGTACGTGGACAACACTCTCCCCTCTCGTTGCTATGCCATCACCATGATCTTGCGTGTACGTAGGAAATTTTTGAAATTACTACGTTCCCCAACAAGGGGAGCCACGAGGGGCCCACGAGGGTGGGGGGCGCGTCATGCTGCCTCGTGGCTTCCTCGTTGTGTCTCCGACTTCATCTCCAAGTCTTTTGGTTTGCTTTCGGTCCAAGAAAGATCATCGCGAATGTTTCATTCCGTTTGGACTCCGTTTGGTATTCCTTTTCTACCGAACTCTAAAATAGGCAAAAAAACAGAAACTGGCCTGGGCCCTCAGTTAATAGGTTAGTCCTAAAAATAATATAAAATAGCATATTAAAGCCCATTAAGCATCCAAAACAGATAATATAATAGCATGGAACAATCAAAAAAATTATAGATACATTGGAGATGTATCACGCCCCTCCCCCGTGAGGTCGGTGGCGGCTAGATCGCCCGTCCCCTGTGAGGTCGGCGGCGGCGATCTCGTGCGCCCTGTGAGGTCGGCGGCGAAGTTCTCGTGTGCCCTGTGAGATCCGCGGCGGTGAGATCGCGCCTCCCCTCTCTCGTGCGTCTGCGGCCAGTATGTCGAGGGGGTCGAGAGGAGCCTATATGGTTTTTTTAGTGCGTGGGTAGGGGGAGGGAAGTCGAAAAAAACTAGCAAAAAAAAGGTTGAAAGTGGTGGAACGAAAATAAACCGATGAGACTATTCGACCAACTCAGATATTAGGAGTAGAGATAAGTAGAATGGAGATTTGTCACAACTATGTTTGTGCTCAGCACCCACCAGGGCTGGGCTGGGCTGGGCTGCCCACCAGTCCACCACCCACCAGGGGCCAGGCGCGCCCTGGTGTCTTGTGGTCACCAGGATGGCCCCCTTCGGTAGTTATTTGCTCCAGTAATTTTTATATGTTTCAAAACAATTGTCCGTAAATTTTTAGCTTATTTGGAGAAGTGCAGAATAGGTACCTCTGACGTAGTTTTTTCAGATCCATAAGTAGTGATCTTATCTAGTCTAGAATGAAATGTAAGCATCCGTAATACGAGTACAAAATAAATAAAACATGAAAAATGCATTTCACGGGTGAGTGTAAAATGTTGGCTGACCTGCGGGCCCGTTCCTCTTCACAGGCTGTGGCCTTTTTCTAGCGTTTTCGCCACCATCCTCCCGCCGCCGCCGCCGCCGCCGCCGCCGCCATCCTCTCCGCGCCGCCATGAATCCCGTCCCCGCCGCCGACGACGACGGCCACCGCCGCTCGCCTTCACCCGGCGCGCCCGCCCCGGACCCATACGACGGCGGCAGCGGGTGGGGGAGCGACAAGCAGCCGACGCGCGCGGAGGAGGGCCGCCCCGTCGGGAAGGCCGCCATGGAACCCTCGCCGTCCACCATCTCCGACGACGGCGGCGACCAAGGTACCCAGCCGCATCCGCCTCCTCACCAGATTTGCTTCTCCATCCCGTCTCCTTCCCTTCAGATTCCATTCGATTCATGCTCCTGATGTTCCGCCGGGCCCAGAAGACGGCGGCAGCGACGACCTGACGCGCGCCGTGTCCCTGCTGTCGCTCGCGGAGGCGGGGCTCACCCTCACCGCCGGGAAGCCTGGGTCCGCCCCCCGCACCGTAGATCCGTCGCCGCCGGCCTCCACCGTCTCCTCCCATGGTCACCATGGTACCCAGCCGCATTCCCCGCTCATCACACCTGCGAGTGGTTCCATGCGTGGCTCGGAACCAGATGACGATGATCTCGCCGGCGTGAACAAGCGAACGCACGCGAGGTTCCTCGTCACCCACGCCGAGGCCGGGCTCATCATCGGGGCGGGCGGGTCCACCATTGCTGCCATTGAGGCCCGCTCCGGCGCCCGGGTCAGGCTCTCCCGCCACGACCAGCTCCTCCCCGGCACTGACCGCAGGGTTGTGCTCGTCTACGGCCTCCTCAGCCAGGTCATGGAGGCCATGGAGCTACTCCTCCAAAGGCTCCTACTCTACCAGGTTCAGGTTTTACATCTGCCTATATATCTCTTCACTCTTCATTGTTCAGGGCAACAACAAACTACACTTGCTGAATTCCCCTAGCAAGTGAGGTGATTTCATCCTCTCAATTTGATCATTGCTTCTCTCAGGGTGACCAGGCGTCCGACTCTGAGGCCACGCTAGTGCTGGTGGTGCCTCAGCCCTGCTGCGGCGCGCTGATTGGTAAAGGAGGATCTGTTATCAAGTATATATGTTTTCCCTCCTTTTCTTCATCTTTTAGATTCATGTGCGTCCGTCGACTTCGTGCATCGCCTATCATGCTATGCTTGCTGCATCTCTGATTAATGAACCGTGCGTGTGTGTTCCGCCTTGTGTACCCATGCGTGCTTGATTGGATTTACCGCATTGTTTTGCCTTGTTTGGAAATGTAGTAAATACATTCCTACTTCTCTGTTATGCTTGTGAATTGTGATGTGTGTGGTGCTCTTCTAGTCAGGCTGTGGCCTTTTTCTTGTGTTTTCGCCATCCTTTGCTGGCCTGAGTTGTGGAAGCCAACACACTTACACACATCCTTCTTTATTGCTGACTAGGTCATTCACTGAAGCTTCAGAAACTGCAATTCAGGTCTCACCACAGAACAGCTCCTATGGCTTCAACGACAGGCTGGTCACCATCACAGGGCCCTTGGATAATCGATTGCGAGCAGTATTTCTGATAATATTCGAGCTGCTAGAGGACATTCGTTATTTGTTTCCCTGTGCAGCTGCTATGGTAACTCCTCCACCCCACACCGTCCGTCTTCAGTATCCCTTCCCTGAATTAATAAAAACGAATTATTCTATGTGAAGTCGTCGTATACAAGCTGTATTAATTCGTATTATAGGCGCAGACAGTGTCCCCATCATGACGTGATTACCCTGTGTACAGCTCCTATCACATTTAATTACCTGCTCCACCGATGCCTTCAATTGGACCAGATTTCAATTGCAATAGCTGCACTAGATCATCCTGTGATCCAAGTTTTAGTTCTAATCTGTACAATACAACAAACGGACCAGATTAGTAATGCTTTGCTTATTAGATCTAATAAGTATATCATATTGTAGCTAATTTATCTACCCTAACCCCCGTTGTAATACTAGCCAGGAGAATGCATGCAATTGTCCAGTTTCTAGCTCAAATCTTTAGAATCTGGATATTATTTCCCAGCCTACTAGATATAATTAATATTATAATTTTAATCTATCCCCCCTGCGTAATTCAAGATGGACCAACAAGGGTGATGAATGAAAATTAAATACCTGTTCTGAACACTTATGTGCATTTGTCTGTCTTTCCTTTAAACGTAGCACCTGCAATTTAGTTGTCGCATCCCCTTGGCATCAATTTCCCATAGTTTGATTCCACACCTCACCATGGTCAAACTAGAGCTCTCTCAATCTTCATCAGCATCAACCAGCAAAGAACAACATAAATGTCTCACAGGCTACAACGCACCTCCCCCTAGCAGCCTACATAGTATACGCCCCCCTATTCTACTCCCCACGCAGTCCCAAGCCGACAGTTCACATACTGTTCACTACGAAAGCATCTCCTTGGACAACCCCTCCCACCTCTTCCAGTAATTTTTCAAAAATAATATTACTGCTAGAAGCAGTAAACTTCTCAAGCCACTACTTTCTGATTTTTTTACTACACGGTTTGTCAACTTCAGTATCTGGAATAGATGAGATCCCTGAGCATTCATAAGGCATTTCAACTTATCTTTGGCTCTCATCGATCAACTGTTCCTTGTTGGTTCATTCTCACCCCATCCTTCCACAAGCTGGACAATTTCTTTTTCCAGAACTCACTGCAATTTCATATAATATATAAATTATATGTACCAACTAGCAGTACGTATGATCTGTTCATCGAAATTTACTTGCATTCACTATGAAAGGTTTCTTTTCTGTACTCCCTGTAGGAGTTTCATATCAAGAAACTGGGTAAATTACAGAACATTGGCTCCCTAACTGAAATAATTGCTAGCGGTGCTAGGCCTACTAATTTCGTCTGTAACAAAAAATAAATAAACTGACTAACATAAAGGTCTTTTCCATGCATCCTTTGGTAAATAAGTTTGAAATTATCTCTTACTAATCTTGCATACTGGATGTAAAATTATTTGTGAAGAACATTATTTAGTGTTTAATATGTACAGTTAACCAAATGGTCCGGGCCTTTTGCGCAATCTCAACCTTTTCTCTTGATTTGTTCAGCCAAACACTCCAATGAGATCACCTGTCAACAAGGATGCCCAAGAATCTGTCACTATTAGTGTTGCTGATGAGCATATGGGTGCTGTTATTGGTCGTGGTGGAAGGATTATCAATGAGATCAGCAAGGTATCCTTGTTCATCACAAACAGTCATGTAACACGTCCTTTTTCCACGTAACTGTCTAACATGAAGTATCTGTACAGTGCCCGGGAATCTTGTTTTTTGACCAAACTTCTCTAGAGGTGTTGCGTCCTCCTAGATGAGTTGTGTTAAGGAAAGCTGGTTTTGTTTGGGTTACTGTCGTCATGTGGTCCTATATATATGCGGTGCCTAAGTAAAGCAAGTTACTTACAGCAAGAAGAGGGTAGCAGTATTCCTTGTGAACACACTATATGGCACCATATGGGTTTTGCACCAGTTGGAAGGAATTGAAGGAACTTAAGTACT
The DNA here is from genome assembly GCF_002162155.2 of Triticum dicoccoides. Taxonomy (NCBI): domain Eukaryota; kingdom Viridiplantae; phylum Streptophyta; class Magnoliopsida; order Poales; family Poaceae; genus Triticum; species Triticum dicoccoides. The sequence continues at coordinate 675,694,032 of NC_041381.1, read as the reverse complement.
GGACTACTGTGTGCCACGCGTACAAGGCAGAAGGTTAGTTTGTCAGTCATATGATGGGTGGGGTTTGTTTGGGTCATGAGATGTGAGGCCTGGCACAAGGAACCTGTTAAAGCACGTTGGCGTTAGCTAAGCTCCCCATCAGAGCATGTGCACTAGGAACATGCGTGCATGGTGTAGTAAGTATTCCTGGATGTTTTAATTGGTGTTGAGGTCTTTATTTTGTCTTTCCTCTTCTTATCAAACTTAATACATATGTATGCATGGCAGTGGATATTTTGGGTGATCATTGAGATTTTCTTTGGAGTTCAGGTTAGCGGAGCATGGATCCACATCTCAGGCAAGGGGGAGTTCATACCCGGGACCCGCGACAGGTAGCCGTGCTCAGTTTCTGTTCTTTGCGTGTGCGGGGGCAAAAGATGCATGACTTCAATTTGCGAAACCAAGTCGCCTGTACCGTATGTATGTAACCTAATAACATTGGGTGTGTGATGCAGGGAGGTGACTATGAGGGGCACATCAGAGGCGATCCGCGCAGCCGAGGCGATTATCATGCACTGCGTCTCCGTGGCCAGCGGCAACTTCACGGGGCGGAGGGCGGAGGGCAGAAGTGGCAAGGGTCTGCTTAGCAGGCTGGATGAGGAGGATGCTGATGCATCGGCTGAATCTGAGTGAGGAGAGTGTGATACAGTTGTAGTAGAATGGTGGTAGGTAGTCAGTGACGGACAGACAGACAGCTCAAACACTGCACAGGAATCAATCGAAGCACTAGAGTTTTGCGTCTTTGGTATAGGTGGTGATTAATCAAATCAATCGCTAGTTCAATGGATCAGTCAGGTAAATTGATGGGGATCAGTGATGATGGGATGGCTAGGTTCTGCTGGTCAATGCTGCTTGACCAATTTTGCTTGTTAACATTACATTTGGGATCTTGCCAACCCGTTGGCTGGGCAGCTGAGGTTGCTGCCAGCCCACCCGAGTTCAAGTCCCGGCTTGGACGCGTGGTGCTCGCGGATTTTCTCCTATAAAAAAATGCCAACGAGGGTTAGCCCTTTGGCTGGTCTCATTTTTTTTAACATTACATTTGGGATCTTGCATGTTTTGCCTGGATGATGCATGAGTTGGATGATCTGGAATTCAACAAACCAAATGTGTTTGATACTAGAATCTTATCTCCCCCGAATGTTGCCTTGCCTTGATGTTTGTTTTTTGTTCGTTCAACTGAATTTGCAAATTACTCCCTCCGTCCGGAAATACTTGTCATCGAAATGAATAAAAGGTGATGTATCTAGACATATTTTTTTTGGAAATGTGGGGATTTAGTTTCATCTTTTGGAAGTCCTAAATGCATTGCCTTCCCACACCAGAATTTCATGGGTCCAACTAGCAACATGTTGGCTGTTGTTCAATACCAGAAATTTCATGAATCACCACAACACGCGTCAACAAGAGTATGAGATGCAAACTTTTTTGTCTTGAACAAGAGTTTCTTATTTTGTGGTTCCAGTGGGATTTTTTCAATTAACTAAAATCATATGAGAATATGAGATGCAAACATTTTTTTCCACAACAAGAGTGGGAAATTAGAAAATAAACTAAAAACTGCATTAAATAAAATCGGTGTGGCAGTACATCTTACAAACATGACCCTAACAAAATACTACTCCCTCCGTCCCATAATGTAAGACGTTTTTTGACACTATGGGACGGAGGGAGTAGGAAATAACGCACAAGTTCCTAAAATTTCCAAAGAGGACCTGAGAAAAAGAAAAAGTAATTGGGTCCAAACTGCTCCTGAGCTGAACAAATCTTGCCGTCGCCAGGGACAAGACCACTTGTTCGGGCGAGACCTCTACGCTCTACCATGACAGGACTCCATCCTGGAAGAACATTGCTTCCCCTTTGGCACTGAGATGCCCGAAAAGAATAGATTTGGTCGCATTTCGACCAAAAAGAACGACGACTCATTGGAGAAGGTTGAATTACAGTTAACAAAGCAAATATAGCCTGTTGTCGGCAAGAGCTGTACATGCTACAATGTGATGAGAATTGGCAAACAGAGAGATTCATATGATTCAGAAGTATCAATCTAGGAAGGAAAACAAGCATAGTAACGAGCTCAATGCTTACCTGTACAAGACAAAGAGAAGGCTGAGGCATGTTATGCGACAGAGGAACGGCGAGATCAGCTGTTACGAGAGGCAACAATGCAGCCGGTGAAGCTAGAGGGTTTAGGGCCGGCGGAGGCAGAGGGGCCGACGGAGGGTGCTTCATGGCCGGTGTAGGGAGAGGGTTTAGGGTCGGCAGGGTGCTTCGTGGCCGCTATAGGGCAAATCTGCATCACGGCAAGAAGATCGTGATCGTGGTTGAAGGACCTAAGGATAGTGGGTAAAAGAAGGAGGTTATTTGCAGTGGCGGATCCAGGAATTCAACATTGGGTGTTCAAAAAAAAATTCCACCCTAATATAGAATGCTCTATTGCATACATTTCAAAGGTTTTTTTTATCAAAGGAGCTCAAGCTCCCAATTTCATTTCCATAACTGATAAAACAACCACCAATTAAAAGATAATTCATTTGTTGCTTTTCTACTAACGAAATCAAGCAGATCTTCACACCTCATTGTCATCCACGGCTATTTCTTTATGAATCGAGATAGCGGCTAGCCGGCTACACATTCAGTTGGAGATATCACAACAAAATTAAACCACCAAATCAACGATTGCAAATTGAGAGTTGGATGGGATTCAACTTAGGCTCAGTGATTGAGGTTGTTCGAGCCAATTGCTACACTGGCGTGTTCTCCTCCTCGACGTCGACGACCACGGCGGCCTCAACAACGATGCTCATCCCCACCCTCTGTGCGTCACTTTCCCGTCGCTCCTCCCCACCGGCGGTTGCGGGTACAACACTACACGGCTTGTCTGTATCCTCTACCGAAAGCATGCCCGCTAGTCGCCATCGGCAGAGGGTCAGGCTGCCGCGTCGTCTGTGGGAAAAAGAACTTTTTCTAAGGGTCTGTGGGAACAGAACTACTCCCTTCGTCCACGAACAAGTGTACATCTAGTATTTATCCCAAGTCAAAATTTTAAAACTTTTACCTATTTGTAAGTGCATCTAGTGCTCCTTAGTGATTTTGGTGTATTGAAGACTTATAGGTTAAAGGACTAATGTGTTTATGAGTGTACACAGGTCTATAAGTCTATGAGGAGTTTGATATTTACAGGGAAAGTCGACCCCTAAAAATGAATATCTTCGACTGAAGATTTGGTATTCCTGAAGACTTTCATGAAGACTTTGAAAGTGAAGAAATTGGTGTGTCCGTGAAGACTTGATATTCATGCGAGGAATATGAAGCTTGAAGACTTCGTTTTCATAGTTTTGTTTTTCTCTTTCTTGAGTCATAGGAAACACCGTACTGTTAAAGGGGGTCGAGGAAATACTAAAGAAAAATTTCCATGTGATGCTCAACTCAAAATCCTACACCTACCAAACCCTTCGAGTGAAGCCTTTGGAAATCTCATACAGTTCAGTCAATTTCTTCAGTGACAGAGACGAAGTTCTTCTGGTCGCTGAGGAATTTGTTCTGACTGAGGAGTTAGGAATTCGCCAGTGCGGATTGCCTACACAGTGAGGAACATAATCGCCCTGAGGAATTTGATAGTCAAATTTCCGACCGTTGCTGTGCTACGCGCCAGCTGTCCCAAAATATCTTATCCACCTAACGGTCATATCAGATAAGGGCATTTATGTATTATCATGTCGGGCTGCTCCCTAGGCTATAAATAGCCGCACCCTACAACCACTAGCTGGTTGGCTGCTCCAAGAGAAACTGACACTTGTCATTTGAGAGCAACCCATCCTCCGAGGACTTTGAGCGAAAATCATCGAGTGAGGAAAACCCAAACCCAAACACCTACAAACCCAAAGTGATTGAGCATCACTGAAGAGATTGATCCTGCGTGGATCCGATGCTTGTTTAAGACTGTGCTTCTTCCAGACGGTTAGGCGTCATGTCTAGAGCATCCAAGAGGAATTGTGGATCGCCGAGTGACCGAGTCTGTGAAGATTTGGAAGTCGCCTGAAGACTTACCACGAGTGATTGGACGAGGTCTGTGTGACCTTAGTTCAAGGAGAATACGGTGAGGACTTGGTGTCCTGAGCTGCGTGCTCAGCGACTGGGTGTCCGGGACTGTGTGTCCTCGAGTTTAAATACTCAGTCGCTCCAACCAGACGTACAACTAAGACAGCAGTTGGAACTGGTCTACCAAATCATTGTCTTCACCAACCTAACTGGTTCTATTTCCTCAACTCTTTCATTTCCTCATTACTGTGTTGAGTAATTATTCATATCTGTGTTTGAAGACTTCGACTGAAGACTTTCTCAATTTCCTCAGTTCAATTTCTTCAGTCTGTTTGTCTTCATCTTGTGTTATCCTGTGATTATGCTTTCTGTACTCTGTGTTTGTCTTCATTTCATCATGATGACTATGTCTGTATCTTGTTATGCTTACTTCTGAGTACTTATTCCGCTGCAAGTAGTTCTTCGCTAAGGAATTTCCTCACCGGCAAATTTCTCAGTGAAGAATTCATAAAAATCGCCTATTCACCCCCCCCTCTAGTCGATATAACGCACTTTCAATTGGTATCAGAGCAAAGTACTCCCTTGTTCTGTGTGATTTTGGTTTAACCACTTGGAGTTCTAGTTATGCCGACCGCAAGTATGATCAAGGTCTCCGCTGGGTGTCCTACCTTCGATGGCACAGACTACCCCTACTGGAAGAATAAGATGCGAATGCATCTTGAAGCAATTGACAACGATCTCTGGTACGTTGTGGAAAATGGTGTTCCCTCAGTCACACCTTCCCTGAATGCTGCTGATGTGAAGAGATTCAAGCAACTCGATTCTCAAGCGAAGAATATCATATGTGGTCATCTGAGTAAAGGGCAGTATGGTAGAGTGAGTGCTTTGGAAACTCCTAAGCTTATCTGGGATAGGCTCTCCAAAGTAAACGAAGGAGTCTCAACTCAACGTGACTCTCGTGTTGACGTTCTTCGCAATCTCTTCAACCGCTTCAAAAGACTCGACAATGAAATTGTTCAGCAAACCTTCGATCGCCTCACTGACATCTCAAATGAGCTTCAAGCGCTTGGCGCCACTGACATCACCGACCATGAGGTGGTGAAGAAATTGCTGAGATTGCTAGATTCCTCATTTGATACTCTGGCACTGATGATACAAGAGCATGCTGATTACAAGTCACTTGATCCCGCTGATATCCTCGAGAGGCTAAATACTCATGAGTTCCAGCTTGCTGAAAAGAGAGACCTCTATGGTGAAGGAAATATGCCCTAGAGGCAATAATAAAGTTATTATTTATTTCCTCATATCATGATAAATGTTTATTATTCATGCTAGAATTGTATTAACCGGAAACATGATACACGTGTGAATACATAGACAAACATAAAGTCACTAGTATGCCTCTACTTGACTAGCTCATTAATCAAACATGGTTATGTTTCCTAACCATAGACATGTGTTGTCATTTGATTAATGGGATCACATCATTAGGAGAATGATGTGATTGACATGACCCATTCCGTTAGCCTAGCACTTGATCGTTTAGTATGTTGCTATTGCTTTCTTCATGACTTATACAAAGTTCCTGCAACTATGAGATTGTGCAACTCACGTTTACCGGAAGAACACTTTGTGTGCTACCAAACGTCACAACGTAACTGGGTGATTATAAAGGTTCTCTACAGGTGTTTCCGAAGGTACATGTTGGGTTGGCATAATTCGAGATTAGGTTTTGTCACTCCGATTGTCAGAGAGGTATCTCTGGGCCCTCTCGGTAGTACTCATCACCTAAGCCTTGCAAGCATTGTAACTAATGAGTTAGTTATAAGATGATGTGTTACAGAACGAGTAAAGAGACTTGCCGGTAACGAGATTGAACTAGGTATTGGATACCGACGATCAAATCTCGGGCAAGTAACATACCGATGACAAAGGGAACAACGTATGTTGTTATGCGGTTTGACTGATAAAGATCTTCGTAGAATATGTAGGAACCAATATGGGCATCCAGGTTCCGCTATTGGTTGTTGACCGAGAATAGTTCTAGGTCATGTCTACATAGTTCTTGAACCCGTAGGGTCCGCACGCTTAACGTTACGATGACAGTTTTATTATGAGTTTACAAGTTTTGATGTACCGAAGTTTGTTCGGAGTCCCGGATGTGATCACGGACATGACGAGGAGTCTCGAAATGGTCGAGACATAAAGATTGATATATTGGACGACTATATTCGGACACCGGAAGTGTTCCGGGTGATTTCGGAGAAAACCGGAGTGCCGGAGGGTTACCGGAACCCCCCCGGAGAGTTAATGGGCCACATGGGCCTTGGTGGGAAGAGAGAGGGGCGGCCAGGAAGGGCCGCGCGCCCCCTCTCCCTCTGGTCCGAATTGGACTAGGAGGGGGGGGGGG